>NC_138871.1:13287610-13613499 GCF_965194805.1 Balaenoptera borealis
AGATTGACTCAGTGTAATGCTCACAATACAGTGCTTCCAAATGGCCTTTGTTTGGACACCTAAAAATGTCCAACACAGAAGTTCATGAAGGGGTTAGTGAAATCATGAGCTCTTAATATAGAGCATGGCATCCTTCATGACAATGAGCCTGGATTCATATTTCAGGAAATAATTGGAGCAACAGCTCCTTTTTAGAGGCAATTAGAAATATAAGAGCATTAACATTTTTTTTTTAATTTTTATTTATTTGCCTGTGTTGGGTCTTCGTTTCTGTGGGAGGGCTTCCTCTAGTTGTGGCAAGCAGGGGCCACTCTTCATTGCGGTGCGCAGGCCTCTCACCATCGCGGCCTCTCTTGTTGCGGAGCACAGGCTCCAGACGCGCAGGCTCAGTAATTGTGGCTCACAGGCCCAGCTGCTCCGCGGCACGTGGGACCTTCCCAGACCAGGGCTCGAACCCGTGTCCCCTGCATTAGCAGGCAGATTCTCAACCACTGCGCCACCAGGGAAGCCCGCAAGAGCATTAACATTTAACTTCATCCCCTCTACTCTCCTCCTCGCTCTCTCTGCTCAGGCCACAACGGTGCCCACCTTTTCCTCCACGTGACAAACATGGCGCCACTTCAGGTCTTTGCAACCGCTTTGTCCTCTGCCCAGAATGATCTTCCTCTCGATGCAGTCAGGTTTTTGCTCCCAGGTCTCCTGATTCGAAAGGGCTTCCATAACCACTTGGTCTAAAAACAGTACTTAGTTATCCTTCTACGCTGCTTTACTCTTCTCCATAAACTTATCACCACCAGACACTCCAGAGGGTCACTGGTTTCTCCTCACCATAATGGAAGCTCCCAGAAAAATAGGGAATAGTTCTGTTCCATTCTCTGATTTATCCCCTGTGCTCAGACAGTGCCTGTCATATAGTAAATGCCCCATAAAGTATTTGCTTAAGGAGGAAGGAAGACATTACTACAGCAATGGAGATGATTTTCCCTCTCTCTACCCTGACACCTTCCCTTCCTCCTGGTCCCAAGGTTCTTACCAGCACCCTGACCGGGAATGAGAACACTCAGTTAACTCTTTTTAATAACTAATGCTACTCAGTGTGGTTACTCTATTTTGTCTTTCTCAACAAATTTTAGAAAGACAAAAGAGTAAGGTCAACATAAAATAATTTATTACTTCAAGTGAGTTACAAAACGATAAGCGACCGTCAAGCTGACACAGGTATTGTACACGGCATGTGGATGACACAGGTCAGGGTCACAGAGAACAAGCCTGAGACAACATGGGACACGAGTCAGGCAGGACAGTCATAGATCAAGCCCAGGCTGGGAGGAGATGTTGACTGTCTAGGACAGGGGTCAGCAAACTATAGCCCACGGGCTAAATCTGGCCCACTGTCTCTTCTTCTGGATACAGTTTTACTGGAACCCAGCTGTGCCCATTCATCTGAGTACCACCTATGGCTGCTTTTGCACTAAGACAGCAGAGTGGAGAAGCTGCACCACAGACTCTATGGCCCGTGTCAACTGAAAAAAAAAAATGCACGAAAGTTGAGAATTGTGTTTTATTCGGTGGACAGGCTGAAGACTTAAGCCCGGGAGGCAGCCTCTTGGATAGCTCTGAGGGACTGCTCTGAAGAGGTAAGGGAGAAGCCAGGATATATAGGAGTTTTTGCAGCAAAGACCAGGTGGTCAGAACATTAAGAGATTACTATTAATGAAAGGAAACCAGACATCTCAAGTGAATGAACTGAGCGCTTTTCTATGTATGGGAAGATGTAAAAGTCTGGGCTCATTGAAATCATTCCCTCGATGTGCACCGCAGCTGTCTAGGGCCAGTATCTTGCTTTTCTCCATCCTGAGTCCCCTCAGGGTGCACAGTCGATGGAGGCTGCAGTGGCCAATGGCTTGATGGTCCCAACATCTTTTGTTTACTGATACGACAGGTGACATTTTTCATCCACACCCACAAAGCCTAATATGTTTACTATCTGGCCCTTTACAGAAAACGTTTGTCCACCCTGGTCTAGCAGCTTCTTCCTAAGTAGAATGACAGGCAGAGAGTGAAGGTGGGAAGTATTTGTCTGAATACTCTGTGGGAGACTCGGAACTTGTTGACCATCTATCTCACAACAGGACTCCACAAGCAGAGTCAGGAAAACACCTGCCAAGGGAAGGAAGGAAAGCACCAGGGCCAGGAAACAATGCGAGTCACACAGGGGCACAGAGGGAAGGGGAACAGTTTAAAACACAGGAAATATTTTAAAAACCTATGATACTCAGCTGAGCTACTTGAAAGGAAGGAGTAGGAATGCTGGAGGTGTATCCCAAGCTGTAAGAGGGGAGGGGAGAATGGTCCGTTTCCCCTGGTGCAGAAATGGGGCAAGTTAGCCAGGGCTTGGGGAAGGAGGCACACTAGGTCCCTGGGGGCAGACCTTAGAGACATCACAACATCTTCAGGAATCAGATATGATTCTATAAATCACTCCTACATCGGTCAGTCATTGGACACGGCTACCCCGGGGGGAGGTATGACCTTGGACGAGGCTGATACAATCGCTGTCTACAATTGTACCATCAGCTGATACAATCTCCAAAGAAGGCTGTGGGCTGAAGGTCTTCTCCCAGCAGTTCCCAGCCGCTGGGGAAGAAGCTTTTTCTTCCTGAAGGAGGATGTGAGCAGAACATCACAGTATCCTCCGCATTTAGAAAATGATTTAAGAGAAGTAGAGCTCTCATTCTCTGGAGAGGACATTATTAAAGTGATGAACACTTACTCTGCCATTCACTCATTTTTATTCCATAAAATTATATATATATATGATGTATGATTAAAGATATTTTATATATATTGGACACCTAAAAAAGTACCAGGCACTGGGCCAGGCTCCAGGCTCTGCCCTTCAGGATCCCATAGTCTGCAGGGCAGAGGGACAGGGACAGACAGAAAGACACACACAGCCCAACCGAGGAGTGCTGCAGGGGAAGCAAGCACAGGCCTGGCTCAGCACACAGAGCTGGGGCTCAGGAGATGCAGTCACGGTTTCACAGAGGAGGAGGCCCCTGGTCTAGCCTGGGCGACTCGGGTTTACAGCTTTAGGTGGAACAGAAGTGGGCTTCTCTCTACCCATTCACGCCATGCAGGAAGTTGAGTGATACAGAGCGTGTGGCTCCCTGCTCTCGCGCCTGGTACTGCCAACCTGAGTTCCACCTCTCTGGTTCCTGATTCCAGCATAAACCAGGGTGTTTACATTCGTTGCCACTAGATGGCAGTATTCGGTCAAGAGTACTGGCTGCCGTGGCTTATTGCTGTCAGCCCCAGTTCCGATTTTGGTTGATGCGGGGAAGGGGGGCACAGGGAGGGGTCCTGGGAATGGCAATAAGGTTTTCCTTTTTTTTTTTTACTTTAATTCATAAAACTGTATATGACATATATATCCATGCGCCTAAAGGATTAAAAAATCAAGCAAATACTAGAATATTGGTGTCCATGGTAGACTGGAAATTACTGCCTGATGTTTTCCCAGAAAACTGGCAAAACTAGAATTTTGCCATGAGAATTATCTTTTCTTACTGTGTTCCCCCTACCTCCTGGCCAGGTACCTGGTGTACAGATTGGTGATATTATACTTAAATTCTTTTCATGATCTCCAGCTGGGACCACCTTCTATCACTTTTGCGTGTCCCACCCACGCTCCACCCAGTGAGGAGAGGTTGGACTTTCTGTGGCAGGTGATATGGGGCACGTCTGGGGCATTTCCTGACAGCAAGATGACACAGGTGTGCCCAGCTGCACACCTGAAAACCACCAAATAAGCTTCATGATCCTAATCTTCCATGATAATGAGTCATTGATAATATCTAAAGCTAAAAAAGGAATGAGAGGGGGACCTTCCAGGTGGCAGAGGAGTAAGATGTGGAGATCACCTTCCTCCCCACAAATACATCATAAATAGATCTACATGTGGAACAACTCCTACAGAACACCTACTGAATGCTGGCAGAAGACCTCAGACTTCCCAAAAGGCAAGAAATTCCCCACATACCTGGCCGTGTGGCTGACAGGGTCCTGGTGCTCCAGCTGGGTGTCAGGACGGAGCCTCTGAGCTGGGAGAGCCAAGTTCAGGGCATTGGTCCATTGGAGACCTCCCAGCCCCACGTAGTATCAATCGGCAAGAGCTCTCCCAGAGATCTCCATCTCAGCGCTAAGACCCAGCTCCACTCAACAATCAGCAAACTCCAGTGCTGGACACCCCATGCCAAACAACTAGTAAGACAGGAACACAACCCCACCCATTAGCAGAGAGGCTGCCTAAAATCATAATAAGTTCACAGACACCCCAAAACACACCACTGGGCGCAGTCCTGCCCACCAGAAAGACAAGATCCAGCCTCATCTACCAAAACACAGGCACCAGTCCCCTCCACCAGGAAGCCTACACAACCCACTGAACCAACCTTAGCCACTGGAGGCAGACACCAAAAACAACGGGAACTACGAACCTGCAGCCTGCGAAAAGGAGACCCCAAACACAAAATGAGAAGACAAAGAAATACACAGCAGATGAAGGAGCAAGAGAAAGAAATACACAGCAGATGAAGAAGCAAGCAAAAACCCACTAGACCAAATAAATAAAGAGGAGATAGGCGGTCTACCTGAAAAAGAATTCAGAGTAATGATAGTAAAGATGATCCAAAATCTTAGAAATAGAATGGAGAAAATAAAAGAAACTTTTAACAAGGACCTAGAAGAACTAAAGAGCAAACAAACTGATGAACAACACAATAAATGAAATTTAAAATTCTCTAGAAGGAATCAATAGCAGGATAACTGAGACAGAAGAACAGATAAGTGACCTGGAAGAAAAAATAGTGGAAATAACTACCACAGAGCAGAATAAAGAAAAAAGAATGAAAAGAATTGAGGACAGTCTCAGAGATCTCTGGAACAACATTAAACACACTAACATTCTAATTATAGGGGTCCCAGAAGAAGAAGAGAAAAAGAAAGGGACTGAGAAAATAGTTGAATAGATCGTAGTTGAAAACTTCCCTAATATGGGAAAGGAAATAGTCAACCAAGTCCAGGAAGCACAGAGAGTCCCATACAGGATAAATCCAAGGAGAAACACGCCAAGGCACATATTAATCAAACTATCTAAAATTAAAATCAAAGAAAAAATATTAAAAGCAGCAAGGGAAAAGCAACAAATAACATAAAAGAGAATCCCCATAAGGTTAACAGCTGATCTTTCAGCAGAAACTCTGCAAGCCAGAAGGGAGTGGCAGGACATAATTAAAGTGATGAAAGGGAAAAACCTACAACCAAGATTACTCTACCCAGCAAGGATCTCATTCAGATTCTACGGAGAAATTAAAACCTTTACAGACAAGCAAAAGCTAAGAGAATTCAGCACCACCAAACCAGCTTTACAACAAATGCTAAAGGAACTTCTCTAGGAAGGAAACACAAGAGAAGGGGAAGACCTACAATAACAAAGCCAAAACAATTAAGAAAATGGTAATAGGAACATACATATCAATAATTACCTTAAATGTAAATGGATTAAATGCTCCAACCAAAAGACATAGACTGGCTGAATGGATACAAAACAAGACCCATACATATGCTGTCTACAAAAGACCCACTTCAGACCTAGGGACACATACAGACTGAAAGTGAGGGGTTGGAAAAAGATGTTCCACGCAAATGGAAATCAAAAGAAAGATGGAGTAGCAATTCTCATATCAGACAAAATAAACTTTAAAATAGTGACTCTTACAAGAGACAAAGAAGGACACTACATAATGATCAAGGAATCAATCCAAGAAGAAGATATAACAGTTGTAAATATGTATGCACCCAACTTAGGAGCACCTCAATACATAAGGCAAATGCTAACAGCCATAAAAGGGGAAATCGACAGTAACACAATCATAGTAGGGGACTTTAACACCCCACTTTCACCAGTGGACAGATCATCCAAAATGAAAATAAATAAGGAAACACAAGCCTTAAATGATACATTAACCAAGATGGACTTAATTCATATTTATAGGACATTCCATCCAAAAACAACAGAATACACTTTCTTCTCAAGTGCTCATGGAACACTCTCCAGGATACATCCTATCTTGGGTCACAAATCAAGTCTTGGTAAATTTAAGAAAATTGAAATCGTATCAAGTATCCTTTCCGACCACAATGCTATGAGACTAGATATCAATTACAGGACAAAGTCTATAAAAAATACAAACAAATGGAGGCTAAACAATACACTATGAAATAACCAAGAGATCACTGAAGAAATCAAAGAAGAAATCAAAAAATACCTAGAGACAATTGACAATGAAAACACAATGACCCAAAACCTATAGGATGCAGCAAAAGCAGTTCTAAGAGGGAAGTTTATAGCAATACAATCCCACCTCAAGAAACAAGAAAAATCTCACATAAACAACCTAAACATACACCTAAAGCAATTAAAGAAAGAAGAACAAAAAACCCCAAAGTTAGCAGAAGGAAAGAAATCATAAAGATCAGAGCAGAAATAAATGAAAAAGAAATGAAGGAAATGATAGCAAAGATCAATAAAACTAAAAGCTGGTTCTTTGAGAAGATAAACGAAATTGATGAACCATTAGCCAGACTTATCAAGAAAAAAAGGGAGAAGACTCAAATCAATAGAATTAGAAATGAAAAAGGAGAAGTAACAACTGATACTGCAGAAATACAAAGGATCATGAGAGATTATTACAAGCAACTATATGCCAATAAAATGGACAACCTGGAAGAAATGGACAAATTCTTAGAAAAGCACAACCTTCTGAGATTGAACCACAAATAAATAGAAAATATAAACAGACCAATCACAAGCACTGAAATTGAAACTGTGATTAAAAATCTTCCAACAGGGTCTTCCCTGGTGGCGCAGTGGTTGAGAATCCGCCTGCTAATGCAGGGGACACAGGTTCGAGCCCTGGTCTGGGAAGATCCCACGTGCCACGGAGCGACTGGGCCCGTGAGCCACAACTACTGAGCCTGAGCGTCTGGAGCCTGTGCTCCGCAACAAGAGAGGCCGCGATAGTGAGAGGCCCGCGCACTGCGATGAAGAATGGCCCCCACTTGCCACAACTAGAGAAAGCCCTCGCACAGAAGCGAAGACCCAACACAGCCAAAAATAAATAAATAAATTAATTAATTAAAAAAAAAAATCTTCCAACAAGGACCAGCCAGGCCCAGATGGCTTCACAGGTGAATTCTATCAAACATTTAGAGAAGAGCTAACACCTATCCATCTCAAACTCTTCCAAAATAGAGCAGAGGGAGGAACACTCCCAAACTCATTCTATGAGGCCACCATCACCCTGATACCAAAACCAGACAACGATGTCACAAAAAAAGAAAACTACAGGCCAGTATCACTGATGAACATAGATGCAAAAATCCTCAACAAAATACTAGCAAACAGAATCCAACAGCACATTAAAAGGATCATACACCATGATCAAGTGGGGTTTATCCAGGGAATGCAAGGATTCTTCAATACATGCAAATCAATCAATGTGATAAACCATATTAACAAATTGAAGGAAAAAAACCACATGATCATCTCAGTAGATGCAAAAAAAGCTTTCGACCAAATTCAACACCCATTTATGTTAAAAATCCTCCAGAAAGTAGGCATAGAGGGAACTTACCTCAACATAATAAAGACCATATATGACAAACCCACAGCCAACATCTTTCTCAATGGTGAAAAACTGAAACCATTTCCACTAAGATCAGGAACAAGACAAGGTTGCCCACTCTCACCACTATTATTCAACATAGTTTTGGAAGTTTTAGCCTCAGCAGTCAGAGAAGAAAAAGAAATAAAAGGAATCCAAATCAGAAAAGAAGAAGTAAAGCTGTCACTGTTTGCAGATGACATGATACTATACATAGAGAATCGTAAAGATGTCATCAGAAATCTACTAGAGCTAATCAGTGAATTTGGTGAAGTAGCAGGATACAAAATTAATGCACAGAAATCTCCTGCATTCCTATACACTAATGATGAAAAATCTGAAAGAGAAATTAAGGAAACACTCCCATTTACCACTGCAACAAAAAGAATAAAATACCTAGGAATAAACCTACCTAAGGAGACAAAAGACCTGTATACAGAAAACTTTAAGACACTGATGAAAGAAATTCAAGATGATACAAACAGATGGAGGGATATACCATGTTCCTGGATTGGAAGAATCAACACTGTGAAAATGATTATACTACCCAAAGCACTCTACAGAGTCAATGCAATCCCTATCAAACTACCAATGGCATTTTTCACAGAACTAGAACAAAAAATTGCAAAATTTATATGGAAACACAAAAGACCTCGAATAACCAAAGCAATCTTGAGAAAGAAAAACGGAGCTGGAGGAATCAGGCTCCCAGACTTCAGACTGTACTACAGAGCTACAGTAATCAAGAAAATATGGTACTGGCACAAAAACAGAAATATAGGTCAATGGAACAGGATAGAAAGCCCAGAGATAAACCCACGCACATATGGTCACCTTATCTTTGATAAAGGAGGCAAGAATATACAGTGGAGAAAAGACAGCCTCTTCAATAAGTGGTGGTGGGAAAACTGAACAGGTACATGTAAAAGTATGCAATTAGAACACTCCCTGACACCATACAGCTGCTTTTCTGTTAGGATGTAGGGTATGCCAATCACCCAACCAGAGGACAACTGGAAATCAGCAGGAGGAAACACTCTTCCTTCTGCAGCAGTTACTTGAAGTTCTCGTGGTTGCTGCTGTGGCAGCAGGAGTGCAGTGGCTCTAGATTCCAGCAACTTGGTCAAGATGGATCCAGAACTGAAGGTACCAGCAACCTCCAACACTGTAGACAGGTGTAGATCTCTGGGTTCCAGCCCAGAGGCATCAGCAGCTTCAAATTCCCTTTTGCTCTTCCAGCTCTTCCATCACCTTGGTAACCAATCTCCCATATTCAATTCCTGCATTTGAAATACCTAGGGTAATATCTGTTCTCCACCCTGGACTCCTGTACTATTAGTTATGTAGTATTTTTCTCTAAGTGACTCCTTAAAAAAAACAACCTGACCTTATCCAAGGCAATAATATTCATGAGGTCATAAGTTGATGTATATTTTTCTAGTACATGTTTGACTAAGTGCAAAACTATTAATATGTAAATTGTCCATCTATATCCCATCTAAAATCATCTCTTCTACTGATACATACCCCATTTTGGGAAACTATAGGCTGGGGAATACAGTCCAGCCTCCCTGTCACTATCTGGTTGTGGCCTCCCTCTCCAGCTCCCATCTCCGGTTCCCCTACACAGACTCTTCCATCCTCCTCTCCATCCTTCCTCCCCAAATGACATGCCTTTCTTCAGCAACAGTATATTTTTTCACGCCTTTGCATGCTTTGTTCTCTATTCATGAAACTATCCTGATTCCTTCCCTGTCCGGAAAATCCCTACTTGGGACTTCTCTGGTGATGCAGTGGTTAAGACGCCATGCTCCCAATACAGGGGGCGTGGGTTCGATCCCTGGTCAGGGAATGAGATCACACATGCATGCCACAACTAAGGAGCCCTCCTGCTGTAACTAAGACCCGGCGCAACCAAATAAAAATAAAATAAATATTTTTAAAAAATTACTTCTTACTCTTAATTCAATCATCCCCTACATTTTGAAGTATTATTTAAACTTCATGCTATTCAAAGGGCAGTTTTGACTCTCTTCATGCTCCTTACTAGACAGAGAGTTCCTTTGTAGATTCAAAATATAACCCCTGCCGGAACTTCACACAGTAGGTCAGAGTATTGCTTGTTGAGTGAATAGTCAAGAAGAGGATGAATTATCTGATGCCTGTGGCTTCGGTGGGATCCGAGGCTGGGGAAAGTCTACCCTGGAGGAGGGAACAGAATGATGCAGGCAATCACCATGAAGCACAAGGTGAGTGCTTACAGAGTGGCCCAAATGGGATATTCCAGTAAATCCAATACAGGAAGAATAGCAGATACTAGCTTTAAAGAATTAGAATTCAATAAAATATGCTTTGCACGGCACCTCTACTGAACAAGGGCTCAGCAGCCACCTCAGGACCTTTCATTTCTTCAGGATCAGTCTTCATGCACGTTGACTGTCCAGTTAGTTGACCTAGGGTAACAGGACATTTCTAAACCAACAGTAACCCAACCATCAATGACTCAAGTGGTCAATAGCACCTGGACTATTGTCTTGTCAACATTTTCTAGACCCGTGCTCCATGTAAAGTGTAATGCTAAGCTCTGGTTTAGAAGAATTTTCATCAGAATAACCAAGATATACCTTTAAAAATTATAATATGGAAAAAACAAAAGTCAAAACCATAAGTTTTGGGTCCAGCAGATGGGGTTCAAGCTCCTATTTGGCAACTACCTATTTGGGTAGCCATTACTAACCTCTTCTTACCTTAGTTTTCTCTCCTGAAAAATGGGGATAATAATGCTTACCTTAGAGTATTGCTTTGAGAATTCAGTAAGAATTTTCAGAGAAAGCACCTACTTAGTAGTCAATTAGTGGAAGCTGCATTTTATCACTCTTAATGTAATAGAATTCATGGAATCAAATAGAAGTGATGATTGGGGATGTCAATCTAGAGGAACAGAACCCCCAGGAGGGCTATATGGAGAGGGACTGTGGAGCTGAGCCTTGAGGGATGTCAGTGGAGTGACCATTCTGGCTCTAAAGGGCTGATGATTCACGACTCTAAGGCAGAGAGAATGCAGGGCTGCAGGGTCGGGGTGGCTAGTTGGCCAAGTGTTGCTGAGGAGAGATTTCTCTTTGAAGTGCCAGGCTGACTTTGAAGCCAACTGGAAGCCTCCAACCCTCAGAGGGCAAGGGACATAAGGACACATGGACACAGGACAAGCAAACACTATTAGCTTTTACAGCCAACACAGGAGCCTTATGAACCAGCCTTGCAGGTAAGCTTTGAGTTCTTCCTTGATTACATCAGCCCTCGAGTTAGTGCCACTACCTGCCACATAATCCACAGGATTTTCTACTCTACCGTGTCACAGTAAAGGAGAACTCACCGGGGGGCCCAAAGGAAATCACAGGAAAGTCTCACGTTACACAATAGGGATATTCCTAAAAGTTATGGTGTAAAGGGAAATATTGTTGAATACGTTTTTCAGTATAATCTGTGTAAGTGTGATTCCCTTTACAGGGCAAACCACAACCCACAATTCTTGTTTGGCATATTTGTCCTTTTGTACCCCTGTGGCTACTTCAAGCAGGCAGACCTCTAAAAGGCCAAGGACATTGAGGGGTTTTAAGGCAGATCCCATTCTAGGTACCGGACAGTTTTTATAGGGGGGATTCTTGAAGGAATTTACAATGATTGAAGAGACAAGAATAAGCATATGAAAAGCAAGGCTTAAGGATGTCTTTTAAAAGTTTCGTCAAAGGATGTACATCCTGAAATTCCACCGAAAAGATTTTTTTAAATATTTATTTATTTATTTGGTTGCACCAGGTCTTAGTTGCAGCAAGTGGGCTCCTTAGTTACAGCTCACAGGCTCCTTAGTTGCGGCTCCAGGGCTCCTTTAGTTGCAGCTCGCCGGCTCCTTAGTTGCAGCACGTGGGCTCCTTAGCCGCGGCATGTGGCCTCCTTAGTTGTGGCATGCGAACTCTTAGTTGCAGTATACATGTGGGATCTAGTTCCCTGTCCAGGGATTGAACCCCGGCTCCCTGCATTGGGAGCGTGGAGTCTTATCCACTGCGCCACCAGGGAAGTCCCCCCACCAAAAAGATTTGAAACAGCACATGATAAAAACACAGGCCTTGCAGGACTGATGACACGGCCAACGAAGCTGATACAAACTCTTCCCTCAGGACGCATCGAATGTGCAGCTTGAACCATAACAGCTTTTCTGATGTACAGCTGAGGTCTCAAGAAAGAAAGAAAAATCCCCAGATGCCAGGAGCACCGTAGGAATTGTAAGTCAGAGAAGTAAGCAGTGAGCTGAGGCTGGGGCATCTGGAGACATTACCACTGGCCCAGGGAGATGGGAAGGAAGCTTGTCCCCAAGTCAGGTGATAAACATAAAAGTTGGCCCTGGGCCGGAGATACCTCTGGACACCTGGCCCAAGCAGATGCAAAGTGCTCTGATCCCCTCTGACTTCACTTTCCTGAAGGACTTGGGTTGACACAGAGCTTTCACTAGGCAGAGAATGTCAGGACCATTTAATAGATAAGGAAGTGGAGGCCCAGTGAGGATGAATGATTTGTCCAGGGTCACACGTCTGTTAGCGAGAAGAGCTGGACCCAGACTCAAGTCCTTCCCCTCCTGCAGCCCTGCCTCTAGTGAAGTACTTGGCATCTCCTGAAACACCCAGGAAATGGGGAAACTGGCGCTGCAGACATCCTGGGATCAGATCCAAGTGCAGAGGTGCCTGGCCTCAAATAAATGGCAGTCATATCCTGGCTACCAAGAGGCTGTCACCCCTCCCACGCCTCCACGTTGCTCATCTGAGTAGGGAAAGTGAGGAGAGGGGATGTCTGGTGGGGTTTAGAGGGGGCTGGAGGCTGCGAGTGGACAAAACTCAGAAGCTGGGCCCATGAAGTGGGATTCTTTTTTTCTTTAAAGCCACTTGAACTTTGTCATTGCAATTAGGCTTATCTCTCCTTGTGTTTACTTAGCTTGTGGGCGGGAAATGTCACTACCCTTTTTTAATTTTATGGAAAAGTACTTACAAGTGTTAAATTTTGAAATGGCCACTAATTTCTGTGACTTCAAGACTCTCTCTCTCTCACACACACACACACACACACACACACACACACACACACACACACACACACAATCTAGCCAATAGGAGGCTGTCCCTTTGCCATGGGAGCTGTCAGGTCTCCAACGGCTGTGCCAGCCCCTTGACCAGCCTCTGAGTTGGTCATGCCAGGCACTGCCTGGACGGAGTGGCAGGAAGGGCAGGTCAGGCGGAAGGGTCTGCAGGGAGTCGGTTCACAGGGGCTGCTCTTCCTCGGACACCAGAAAAGGGTCCAGGCTTCCTGAGAGGCCTCTGGGATTGGTGCTGTCCTGCCCTATGGAGAAATTTTATCATGCTCTGTCCCCCTATCCACCTTAGAGCCCACTGAGCGGCACTGTGGGCTGTGTCTTTGACATCCACGGTCAAGGGGAGAGGGTCTTGATGTGGAATTTATATGCCAGGCATCCCTTTACCCGAGGAGGGGTGTTGGGCAGGCGGCGGCTGCATGAGAGAGCGTGGTGTGTCCAGGGTACTGCCAGTAAATCCTCCCAAATAGAGCACTTGATGGCGGGGAGGGATTGGGGGGTGTCTCAGGTATAACTTGAATTTAGCCCGGGGCTCAACCAGTGCACAGTCATTAGGCAGACACAGGTCAACTATTAACCAGTGGGTTACCCTATGTAACCCAGATGCCAGCAGGGATTAGATGGCACCAGCCTTCCTAGAAGCCTGCCTGCCTCCCTGCCGCTGGGGATGCCTTAGTGACTCGGTCACCCCACACCCTCTCCTTTCTGCCTGCTGCACTGTTCTCTCTCCTCCCCCATCATCCAGGAGGGAGAAGGAAGATGCAACTGATGTCTCTCTCTCTCAGTCTCCTGCCCAGAACAGCCCCTGCTGCCTCAGCAGCTCAACCTCACTGAACACAGACTCCGGGCTCCCTCACCCTCTTTCCCTTATCCTGTCATTTTCTCTCTCTCTTATACACACACACACACACACACACACACACACACACACACACTAATCTCCTGGCTGCCCAGCCCTAGTGACTCAGTGGTTTGAGGGGGCATTCCTATCTGACTATTCTGTATCTCTCGTTTTTGTTTAACGAGAAACCCCGTGGCCTCATTATCTGCTGACAGTTTTTATTTGCTGACTAATCATTAATTGGACATTGCTACGTGCCAGTATTGGGAATACCAAGGAAGAAGTACAGTGGGAAAAAAGGCAGGGAGAAATAAACCCGGTAGGAATGACAGTATAGGTACTTGCAAAGTGTTCTCTGAGCCCAGAGGATTCATAGAGGAGGCTACCAGGGGGAGAAGAACAGAAGGGCAGGGGGGAGCCCCGTGAAAGCCAGCCTAGAGACATGAGCGCCCCCAACAGGTTCAGGGGGTCCAACAGGTCCTACCTTCTTCCTTCCCCTATCTTGTCCCTGCCTAATTAAATGCATCTCAATCTCCACACACCTGGTTTAAAGGTACCCTTTCACACTTCCAAAAGGAGATTTTTTTTTTTTTGGCTGTGCTGGGTCTTCGTTGCTGCACGCGGGCTTTCTCTAGTTGCGGCGAGCGGGCTTCTCATTGCAGTAGCTTCTCTTGTATCGGAACACAGGCTCTAGACACGCAGACTTCAGTAGTTGTGGCACACGGGCTCAAGATTTGTGGCTTGCAGGCTCAGTAGTTGTGGCTCACAGGCTCTAGAGTGCAGGCTCAGTAGTTGTGGCGCCCGGGCTTAGTTGCTCCGCGGCATATGGGATCTTCCCGGACCAGGGCTTGAACCCGTGTCCCCTGCATTGGCAGGCGGATTCTTAACCACTGCATCACCAGGGAAGTCCCGAAAAGGAGATTGATTTGGACTGTGGAGGAGCCTGTGAGGAATTCCCAGAATACAAAGCAGCTCTAGGGACTGATGACAACTTGGTAAAAATTAACTTAGTGTGATGATAAAGATGAGAAGAGATCGTAAGGTAACTAAGGTGAGGTTTTGAGATTCAAGGGATTCTTTGGTATTTTTCTGAGTGTCTAAATCTAGATCCACACGTACACATACACATCTCCACGTATATATGTATACATACATATACACATGCACACACACACATATATGTGCGTGTAGGTATGTACACATATGCGCAGACACACATTTCATGGGAGAGCAGCATCTTAAAGGCTGCAGGGCCATAGGGCTTTGCACCTGACTGGCACTCATCAAGGTGTGCTGAATTGGAGCAAACCACTGCTGTGCCCAACCTGTTTTTTTTTTAATCGTTGACCATTGCTCTCAGGAGTTAATGTTTGAACCTGGCCATAAAGGAGTCGACAGCGGCTGACCTATGGCCTCCACTTGAAGGGGAAGGAGCCCCCTATAAATCAGCCCATGCTGGGAGCCCTGCCAGAAGTGCTGTTGGCTCAGCTGTGAAGGGAGCTTCGTCGCCACCATGAACTTCTCCGGCAAGTACCAAGTGCAGAGCCAGGAAAACTTAGAGGTCTTCATGAAGGCAGTCGGTGAGTGCTGGGCCACGGCTGGGGGCCATGGCCATGACGGTCTGGTCCTACACGTGGTGGCCCTTTGGGGTCCTGATGTCTGGATGGGAGGAACGGCAGTCCAAGCTTTACACAGACCAGGGGTCCTGTTCTGTTACTTTCGAAGCTCATGCTATTCCTCCCTGCACAACGCTACGCCTTAGGCAAGTGGAAAGAGCACTGAACTAGGGTCTGATCTGGATTGAAGCCACCTCTGCTGATACCTCGTTGTGTGACCCTGTTCATTTACTCGTTCATTCATTTATTCATTCTTTTATTTATTTATTTATTTATTTATTTATTTATGGCTGTGCTGGGTCTTCGTTTCTGTGCGAGGGCTTTCTCCAGTTGCGGCAAGCGGGGGCCACTCTTTATCGCGGTGCACGGACCTCTCACTGTCGCGGCCTCTCTTGTTGCGGAGCACAGGCTCCAGACGCGCAGGCTCAGTAGTTGTGGTTCACGGGCCTAGTTGCTCTGCGGCATGTGGGATCTTCCCGGACCAGGGCTCAAACCCGTGTCCCTTGCATTGGCAGACAGATTCTTAACCACTGCACCACCAGGGAAGCCCCATTTATTCATTCTTCTAACAAACTTTGATTCAAGGCCAACCCCACGCTGAGATGAGTGCTGTGCTGGGCAGATACCATGGAGACAGATAACAATGAGCCACGTTTCCAAGGTCACAATTTAGAGAAAAAGAGAAGACATAAATGCAATCAAGCATGCTCTAACGTGTCCTGAGTGCTGACTCAGCATCAGGCCCCATGCTAAGCCCTAGACAGGCAAAAATCCCGTTAACGCCTCACCAGAAAACTCTGAGTTGGGTACTGTTATTCTTCCCATTTTATAATTGAGGCAATTGAGGCCTTGAAAGGTGAAGTAATCCCAACCAGGGTCACACAGGTAGTAATCCCAAACTGAGCTGGGATTTGAAGCCGGCACTAGTTCCCGGAGACACATTTTAAATCACTTCCCCCCAGCCCACCGGGTCACTTACAAGAGGATGTGGTGGTCCTGGGAGGGCATCAAGGGAAGGCTTGGGAGGAGCAAAGGCGAGCCTTGGCTGAGCCTTGGAAGGTGAGCAGGTGTCCCCTGCGGGGCTGGGGGAGGGCAGTGTCCTCCAGGGGGAGGGAGCAAAGGGGCAGGGGGACAAGGAAGGATGCTGAGAGGAGAAGGTGGGGAAGACAGCAAAGGCAGAGAGAGGAGGAGCTTCGGGGAAGCTGAGAGCTAGGACCTTCTCCTGTAGGGCACGTCACGCCACCTCTCTGTGTCCTGCATCCCTCACCTGGGCAACAGGACCCTCCCCACCACTGTCAATGCACCTGGTTTTCATGAACCTCAATTCATGTAACAACATAGACGTGCTCTGAAATTCGTAAAGCTCTGTCCCCGGGCAAGGGACTCCTGGTCCATCTTCCTCAAGAGCCTCGATGGCAGAGGTGGAGGTAAGGATAGGGGAACATAGGTTTGCCAGGCACAGTCCTGGTGTGTGCCTGACGTTCTGGCATAATTATTAAGAGCTCCCCTTCCACTCTCAGTGGGGACCTGGCTTGGGAGACAAGCTGGATGGTCCCCTGAATGTGGAGGACAAAATGCTTTACACTCAAAAGAGCAAAGTCTGAAGGCTTTAAAGTAGGAGGAATGAGGAGGGAGAGCAAGTAGGAAGCAGGTGCTCAGCCGAGAAAAGCTTCCCCTGGGCAGACGGGTGTGTTTTTTTAATAAACCAACTGGCAAGATAGCAGGTGCATGAGATCAGGCCAAGTCAGGCCACTGACCTGCCCTTTCAGAGGTCAAAACCCACATTGCTCACAGGACTGCAGAAAATGCTGCGGCCTCCGGGAAAACACGGCGTCTCCCCTCCTCCTCCACATCACGGAGTTTCTCTTGTGACCTTGCAGCTCCCACCTTTGCCCACCTCTAAACTTCCAGTGCTTTCCACCAGGTATGCCTGATGACCTCATCCAGAAGGGAAAGGACATCAAGGCGGTGTCAGAAATCGTGCATAACGGGAACCACTTCAAGTTCACCATCATCACTGACTCCAAAGTGATCCAGAACGAGTTCACCTTGGGGGAGGAGTGTGAGCTGGAATTCCTGACTGGGGAGAAGTTCAAGGTAGGAGGTGCCCCCTCCAGCCACTCTCTGCTTCCAGAACTTTCCCTGGAACCTGGTCTCAGGCTTCCTCCCTCAAGGCTCCCACCTCACAATTCCCACTGCTGATACCCTATCTCTGAACCCACTGCCGGGGTGAGAGGCAGAGAGGAAAAGACAGCTCTTAAGGAAGAAGCTCTTAGGGAAGCTCCCAGTTTCCTGCGACCCTCTGGAGGAGCTCTGGCCCAAGGGTCCGATCTCTCCCATATGGAGGGTATGGGGAACCAGGCCCAGAGCAGGAGTCTAAGACTCAGAATCACCCAGGCCCAGCAATGGGCAAGTGGCAGTCTCTGCAAAACCCCTAACAGAGCCCTGAGGTCATCCGTGAGCCAAAGGAAATGGCTTTGCTGAGCTTAGAGCTAGTGGTCATGGGGAGAGACTTCCTGAAGGAGGTGCCTGCGACACCAAAGAACCAAAGCAGGCCTTCAGACCAAGCCTTGCGGGTTGGTCAATGAGCCCCTAGACTTTGCTACCTCATCTGTGAAATGGGCACAGTCACCCTTCCCAGAGCAAAGGCAGCGGGCAGGGCGGTGTCACCTCCGCTGGGCTGTGGCCAAGGTGTGCGATGAGAGCTGGGTGTGGGATGTGTGAGTGGTGGGCAGGCGGTGGCAGGGAGATCCAGGCAGGGGGGCGCCCCCCACAAAGGGCCTCTGTTCCTCCCTCCAAAACCCCACACACCCCAGCATCACCAGTACCGCTGAGTGGCCATCTTCACTCCTCTCCCCCAGCATCCCCTGACCCCAGACAACTTTGTGCATCGGTCTCCACACAACTGTTGGTCTTTTTTTTACCTCTTCTGATGGCTCTT
Organism: Balaenoptera borealis; assembly: GCF_965194805.1. Lineage (NCBI taxonomy): Eukaryota > Metazoa > Chordata > Mammalia > Artiodactyla > Balaenopteridae > Balaenoptera > Balaenoptera borealis. The sequence goes on from NC_138871.1 coordinate 13,305,873, forward strand.
GATTTCTGCTTCTCTAGATAGAACAGTACAGGTCAGGAAATCTATGATAGATTTTAGGAGGGAAATTCTCTTATATGGCCCACGGTAAGGGGCAGGCTGTCATGGGTTTTACCACAGGCCTTTTACAATTGTCCGTTTTGGAGGCAAATTTTAACGTTGGCCAGTGTCTTATGCTCCATGCTGGGTTTCTGTTACCTCTTCCTGGATGCATGAAAAGGAGACCACAAGAGGAAAGATAAAGGTGCTAGAAGGAATAATATAAAATAATACAAAGCAAAAATATGTGTTCTTCCAATTGGCCAGGATTTTGAATTTTGCTACTCCCTCCCTCCCTCCATTGGCTTGGAGAATTGCGACTTGAATCAATTTTATTTGTGTTTGATTTGAGACAGCTTAGGGGTCTTATGCTGACTCCTAGATCACATCCCATAGATGAAAAGTCTGACAAAAGAAGCCCTGCCATTTTCTTTAGTTCTTACATGCACCTCACTTCTGTTCAGAGCCAGAGAACAGGGTTTGGTTGCTGCAAGCAGAGACCTATGCAGGCGAGCCAACCTCATTAGCGAGAGGTTTACTCCCTCCCAGACCCTTCCTCCTAGGCCATTCCTTATGTCCCATGCAGGCGGTGGTTCAGCTGGAAGGTGAGAATAAACTGGTGACAACTTTCAAAGGCATCAAGTCCGTGACTGAATTCAACGGTGACACAGCCACCAGCGTAAGTTGACACTCTGAGCTTGTGGGTCCTCGTGCTTGGGGCCAGGGGTCAATCTCTGCTACCACTTACTGAACATCCACTGTGCCCAGGCAGCTTTCACACGTTATCTCGAATCTTCCCACCAACACTGACTTTTCTTAATGGGGAAACTGAGGCAATCATACAGCCAGGAAATGGCAGAGCTAGGGTTCCTCTGAGTTGGAGCTGTCTCACAGGGCAGCAGTCCACGGTGATACACTGTACCACCCTAGGAGAAGCCAACTCCCATTGTAGACGGCGGAGTTTTGTACATTTCTTACCGGCTTGCAATGGATGCTAATAAGGCATCTTGTTCTAATAAAACCAGTGCAGTGTATTAGGGCAGTTTTCCAATAGAGAAGTATGGTGTCTTAAGGAAGGGGCACACTTTTCTAATTCACCAAAAGCCCCCCATGTGCTGGTGGTGGCCCCAGCTGGTGCTTCCCTGCCTCTCCCGGTTCCTTCAGGCTGTCCTTCCACCACCACTTTCCTGGTCAGGGTGGACCACTCCTACCTCCCCCACTTCCTTCCTTCCTCACTGCCATCCCCTGTCTCCTCTCCCCTTCCTTCCCCAACACCCAAATAGGATGGGATAGGAGAGGAGCTTGGTAGGAGACACAGGGTCGTGCAAAGCCACCAGCACAGGTCACACTTCTTAGACTCTGCTGGGATGTAGACACAAGTCTCGCTCACAGGCTGGAGGACAGAAATCCATTCATTCCCACCTGTGGTCCTCTGATTCATGGAGCAACCCTTTCCATGGACGCAGCACCCACGCTCAAGGAAGGCTTGGTTTGGCAGAAAGTCGGGCTGTTTCATTGCTTTTTCTATTTTATGACATTGCAGTAATTGTTAGCCATAACCCTTCCCTTCTGCATCACTAACCAATGAACACAGAGACCTCCATCTGCCTTGCAAGCCCAGGGCACTCAGTAAATGCCTTTGCCCTTTTGGCATTTATAAGGAGAACCATATTCTTGGCAATTTCATGGCAGCTTATGGATCTGGCACTCCGGTGTGTGTGTGTCACATCACCCTTGGTGCCTGGCTGTCGGCCACGTCCTATCCCCCATATGGGAGTGAATAGTATAGTGTTTCTTCTGCAGTTATAGTACAGTGTCCCCCCCCGCCCCGGCTCTTCCTTGCCCACAGGTTGTATTTTGGGGAGTAACAGAAGGCAGAACACTGCGCAAGGGGTCTGTCATCACCCTGTTCAAGGGGAGAAATCCCTCAACTAGGGAGAGAGTGAGGGTCAACCATGAAATTTGCAGTCCCCGGCACATTCACAGCAGAGGACAGAGGCACCTGCAGGGCAGTGGGAGATAAGCTGTCCTGGACTCAGTCCTGGACTCAGTCCTGGCCAATGTCTTTGATATGCTCCATTACCCCTAATCCTCTCATCTCCTGTGAGGGAGGCAGGATGGGGGACTTAATAGGCAGGTTGACCTGTCCAAGGTCATCCAGCTAATGAGTTGTAGAACTAGGGTTCAAACTTAGATCTTTCCGTTCCATTTCATTGCTGTTGAAACTAAAGGGCTCCCTTTTCACCCTGATGACATCACCCCACATCATTGCCATAGTCTTGTTCAAGAGAATCAGCAGGAGGGAGGGAAGGGCCGGGGGAGAAAGGAGCAACCCTCAAAAACTCAAAAACTTACGGATCCAATGAATCTAAGGTTTTAATTGGCTCCACAGCTTTGGGAGGAAAATTATGCACTACCTACTAAGTTTCAGGCTGGATGCCCAGGTGTTTCCCCATACACTTGTCCTCGGTGCTCAACACGTGTTTGGTCCATAGTAGGTGCTCAATGAAACTTTGAGAAATTGGATCAGATTGGACTGGTTTGGATGGTCTTGCTCTAACAGTCATTGATGTAGAAAGGAATTCAGTAAAAGGCAGGACAACTCTCCACGTGAGGAAGTAAAGTGACAAAGACTCAGCATGGGATTTTAGAAAAGATTGCCAACCCTTCCTCTGGTCCTATAGAAAACAGAAGAGTCTTTGAATGACTACATATGTTAGCATACTGGGGGCTTAACTATCATTTACAATTCAACATCAGATGAATGTTTCATGATGTCTTTTCTGGCTTTCAGACCATGACACTGGGTGACATTGCCTTCAAGATAATCAGCAAGAGAATTTAGACAAGTCTGCACTTCATATTCTTTTAGTTATATACAATTAATGTAATAAAGTGAACTTTGTTTTATAAAAAAGTCTTTTCCTTTTGATGGCTTTTCATTGATGTGGTTATGGAACGCCGATCACCTCCATTTTGATAAATCTTGATAATCTGCACATTCCATCCTACGGAGTCAGGTCTGATTCTCACCCTGAAAGCAGACCCCAGGCTGCCCACTCAGGTGACCCTGTAAGGGACACATGATGTGGCTGGATCTGTAGAGCAGCCCTGGAATGACCTGTCCCAGTCAGCCACATGGCAAGGAGCCGGAGCAAGAGGGGCTGTGTGCTGGGTCACTCCCATGGGGCCAGAGAGAACAGGAACACTGGGCAGGCCAAGGGAAGCTATGCTCACAGCAGCCCCACCCACCAGGGGACATGAACAAAAAGATCGGGCATTGACCCACCCAGGGACAATTCTGCCTCCTAGAGGAGGGCTGAGTGAGAAGCTGCCAGAAGCAGACAGAGGAATCTCAGGGAGAAATTCCCTCCATGCTGCGGGCAGAAGCAGAATATGGGAGAAGAGGGATTTCTCCAAACGGCACCTTGTACCAGGCTCCGGTAGCTGCTATGGGTTGAGTTGCATCTCTCCAAAACTCACATGTCGAAGTCCTAACCCTCACTACCTCAGACTGTGACCTTATTCAGACATAGTCATTGCAGATGTAATTAGTTAAGTTAAAATGAGCTCATACTGGAGTAGGGTGGGCCCCTAATCCCATATGGTTGGTGTCCTTATAAAAAGGAGAAATTTTTGAACACACACATGCCCACAGGGAGTATGCCACGTGGAGACCAGTTATGCAACCACAAGCCAAGGAACTAGCAGAAGCTAGGAGAGAGACCTGGACCAGATCCTTCCCTACCTCTTGCAGAAGGAGCGTAGCTTTGGTCACCTTGATCTTAGACTTCTGGCCTCCAAAACTCTGAGATAATAAACGTCTGTTGTTTGAGGCACCCAGTCTGTTGTACTTGGTTACGGCATCCTTAGCAAATGGACACAGAGCTCATTTCCCATACCCAAAGAGCTACCAAGCTTGGGCATTTCTACCTTATATCTTTCAGCTCTCAGAACCATGTCCAGACCACAGAAAGCTCTCAACAAAGATGCTTTAGTGAATGAATGAATCTGTCACCTTTCCCACCTTCTCTTTTCCCTCTTTTGGAGTTGAAATCCCATTACTTGTTACTTGCATTGTTTCACAGGCCACTATGGCATCTCCCTGCCTCTCTCTCTCTCTCACCTGCGAATCTCCACCCCACAAACCGTCATCTTCCCTAAAAACAGCACTGATCATTGCCTTACACATAAGAGTCAAACTCCTCAACCTGCATTCAAGGCTCTGTAACAGGGGTCAGTAAACTTCTTCGGTAAAAAGCCAGAGAGTAAATATTTTCAGTTTTGTGGACCACCCAGGCTCTGCCACAACTCCCTAATTCTGCTGTTGTAGCACTGAAGCAGCCACAGACAATACCCAAACAGGTGGGCATGGCTGTGTTCCCATGAAACTTTATTTATGAACACTGAAATTTAAATTTCATATCATTTGCCTATGTCATAAAATATTGTTCTTCTTTTGATTTTTTTCAACCATTTAAACATGGAAAACCATTCTTAGATCACACACCGTATAGAAACAGGTGGGGACTTCCCTGGGGGTCCAGTGGTTAAGACTCGACGCTTTCACTGCAGGGGGCACGGGTTCAATCCCTGGTCAGGGAACTAAGATTCCTGCATGCTGTGCAGCGCAGCCAAAAAAAAAAAAAATGTGGCAGCTGGATCTGACTCATGGACCATAGGTTGCCGGACTTTGCTCCATTATGTCCTGTCCCACCTTATCTAGCTTTACACCCTTCCTATAATATACACTCCAATAGAGTGAAACAACCTCTCATTCCTCTCATAATTTAAGTGCCACCTCCTCCAAGAAGGCTTCCTAAACTGCACAGCTGAAAGTACTCTTTCCCTCTCTCTGGCTTTTTATCTGCACCAGTCTATTGGATGAAGTTCTTCCTTCCTTGCTCTACAGTTTTCCCCATATGTTAGCCCTCCTTCTTCCATGTGGAGCAGGATCTTGGGGGAAAAAATGGGAGACAATTATTTCAGGAACTAGGACAGACTTAAGGAAAGTGCTTCAGAGCTTCAGTAAGAACTCAGAGTTGGAAGATACAGGGAAAAATACAACTAATAGGAGACTACAATATGCCATTCACAAAATAAATTCCAGATGAACTAAAGGGCTAAATGAATAAATGTGAAATATTAGAAATAGATATGATGATAGATAAATAACTTGAAGTATAGAAGACCTTCTAAAACAAGGTGCAACATCCACGAAGGGAAAGATTAATTCATTTTACCACCTTACAAATTTTAAATTTGATATGAAAAAAAAGACACTGTAAACACAGTTTCCAAGAAGAAGCAATAATGTGGGAGAATATATTTGTGGCTTACATAACAGAGGTTAATAGACAGAATATAAAAACCTCCCCCAAATCAATAAGAAGACCAACAAGTCAATGGAAAAGTGGGTTGAGGACATTTACAGGGAATTCACAATATGAAATATGCTTAGTCTCACTGTAATCACAGAGGAGGGATGTAAGATGAGATATCATTTTACAAATCAAACTAGTAAAACATAAAAAGATTGACCACATCCAGTGTTTGCAAGGATGTGATGAATGGCTCTCCCATCAGTTGGTGGAGATGTAAACTTGTACAGCCCATTTGGAGCACCACTTAGCAGTATCCGTTAATATTTTCAATGTGAATTTCCTAGCACCTAGCAATGCCACTGTTGTACATCGCCCTAGAGATGTGTTTAAACATATGCACAAAGAAGCATATAAAAAATGCAACAGCCAAAAACTGGAAACAAATGCCCATCAGTAAAAAAAAGATTAGATAAACTGTGCTATGGCCACACTCTGAAATAACCTTTGGTAGATTAAATGGACGAGGTAGATCTATATGTACTGTTACAGGACTATCTCTAAGACCAAGCATTAAAAAAAAAAAAATAAGTTTCAGAACAATATCAACAGTACAATATCATGTAAATTTTATTAAAATATGAAACCAAATTATCTATTTATATAGATATACAGATATGTCTATGACCATGGATGGCCGGAACACCAGATAATAGCCATGACTTCTGTGGCAGGAACAGGAATTGGGTGGGAGGTCAAGAGAGCTTTTTGCATTATTTATATTGTTTGAATCTTTTACAAGGAACTAATTTTGTGGAACTACTTTTTTAAAATGAGCAATGACTTTTTAAAAAGCAGATGATTTCAAGTAAAAATAGTGGGCTTGAAGGCATGGTTCTAGTTAACTAATCCATGATTTTGGACCTCAGTTTTCCCATCTGTAAAATGGGCAATACAACACCTTCTCTCGTAGCTTTTGTAAGGAGCCCATGAAATGATGCCAGTACCATGCAAATAAAACATGTCATCATTGCCACTTGGATTCCTAGGAAACTGCGCTTGGGTTTGACATTTAGACTTTTAGTAGCAGAAGCTCTGTTACTGCCCAGAAAAATTAACCTCTGTGAACAGATGGAACACAGAGAGGAAACAAGGTTTGCTTAGGACCACCCAGCTGATAAATGGTGGAACTGAGGTTCTTTGACTCTTAAGCCACAGGAGGCGGAAAGTAGTAGAAATAAGGTCTTCTCCTCAGCAAAGCCTCTAGGGATCTGACAAACTTCCCAAAGTCTCCTCCTAACTGGGAACAGCTCTGGATTTAGGAGGGGATTGCTTGTATGTTTTTGCCTGAAAAGGAGAATTCATTTTAAATGCTGAATTTGGATTTCGTACAGGTGCCTAGAGAAATCTGGGCCTGAAGCCTGCTTTAAATAAATTGAATAAATGGCTGTTGATGGTACCAGCTATTTTTAACTTGACCCCTAGTCTCTTCTGACCCCTCCCTCTTCCCTCCGCCTGTCTTGTGGGCATCCCACTACCAGAGAGGGCTCTTTTCCTGTGACAGCGGATTGATTTGTAAAGAGTCAGTTTTGGTGTCTATATCCATACAAAAGTAGACATTTCTGTTGTTGTTGTTTCAACTGATTGTCATTAGAATAAAGAAAGTGATTTTTTGGGGGGTGGTTGGGGGGTTGAATATAGCTCATATTCAATCTTCAGACCATTTTTTCTATATATACTAGAGGCATCTTGACCATCCTATGATTTTCTAGTATTTCTTACCAGTAAAACACAGAGATGTGGAATTACATGTATCTTCTCCACAACCTAGGCTCATTCAGCCAGATCAGGGCTGGGCAATGCTAAGCTCTGAGGAGACAGTAATTCCTGGGAGACTTGACGTCTAGCAGGGAGACCAACCCATAATCCACATGGCGACAGTACGATCCGTGCCGTGATGCTGATGTGTACAATCACCAGACCCTGTCTGCCTCAGAAAATGTCTCAGTGGAAGTGAGGTTTCAGCCGACTCTCAAAGCATCTGAGTGTGTTTGCTTGGCAGGGAGGTGTGGTATAAATGGAGGCTTGGCAAGAGATGAGGCTGAGAAGGACACAGAGTCTCTGTCATGAATATCCTGGTAAGGAGTTTAGACTTGATCCTGGAGACCATAGGGAATCATTGAAGGGTTTTCAGCTGCAAGAGGAACATGATACTAAATGCACTGTAGCAAAATAATTCCGGCCATGGTGTCGAGGATCAAAGAGAGGGCCATGGCTGAATACAGAGAGACCATGAAGAGACAGTGGCGATGGTCCAGGCAAGAGATGTTGGGGACCTGAACCAAGGTAGTGCCTGTGAGGATGGAACAGAGTGGAAAGGTTCACGAACATTTAGGAATTAGAGTCAATGGGATCTAGTGACTAGGTGTGAGAAGTAAATTAGAAAGATATATGTCAGGGAAATACTGTATGACATCACTTATATGTGGAATCTACAAAACACAACAAGCTAGTGAGTATAACAAAGAAGAAGCAGACTCGCAGAGAGAACAAACTAGTGGTTACCAGTGGGGAAGAGAAATATAGGAGTGGGGAAGTAAAAGGTACAAACTATTATGTATAAAATAAGCTACTAGGATATACTGTGCAACATGGAGAATACAGTCAATATTTTGCAATTACTATAAATGGAGTAAAACTTTTAAAAATTACTCCCTATATAGTGAATCCCTATATTGTACACCTGTAACTTATATAATATTGTACATCGACTACACTTGAATTTTTTTAAAAAAGAAAGACACATGTCAGGGATGTATCAGCAGGAAATAAGGCTCACTCAAAAGGGTTCTCTTGATGAGAATTTAATGAAAGCACCATATACAAAGGTGTGGTTTGAATAAGGGGAGCCTACGGGGTAGGTGAGGCACCCAGGGACCAGCAACCACAGAAAACCATTACCACCCATGGGCCTGAAGCGGCAACCTGGAGGACAGCATTACTGGAGCTCAGTGAGAGCTGGGACCCTTCGAGCACCACCCAACAGGCGCTGGTTAGGCAGGGAGGGGGCAGGGAAGAGGGAACGTGGTGGGGAATAACACCCACCTCTCTCTCCTTCTACCATCCCATCTCCTGCCAGTGTCTCCCACTGGCTGAACAGGAAAGCAGAAGTCAGCCCTTCTGGGCGCAGAGCCAGGCAGAGAAGGGTGGAGAAGGAATGTAGGGAAGGGAAGATGGAGACAAAACTAGCACAATGGGAATTCCTTTAGTTGTGAATCAAAGGAGCCCACTTAGGACTTCCCTGGTGGCGCAGTGGTTAAGAATCCATCTGCCAAGGCAGGGGACACAGGTTCAAGCCCTGGTCTGGGAAGATCCCACATGCCGCGGAGCAACTAAGTCCGTGCGCCACAACTGCTGAGCCTGCGCTCTAGAGCCTGTGAGCCACAACTACTGAGCCCACGTGCCACAACTACTGAAGCCCATGCACCTAGAGGCCAAGCTCCGCAGCAAGAGAAGCCACCACAATGAGAAGCCCGTGCACCGCAATGAAGAGTAGCCCCCTCTCGCCACAAGTAGAGAAAGCCTGCGTGCAGCAACGAAGACCCAACGCAGCCAATAAATTAATTAATTAAAATTTAAAAAAGAAAAAGAAACCCACTTAAACTGGCTTAGGCCAAAATTAAAGGTGGGAGGGGGTAGTTCACTGACTCATGTAACTGTCAAGCAGGAGTGGAGCCAAAGCCTTACAAGAATGTCATCAATACTTCTCACTCTCCTTGTCAACTCCTTTTTCTCCCTCGATGCCAGCTATGTTCTCCCAGAACTTTCCAGGCAGCAGTGAGTCTGACTACCAGCATCTCTAGGGTCACAAACCGAGAGCTTTTATTCCCAGAGAAGGGCAGGGATTCCTTCTCCAGTTCAGAAGGGCCCCAGCAAGGGGCCAACTGCCTGGCATGGGTCGCATGGGGTACTGGACGCAGCTAGGACCAGCTCCTGACTCAACATACAGCTTGGGAGCTTGACACTGGCCATGGTGAGAATATTTACACTGAGAAAAATCAGCAAATGTTACCAATCAGGGTTCTTCACAACTTTGTTGCTGAATGTTTACCAGCAAACCATTGTGGGTCGGGAAATGCTGCACCATCATAGGTTCAAGCTGGGTGAATGAGGAAGAGAAAGGAGGCAAGTTGGACATGGCTTGTCTCTACCCTTCACCTCCACTTTCTTAGTAGGAGAAGGGACATCCTAATAGAAGCATGGTTGGAATGCTCATGGACCATTTATGATGGGCCAGGCACTGTTCTAAGAGCCTTACATTTAAAAAATGTAATGCTTTTTTTTTAATTAATTAATTTATTTTTTATTGTTGGCTGCATTAGGTTCTTGTTGCTGCACGTGGGCTTTCTCTAGCTGTGGCGAGCAGGGGCTACTCTTCATTGTGGTGCACGGGCTTCACATTGCAGTGGCTTCTCTTGTTGCAGAGCACGGGCTCTAGGCGCACGGGCTTCAGTAGTTATGGTACGTGGGCTCAGTAGTTGTGGCTCGTGGGCTCTAGAGCACAGGCTCAGTAGTTGTGGCACACGGGCTTAGTTGCTCCGCGGCATGTGGGATCTTCCCGGACCAGGGCTCAAACCCGTGTTGCCTGAACTGGCAGGTGGATTCTTAACCACTGTACCACCAGGGAAGCCCAAAAATGTAATTCTTATAGCAACACTATGTGCTAAGTAGAAATAAGGAAACTGAGGCATGGATGAGATAACCAGTCCAAGGTCATCTAGCTAATATCAGGAGAGCTGATATGAACTTAATTTGTGTCAGTGTCCATAATCTTGAGAACTACACTGAAGTATTCTCTAAAACTGCACCGTCTAATACAGTAACCACTAACCACATTGGCTATTATAATTGAAATGAAATAATTAAAAGTTCAGTTTTTCACTCATATTAGACACATTTCAAGTTCTCCATTGTCATATGATGCTAGTGGCTACTGTATTGGCCACAGATAGAACACATTTCCATCATGACAGAGGGTTCTATGAATAGACTGTCAGAAAGAAAGAAGCCACACACATTTGCTTGGAAATACAGAAAATTTAATGGCCTCTGTGGACTGCGGTAACATAAAAACTCGAGATACACAGTTTCATGTCTCTTCTGCTCTGATCTAAGCAAATTCATTCACTTATTCATTCATTCATTCATTCAATACACATTAACTGACCACCTACTATGTCCCAGGACCTGTGCTAGGTTCTGGGGATAGAAAGATGAATAAAGGAACAAAGCTCCTGCCCTCCAGAGGCTCACAATCTGATGGTGGAGGCAGACAAGTGAAAAGGCAAATCTAAGGCCATGAGGGGAGTGTGATGATGGGAGATTCAAGGATAATATGACAGACTCAGACAGGCAGCCAGCTGAATCTAAGGCTTTCAGGGAAGACTTCACAGAAGGGGTGATTTCCAAAGTGGGTGTTGAACGATGAATCTGAGTTGGCAGGTTTCGGGTATTTTAGAGAGAATGTTTCAAATCTCAGAGAGGCACAGGAAAACATGGGTCACCCGGGGACCCGTGACTGAGTGGACCTGACTAACGTCTCAGATGCGGTAGATACTCAGGCAGTGACTAGAACAGAAGTCAGATGTTCTCCTCAGGGGTGGAAAGAGGGCAGCGCTAAGGAGGAACAGGTGTCGGGGTGGAGAGAAAGGAATGAGAAAGAGCTTCCTTTTGGACACGCCAAGTTTGATGTGCCTGCAGAACGTTCAAGAGGGTAGGCGGGGCTGGTGCTCAAGAGCAAGGTCAAGGGATACAGATTTAAGGACATCAGCCTCAAGGCAGTGATTAAACGAAGGGCCTGACTGAGTTCATGGGGGAGGGTGTGCAGAGAGAGATGAGGACAAACTGAGAGTGACCAGAATGAACAAAACCAGCTCCAGGAAATGCCAGCCTATCAGGGGCAGGAGAGAAACGGGGCCAGGGGAGAAACCTCATTAGAGGATCATCGCAAGGATATGGTGCCTGGAAATCAAGGGCTGTGATGCCAGCTGAGGCAGAGAAGCCAAATAACACGAGGGCTGAAAAGTCCCCACGAGAGTCAACCATGGGAAGAACCACGTTCATGGACTCAGGAAGCCAGGCTGCAGTGGGTTCAGGAAGAAATGGAAAGTAAAGAAAGGCAGATAATAACTGTGGGAGACAAAGCCTTTTTAAAAAATACTCAGCCTTGAAGATTATGATCAAAGTGTCCCCAGCACGTCTATTAACTGCTTTGAAGAAGCCAGTAGACAGAGAAATGTGAAGAATCCAGGGTGAGAAGGAATAAACGGGAAGCAAGGCCCCAAGGACCTAGGACAGGATGGGGTCCAAAGCACAGGTGGAGAGTTTGGCTTTGGAGGAGAGGGGCTCCCATTCCACGGGTGTGAGAAGGAAGCGGGAAGGATGAGCACAGACACAACATGTGTGAACGTGGGAAGAGGAAATTGAGGAATCCCATCTCCTGGCCTCTCCATGAAGCAGGAGATGGGGTTCTGCTGAAAGCAGAGGACTCGCTCGAGGACAGAAGTGAAGACCTGAAATAACCACTGGGCAAAGGGAGAGCCAATGAGAAGCACAGGAGCACGCCTGGGCTGCACCCCAAGGCCAGCTGAGGTTGGAGAGGAGGCCATGGAGGTGCCTGGGCTGAGAGGTGCCCTTTTCCTGGCTGTGCTCAGACCTCCAGGTGCAACAGAGGAAAAACAAGACAGCTGGATTCATCCAGGCCTGGACTCTGCCGAGTAGGAATGGGGGATGGGCAAAAAGGAAAAGAGGCTGATGCCCTGGTTATCCGGAAGGATGTGAAGACAGGAGGAGGGTGACACACTGGAGAAAATACGATGTCATCTAGTTATCAGGGGTGGAGGAAAAAGGGAAGTGAACAGATGGGAAGCCATGACCAGAGTTAGACATCAAAAATGAAGAAATTGGGAATTCCCTGGCGGTCCGGTGGTTAAGACTCTGCCCTTCCACTGTGCGGGGGCACAGGTTCGATCCCTGGTCGGGGAACGAGGATCCCGCATGCCACAGAGGGCGGCCAAAACATGGAGAAATTATGGGTGATGACAGTGTCCAGAGTGTAACTAAGAGAGGGTTTTAATGGAGGAAATGGAAAGACACCTGGAATTGAGTAAATAAAGAATCTGTAAAACAAGTGGTTTAGATGGTTTGTGAAAGCGGACTTCGAAGACACCAAATTTGAGGAAGAGGGGATGGAAAAGAAGACCATGAATGTGGGGGAATGACCAGCGGTGTGGCAGGTGACAGTGACAAAGAAGGGAAGAGGTTTGGGGGAAGGTTTCATATGAGGATAGAAGAGGGACCATTTGAACTGGCACAGTTAGGTCCCCGGCAGAGGGCTGGTGCCATCCTTACATGAGCTTGGAAGAACTGTCAGTCTCCCTGTGAAAGTTCTGAAGAAGCAGGTGTCCTCAATGAAGAGCCAAGTGCCAGGTACCAGTATTCTGCAAAGAGGTGGCACCTTTGCGGAGTTTTTGTACAAAGTTTTTGGCACATTGACAGAGCTGTTGGTCAGGTTACAAGGGAAGCAGTGGATCATTCTGAGGATGAAAGGGTGGGGATGGAGGAACTGACACTTTAGGCACAGATGACAAATATGGGGCCTGATGGGATCACCTGACCTCAAGATGTTAGCTAGAGCTCTGGGGTCAAGGGTGGCCCCAGAGAGTGTAGAAGACTTGGTGACACTCTCAAATGGGGGGCTTTTGTCCAGGATTCCCCAAAACATTTGTGAGAAGTTTGGGATCCCAGAAGATAACAGGACAATGGGACAACTAGATTGGTTGATTCCCAAGACCCACACTCTTGGGTGGAAACCAGAGCAGCCTCCCAGGAGATGAGGGCAAGTTGGTCACACTCCCAAAGAGGTCCTCACCTAGGTGTGCAGAGTCCAGACTAGACATTCCTTCTGGTAAGAAAAGCAGAGGACCCAGGGAATGGACAATGAAAGAAATCAAGCAAGGGAAGTCATAATTATTCATTACTAAAAAATAGAGATTTACTGGGGGCCAGTGATGAAGTCTAAGCTGGTAAAGACCACCCAGGCACATGTGACAAAATAAAAGACCCAAAGGCCAATTCCACTGGACCCATGATCATCAGGTATGTGGGTTTCCAAGTTTCTCCCTCAGCTTCACCCTGAAGAGACTTCTTCAATCCTAGGAGGCCAATGGCCAGAAAAATCTCAGCTATTATCCAAGTAGCCCCACGTCACGGGAATCACAAGGCTTGGCAGGGAGGGTGTGGAAAGGAAACACTCCCTCTCTGTGTTCCAAAAGTAGTTTCAAAATAATGCTGGGAACCCAGACTTTAAACTGAGGCCTCAAGTGGTTTGGGCAAAGCCCTCCTTCTGCGTACGTGCCCTTCTGAAGAAGTTTCAGTTCTCTGAGTAGGACCTAAAAGGCCCAAAGACAGCCTCTTCTTCATAACTCCACACTCGCCTGAGGAAAATGAACATCACCCATCCCAGTCAGCAAATCCTGAATATTCCAGAGACACCTGCACAGATAGGTGAGCGGCCACCTGAGACTCCAGGTACCTGCCACCCTTAGCTCAGCTGTCATCTCCTCCATGACACCCTCACCACTACACACACACACCAAACACATGCCCTCCACTGTACCCCCTCTCTCCATAGAGTTTACCATTGCATTTATTATCACACTGTGCTTTAATTGTTTACATTTTGCCTCTCCAGCTACATTTGGAGCTTCTTTATCCCTATAAATATTTATCCCAATAAATAGTTGTAGGAGGAGTTGGACTGGTCTGGGATAGAGTTAAATTGAATTGAACTGAGTTGAAACGAACCGAAATGACACTGGGAAAAAAAGAGTAGGACATTCCCGCAGCAACAAGGCTGAGCGTTATGCTGATTTCCTCATCAAGGGTCTCCCCAGAAACCCACCACCTCCAGAATGTCTCCCCAGTTCCCCAGCCACGGCGCCCCTCTCCCACCAGGCAGGTCCTCATTGCTTCTTGTGGAACAGAGCCGGCGCCGGCTCCTTGCTGGGTTCAGCCATGACCTGCATGGGCTGGTTGTTCAGGGCTGCCTTGCGCATCTTGTGGTACATGAACTCGTTCTGTTGGAACATGCGCAGCTCCATCTCCGTCTGCATCCGCATGGCCTGTGGGACGCGGATACACCGAAAACAGTGATGACAAGCCCCCAGGATGTGTTGGTTTCTGACCTACCTTGGCCCTTTTGGAAATGACAGACTATGGGGTAAGCGGCTCCCAGCCACTGAGATTCAGCTGTACCTCCTCAGAGGACACACACACACACTCACACACTGCGAGTCTAAGGTCCTGACAGTGGACTCCATTTGTTAGGAAGAGGGAGTCAGACCCCTGAGAGAGTAGCTTGAGGGAATGCTTTCAGCAGAGAATGTTTGTTCTTAGGAACTGCTAGGTGGGGACCTGGATTTGAGCCCTGGTTCCTGCACTTAAGTCCCATCAACACTGTGGGCCATCAGGCAAGTGACTTAATCCCTTCAGCCCTCAGTTTCCTCATACATGAAATGGGTGAGATTCCCTTGTACTTTACAACGGCCGGGAAGATTACAGCATGTGACACATAGAAAAACCCTCATTCTCCCATATGTTAATTCAAGAAATATTCATCAAGGGCCAGGCTTCGTTGAGGGGCTGAGGTTAGAGCAGTGAATACAATGACAAACACTTGTATTTGACAAGCTTAATGTACTGACATACATTCTATGACACCAAAGTCAGGCTTGGAGCATCCCAGCGTTCGAGTCTCAATTTTGCCATCCACTCGCTTTGTGACTAAGGACAGGTTACTCCCCTTCTCTGGGCCTCAGTTTTCTCAGATGTAAAACAAGGGGAGTGGACTAAGCATTTCTGAATTCCCTTCTGGTCTAGCAGGCAATCTAGGGTCTTTCCAAAAGCAGAGTCTAGCACTCAGCTTTCATCTTCAGAGAGCCCAGACCTGCCCCAAGAAGCCACTTGCCTCTAAGTCCTTGGTGATGGGGTGGGAGGGTCCGTGTGTCACCAGGAGAATGCCGTAGGCTTTGCAGATCATGCTGTGCCCCACCTCAATGTTGCCAGCATGCCAGTTGGTCAGCCCTGTCCGCATGATGGCCATGCCCAGCTGGGCATTGTTGGGGTGATACAGCTTCCTGTAGGGGCAGAGCAAGTAATGATAACACATATTCCCAACCTACCTTTTATCTGCACAACATTTGACAACTTATAAAGTGACCTCACTGATTAAGTCCATATACCCTCCCACCAGAGCTGTGCGGTATCAGCCATCAAGGGAGACTAAGGCACACAGAGATGCGGTGAGATGCCAAACACCCCACGCAGTGAGGCTGCAAGAGCTGAGACTCTGACCTAGGCAACTGCGCCGAGTCCTAATGGGGAAACGGGGTCAGGATTGTACTTGGAACTGGAGTACAAGGAGCTGGGAGCCTTCAGGGGCTCCCCAGCCATCTCCTTTGAAAGGGCTAGGAAGTTCAGGGGAAAAAAAATAATTTGAATGTCCTTCTTGGGACAGAGTTGTATTTTCACCTCCTTGGCACTCTCTTAACAGGACTTCCTTTTTGCATGTTGTACCGTTTTCCCAGATTTTGTTGATGAGTAACATCCACTCAAAAAAAATGCAACTTTCTTATGCCAACGTATTCATTTGGCCAGAAATACAAATTCACATGCCAATGTGGACACATAAGGCAAGAGAGGACATTAGCAGAGGGAAGGCAAAGGAGTTGCCTTTTACAATTTATAAGCAAGAATGGCTGACACCTCTTTTTTTTTTTTTTTTTTTTTTTTTTTTTTGCGCCTTGCTGTGAAGCATGTGGAATCTTAGTTCCCAAACCAGGGATTGAACCCACTCCCCCTGCAGTGGAAGCGAGGAGTCTCTACCACTGGACCACCAGGGAAGTTCCTCTTTTTTTTTTTTAAATAAAATCTAAAGCTGACAAGATTGCCTCTATTGATTGTTAGGGGGGAAAAATACCTTTCGAAGCACTTAAAATCAAGCCAGATTTAGCCTTAAGGAAATCACAAGCAGAAGATGCCTCCCACATGATAGACAAGCTGGAGGATTTGGGAAAGACCAGGGGTGATACATAGATTTCATCTCAGGTATCAGATCTGGTTATTTGGACATGATTGCTCAGAACACCATGATAAAAAGACTCAGTTATAAAGAGGAGAGTGATCCGTTACTGATGCCTGCTGTGGGCGCAGGAGGGAGAGGTAGCAAGATGTACGCCATCCCTTTGCCATCCCTGGAACAGACACATTTCCAGGAGGATTGTCACCTACATATAGCCATCCACCATCCTCCTGGCGTAGTGTGAGGCCTCCTCAAAGGCCTGCAGGTAGGAGAGGACCTCGGAAACGGTACTCAGCATCCGCAGCGTGTAGATGTTGGTGTCAGCAAACACTGGCTCCTGCTTCTGCAGGCACTCCCGGCATAATTTCACAACCTAGGAGACACAGGCCCTGTCCGTTATCCCTGCACCAGAGCACATGCTTAATTCACATATGGCAGCATCACGGTGGCATTGGACACTCGCTCTTCGAAGCTTGAGGAAATTGCCGGCAGAGAAGGGAAAGCATCGCTTTTAGCAAAATGGTCCTGTTTGGCTTAAGATGTAGGGATGGCAAGGGTAACCGTGGGAGACACAGCTGACATGGCAGAATGAGGAGTTATCATAGAAGCCAGTAGGGAGTTATGAAAGCCATGTTCATACATATATACGTACTTCGTCTCACAACAACGCAATGAGATAGGCCCTACTAATATTCCCATTCTCCCAGACGAGAAAACTGAAGCACAGAGGGGCAAGTGCTTTGCCAAAGTTACACAGAAAGTGAGCAATGGAGCAAGCATTCAAATCAAGCAGTGGAGCTTTATCTTAACCATCATTCCCATGATTCTGCATCCTGGCTGTGCTTTGGAGTCATCTGGAGAGCTTTTTTAAATCCCGATGTCTGAGTCCTACCCCAGACCAATTGAAACTGAATATCCGGGGGAGGGACCCTGACATCCTTCACCTCTGCCCCTGGGTGGCCCTTATGCACAGTGACGTTGGACAGTCATGCCCTGCTCGAAGCGTACAGGATGGATTGGCAGAGAGAGAGGCCGGGCGACCCATCAGGAGGAGGCCACATAGGTCCTGGTGAGGAAGAAGATGGGCCCGACCACAAGCGGCTTTATAGTCAGGCTTTTCCGACTGATTCATGTGTAGACATATCTTCAGTTACACCCTACAAAGTCAGGTGGTCTCTAGATTGTAGTGGTTCAGAGTTCTCCTCTCCTTCCCTTGCCACCCTCATGGGAGAAATGTCACACAATTCTTTCCATTTCAAATGCGTGGAAACCAATTTTCTCTGAGACTCTCCCAGAGGCCCATGGGGCAGCTGGGTAGGGGCGTGACAAAGTGTGAGTTGGCAAACAATCCGTCCTGAAGACAATCCTCGTTAAGCCCACGGGCAGCGTCCAGCCCTGCACCCGACCCTCCCAAGCTTGAGCAGAGAAGAGGACAAACGAAGAAGAGGACAGAGGAATGGAATCAGGCGCTCCAGCCCCTACCTCGAGCCTCTGCCATAGATTTTCCATACTGTACAGCAACGCTTTGTTCATGGGACTCTCTCCCCGCAACCCGACAGAACTCCTGGGAGGCAAGGAGCATGTCGTGTGTTGGTCACCCCAGTAAGGGCTCAAAAATGGGCAAAGAATGAGTGAGGAAAGGAGGCGAATGAAGATAAGAGAAAAGCAGATAGAAATGAACAGAAATTCATCTCCCACATTGCCATGCCCTAGTGCCATCCAAACCCAGCTACCAAATTGTTTAAAGAGCTTGGGGGAAAAAATACTGATTCATGGTCCCTGTGTTCTGTTGCAGACTAGACGAATCACACCTTAGGGGGTGAGACACGGGAATCTGTATTTCCAACAAGCTGCCTGAGTGAATTCAGTGCAAGCACATGCTCTGCAGGTCAGTGTTGGCAGTGGGTCTCCACTTTAGGTGGTTGTTGAAATCACTTGGGAGCTTTAAAAATCTTGATGTCTGGGTCCCACTCCTAGAGATTCTGGAGGAATTGTCCTGAGCATCAGGATATTTTCAGTGATTCTAGTGTACAGCCGGTTGAGAACTCCTGGTGTTTCTAGAGCCAGGGTTGAATGCACAGTTAGTAGATCTGGAAACTGTAGCCAGGACACGAGAAAGCAAGACACCCACTGCCATTTCCATTCCTCCATCCCTGATATCACAGACATCCCCAGCCCCAGGACATCTGTCAGGCTGCCTGTGCTCTCCTCAAACCCAGTTTCAGTGAGTTGAACGGTCACTGAGAACACACCCCTAAAAGGTGCTAAATGCTTAAGGGCAAGAAGAGTCATGGTCTCAGCCAAGGGACATCTTCCAGAAAAACAACCTGTTTCGTAGCCTCTCCATCTTCACCCCTCCACCACCACCATTTCCCTCCTTTACTAGAAAATCTTTCTGCCCTCCTCCCCACCCCCACCCCCTATAAAAATGAATTCTTACCTTGTGGTACAAACCCTCGGAGCGAGCCTTGTCAATTTTTTCCAGCGTATCCTTGGAGAATTGTATCATCTCCTTCACCACCTCCTGAGAGGGCTGGGAAAGGGAGGGACATTGAGTTGGAGACCCCTTTGTGAGGCAACCCACTGCACCTTTGAACAGCTGCCACCTTTGACATTCACTGTAGTACAAGATTAATGCCTTCTTCATTGAATGCTTCAGTTCTATAAATGCCGCTCAAGGTCCCTATAGATCAGGACTTCCCTGGTGGTCCAGTGGTTGAGGACAGAGGCCGGGGACTTGACCAAAAAATATCATACTCCAGTTTGCCATTGGAGCTCATTAAAGAGGGCCCTGTGGCTATGGGCTGTCAACCCTTCCAAGTGTCTCTGCATCCAGTCTATATTTCCTTGTCTAGACCAAAAGGATATCATGAGAGAACTTGTCAGCTGTGAAATCTAGACCTACCAGGCTCCCTATGTTTGCCTAAGCAGTCTAGTGATCTTGTAAAAAGAAAATGAGGTTTTGATATTTGAGGTACCATAATTAAGAAGCCAGTTCCCATGAAGGCACAATAATTTTGAAGAAAAAGTGCCAAATTTCTCAACGACCAAAGGAAAAGTTTGCTTGCTATGTTTATCCATATCAGAAGTTCTTTTCTGGGGGGATTTTCCTGGCAGATCAGTGGTTAAGACTCCTCGCTTCCACTGCAGGGGTCACAGGTTCGGTCCCTGGTCAGGGAACTAAGATCCCGCATACCACGTGGCAAAAAAACCCAAAAAAACTCAACAGCAAAAAAAAAAAAAAAATACTAAAGAAAGAGAAGTTCTTTTCTGAAAAAAAGATTTTTTTTTGCTTGGGCAAATCTAATATAACTTTTTTCCAAAATAAAAATACCTTTATTATTTATTCTGACTGTAAAATTAACATATGCAAACTGTAAAAAATTAAAACATATTAAAAAGTATGGAGAAAAAAGTAGAAATCCCCAGAACCCACACAAAGATGGACACAGTACGTTGAGGAGTATTTTCCAATGAGTATACAGAGGAAAAATATTTAAACTATTTAACAACTGGTACAGGAAAGGCACTGACCAATCAAAGGCACAGACACATCAACAAAGAGTATGTGTATATGACAGTATCAGTGTGTTCTGGCTGAATTGCAGTCCTCATGTACACACATGCATGAGTGCATATGTCAATAGCATCAATCTTTTTCTAACTGGCATAATAACATATTTCTGTCTATTGCCTGTTTTTTTTTCATGCAGTAGATTGTGGATATTTTCCCATATAAATATAAAAATACCTCTATTGCCTTTTTAATAACTAGAGTTTTCCACTGTACAAAACTAGAATAATTTAATCAGTTCTCTGGTCGTCCAATTTTTTCACCACAAAGAATCGGGATCAACAGCTGTGTTTATATCTGCTGCTCACATTATTTTGTGAGGTCACAGTCACTAAACTACCAAAAAGTAACAGGAGAATGGGCATCTGTTCCCTTAAAAATACAGCCCCCTAATACATGGAGATCAAGGGTCTTCCCTCAGGCTCCCAGCTATCTTGAGCCAGTTCCACAGTGTCCATCTTGTAATAGGAGAACCCGAACCCAGGACAGCTTGCTTCAGGGTCAAGATCACTTAAGGAAGTGGGATTATATTTATTCTTCTCCTCACCTCACCTACTTTGGCTTCTGCAGAGTTCTTGATTATCCCTAAAATTCTGACCACCTTCATTTCCATATCCTTCTGTATCTGGGCCTCCCTGCAATTCTTCTGTATTTGTTTCTGTAATTGTCTCACAGCCTGACTCCAACATTTGATGCATCCATCAGTGCTCTGACTTCTTCTGGCAGGTCTCACTCCTGTCTTAACTTTCGCCTTGACCTTTGATTTGGCTGAGATTTCTGGCTTCTGTTTGCCTTCCTGCCTGACGACCTGAACGTTGGCTTCCCGCCCGAGTGCTACTCAGCACTCTGTTAGTTAGCAGACCATGTCTTGGTCCCAAGACCAGTCATTTCAGTGTGTGTCTGCTTTCCTTAGCCCGTTTGAATCAAGCACATTAGTAAGAGGAGTCCATATCTTGCCTGGTTGTGTGGAGTTCTGTGACTGGTGGTTCGGAGGTGCGTCACCCATCCATCTAACGTACATCTTTAGTTTCACCTGTAGTTTGTTGCCCAAGTGTTGGCTCATAAAATCACATCTAGTTTATGGAGACATCTAGTCTCCAATCTACTGTTAAGTTCCATTGTCTTTAAAACTCAAAATTCTCAGTGAATCTTCTGGAGTAATCAATATCTTGCAGGGTAAATTCAGGGAATACCAAGCTGTTAGGTGTTAATAAAAGCCTTGCTCAATTTGATGTTGTAAGGAAGAGCGTTACTTTAAGCTCTGGAAGGGAATTAAATTTTTTCAAGGAGGCAACTGCCAAGGTTCTCAAAACAACCTGGCTGAAAGGTTGTTAACTGACACATGCAACATGTGATAAAGCTATTCCGAGAAGGGAAATGGGCTGTTCCACTTGGCTCCCTTTTCGGAGTAAAGGCAGGAAAACCTGATCTGCAGATAGTGTTTAAGGAACCCCACAGAAAGAGGGTCCGCTCTCCAGGAGCACCGCAATTAATAGAAAACAGGGAGGAAGAGAAAGGAGCCAGAGGAGAAGGGGTAGAAGCCAGAGGAGGGGAGGGAAAGAGGGACATTAGATCCCCAACCTTGAAAAACTGGAACATTCCTATGGTGAAAACCATAGCTGAAGGCTGGAGAGAGAGAGAGAGAGAGAGAGAAAGAACCAAACAGCCTAAACAAGGAGGGTCCAAAGCTACAATCGGGGGAAATTGGTGTTATTTTCTCATTTTTAAAATATTTGGTTTTTATTTTTATGCAGGTCTATATGTGTATGTTTTTATTATATTTATTTAGTTATTTATAATATATACATAGGAGTCAGAAACAATTTTGATGCCAATTTAAGGTTTGAAGATGAGTCACAAAGGCTGGTGTATAGAAAAGAGCTTATCAGGCTGGGATAAAGCATTATTTAAATAAAGAAAGAAAAGCAACTGTGATGACATCATAGATAGAAAAGCTTGAAGGAACTGTTAATAAGTTAGTCCAATGCTCCACTTTACAGATGAGGAAACTGAGACCCACAAGGAAGAGACTTGCCCAAGCTCAGACGTTCAGGGTCACAGCCAGAACTAGAACACAGGCCTCCTAATTCTTCAGTATTCTTTCCATTACAATATAATGGCTTTTTATTATGCCTTCAGATGCATTTGCTTTTAGAAAGTTATACTCAATTTTTTATTCTGCTTACTTGTTTTGGTTGAGTCATTTTTATTTTGAATTATTTATTTTAACAGAGAAACCCAATGTGATATAAATAGACAGCTTTTGCTTTGAATCCAGGTCAGTTCAAGCAGAAATCATCAATGTTTTATATCAAGAGAGATGTCAGCTCTGCTAATTCAGACTGAAAGACGTGGGCATACAGTCACCAGCTGGTAAGCGTATCTAAAGTGAAGGGACAGAACTAACAGCCACACATCACTTATTTAACTATTGGAATTGCCAGGTAAATATTGAAAAATTTAGAGAAATGACTACACAGTTGTTTCACTTAATTTCTGAAGGGAGAAAAGAGGGTCTGGCCTCTTTAAAAAATTAGGTAGTGGTGGAAGCAAGTTATGAAAAAAATACTCAGGGCCAGGCACCAGGAGGGAAGGCTGGCTGGCTTGCTGATAAGACACATGTTATCCTGCAGGTTCTGGAAGGTCAGGGTGAGGGTGGACACAGTAGCTTATTCTTTTCTGTAGCTCCTGTGGTACTGTGTTCAGTGACCCACTCATACGTGTCAATACACATTTCCTGGAAAACAGAACCTTTGATTCTGTGAAAATGGGGTTGTTCCTATAAGGAACACATTCCTGACTGTTTTGTATCCTGCCTGGGAGGGATGACTCTCAACTTCTCCACACTAGGCATTGTTGATCCATTGGTTACAGATTCCTCCTCCTACTTCTGTCTGTTTAGAGACTGACTCTGCTTGCACACCCATGTGGGGTGAGTGAATCTGTGTGAGCGCATGTGTCCCTTTTAATTTAAATAATTTAATAAATTTAATTTTAATTTTCATAGATGGTAGCATACACAGTGTTATGGGTTGAATTTCATCCCCCCAAAGTTAAATTCCTATGTTGCAGTCTTAACCCCCAGTACCTCAGAATCTGACCTTATTTAGAAATAGGGTCATTGCAGATGTAATTTGTTAAGATGAGGTCATACTCAAGTAGGGTGGGCCCTTAATCCAACAGCACTGGTGTTCTTAAAAAACAGTGCCAGGTGAAGAGAAAGAGACACATGAGGAGAAGACCATGTGAAAAGGCCCAGGGCTAGCTACAAGCCAAAGAAAGAGGCCTAGAACAGATCCTTCTTTCACAGCCCTCAAAAGGAACCAGCCCTGCCAAGACCTTGATTTCAGATTTTAGCCTCCAGAACTGAGAAACAATACATTTCTATTGTAAGCCACCCAGTTTGGGGTACTGTGTTATGGCAGCCCTAGGAAACGAATTCATATGTCAATGTTCAGCCCCTTAACTCTTTTCCCTTAAGAAATAGAGCTCAACTTTTACAATTACCAAGACATGGAAACAACCTAAATGTCCATCGACAGATGAATGGATAAAGAAGATGTGGTACATATATACAATGGAATATTACTCGGCCATAAAAAAGAATGAAATAATGTGATTTGCAGCTACATGGATGGACCTAGAGATTATCACACTAAGCAAAGTAAGTCAGAAAGAGAAAGACAAATACCATATGATACCACTTATATGTGGAATCTAAAATATGACACAAATGAACTTATCTATGAAACAGAAACAGACTCACAGACATAGAGTAGAGACTTGTGGCTGCCAAGGGGGAGGGGGATGGGAGAGGGAAGTATTGGGAGTTTGAGACTAGCAGATGCAAATTATTACATGTAGAATGATAAACAACAAGGTCCTACTGTATAGCACAGGGAACTATATTCAATATCCTGTAATAAATCGTCATGGAAAAGAATATGAAGAAGAATATATGTATGTATGTATAACTGAGTCACTTTGCTGTACACCAGAAACTAACACAACACTGTAAATCAACTATACTTCAATTTTAAAAAATTATAAATGATAAAAAAAAGAAATAGAGCTCATTCCATGTCTGTACACAAAGATCTACCTCATTAGTTTATTTTCTTAACTTAAATATTTCCCTATTGGTGGTTATTTAGCTTTTTTCCAATATTTTGTTGTTCCCAACAATGCCATAATGTACTATCTCTTTACACATATATTTCTGTGCACATATGCAAGTATATCTGCAGGGTAAATTCTTAGAACTGCTTGGCCAAAGGGTAAAAAATATTATATATTAAGAACAAAAACAAGTTAGTGGCAAAAGAAGCCTCAAATAGCCAGAAAATGAAAGAGAGGTGAATCAAGTGGGGGAATAGAGTTATCTGGACAGTAACACTGACACCACTGGGTAATGAAGTTATTGAGAGGGGTCCCACCATCTGAACCTAGAAGTCAGTTTTGCTTGTAGCCTTTGCTCTAACCAGAGACAAGTTTCTGCCCACACTTAGGATGCAGAAGTTGAGTTGATTCAGAAGTATATTTGTATCTTAAATGCTCTGGTGAACTGTGAATTATATAGAAGTGCTGGGTTAGGTTCCCCGAGGAGAACGGCTCCCGGTTAAAAACCTATGTGTGATTTTTCAGACCTGACCATAGGCAATTCCAAAGGCTCTACCTGGCAGGCCTCACGGGTGGGGGGAAAGCTGCCCTCCCCACAAGGGACTTGGTGCAGGGCCAGTGCCCCGCAGTCTGTGAAGGGAGATGCAGTCAAGGACTCAGGTCCCCCTAGCAGGTCACGCTCTTCGCATATTTGCATTCCTGGCCCAGGTGCCTTCATTCCTAAGTCTCTCTCTCTCCTTTTATTTTTAATTGAAGTATAGTTGATGATCTGAGGTCTTGAGGTCTTCTTCAGGAGCCTCTATGAAGGCCTGCTTATTGTGAAGGGGGCGCTGGGGGAGATTTGAAGACACTTTTCCCCACTCTGACTCTGTACCCAGTACTTTTCCACTCCTCACCCTTCCCCCACCTTCCTCCCCAACACCCACTCCTCAGGGTCCCTAAAACTGCTGGAGCCTTTTGTTCTGAGTCCCTCAGCAGGGAGCCGACCCTCACATCTATGCTGACCCATCTGACTCTCCACCTGTGTGCCTTCCCATGGGGGGAAAATGGACCAGGGGGAGTCAGCGCCCGCTCCAGTCTCAGCCTCCTGCTTTACCATCATCGGAAGTGATTAAAGTCTTGCTGCTTTAATCGGCTACTTTGACACCTGGCAGCCTAGCTCTCTCCCAACTCAGTAGAGCCCCTGACATCCCCTTTGGTAAGACTTCCAATGCTCAGTGGTCTCACCATCAATTAGGCAACAGTTACTCAGGAATTACGCATATTAAGCAATCTAAACATTGCCCAATCTCCCCATTGCCCATTTCCATGGGACTAGGAATATCTTTGTGATAACCCGACAACAAATCTCTTTGCCCATCTGGTCTCTCTATATGGAATTCGCAGCATCACTTAACCTGCAAAGGGGCAAGAAGGAGGAACTTAAATTTACTGAGTGTCTACTCTCTATGCCACTCCTTTTACATATATCATCTTGTTTAATCCTCATAACAGCCCCTTGTAGTGGGTGCCATCATTCCTATTTTACAAATGAGAAAACAGAGTGACTTCCCCAAACTCAAACACCTGGCAAGCAGTGGTACCAGGACGCTAGCTGGGCCCCACCTGTGTGCTCTGTCCACCACCCACTCTGTCCACCAGGGCAGTGGTGCCTTGATTAGCTGTGGAATCTGCCCTTGCCCGGCTCTTGGGGAAGATACCCAGAAGCACCCCAGTAGTGGGGCTGCCTGTACCTTCGGGTCGTCTTTCACACCCAGGAAGAGGTCGTCCTTCAGCCCTTTCTGGCAGTGCTCACACGTGCAGTCAAAGTAGTACTGCTTCTTCAGCTGCCTCTTGCGTTCTTCGCTGACGTTAAGGAAGTCGATATAGGACACGGTCAACTCCTCTCCTTCTGAGATCTTGCCCAGGGCCCGGAGTTCAATTCTGGAGCAGGGTAAAGCAGAAGAGTCCATCAAATCTGGGGTGGGATGTATGCTCTTCAAGGTTTCAAGAAATTGAGTCTCAAAGATAACGACCTCCACTAACACTGAGAAAACTCCATTCCCCCCCCAGCAAAGGGGGAGATGTGATGTAAAGGACAGTTTTCTGGATAGTTCTGCTCTACTCATTATAACCATCAAATCTGCTCCAATCAGCTAATTGCTCTGGAATCAGCTCAAATAGACTCCCAGTAGAGGTCTGGGTTCCATCATAAAAGCATACAAAGCTTCCACGCCTGCAATTCTCCCAGTGCATTTAGCTACTGATTGTCCGTAACAAAGGAATGGAGAAATAATAAGGCAAAAACTCCAAACAAGAGAAGACTTGATAGTCATTTCTGGTTAGTTTGGAGACTGCTTCTCTCAGAAACATGCACATTCAGTTACCCAGAAGCTTGGCCCGTTCGGTGTCTAATTATAAGCCCCCTCTTACCTTAACCTTTGGTCCAATGGTTCAGACCTAATTTATGTGAGGAGACTTATGCCTGGAGATCTGTGAGGCAAATAAAGGCTAGCTCTTTATTAGCCCACTGCATTGTTCACTTTTGTGTTTATTGGGGGACATGGATTTGGGGTTGAAGATGGTTAGCAAGAGCAGATGACATTGCAACCCCCTTCCAGCCTAGACCTGACCCTCCAATTACCTACATCACTACACACCTCACCATGTAATAGATACAGAATGTACTGAAGACAAAATCCCACTGCACAACTGACACCCAGCTAAGCCAAACTAGCTGAGACCAGCCTGTGGGCCTCTCAGCCATGCATCTTCCACCCAGGAGGCCAGAAACTACAGAAAGAGTGGTGAGCCTGGCAAGCTGGATCCTAAGCTATGCTCCTGTATCCCCCCAACATCAGGGGGCCTCCCTGCCCAGAGGGAACCCATCACCCAGAGAGAGAGGGGCAGGATGCAGAGGGCGGGGAAAGCATCTACAGAGAAGTCCATGGTCATTTCCTTTACCTCCCAGAGAGGCTGATTCAGATGCCACGTGAAAGGCAGGAGAAGGTTCCAGCACCAGAGAAAGGTCCCAGTCAGAGGGAGCCCCTTCCACGTGCTCGGAGGTGACAGCCAAGCGAGGAACAGCAGTAACTTACAGGTCCAGGCCCCTGAGGTGACCACTTAAGGTTATAGAACTGCCTCTCAAAGTGGGGTACACTGCCATGCCCAATATATGTGACAATATATATAAAAACAACTGTACAGAGCCTGGCAAAATCTGAGTGCCTGTTCATCTTTTGTTCCTCCTTTCCTTTCTTCTCCACCCCAATTTTTGGCTGTTACTGCAGGGATAAAAGGCAAGAAGGAGAGGAGGGCAAGATGATCCTGCTTACAGCTCTGCTTAGAATCCTAATATGTCCCAGCTACAGGGGACCGACCTTCTCATTTCACAAATGAGGATGCTGACACCAGAGAAGTGAACTGTCCCCAAGGTCCCACAGCACTTTGGCGCCAGGGTCAAGATTAGAACTCAAGAGCTTAACCACATCATACTGGCCTTGCCTGATTGTCTTCAGTCTGCCTTCCGGGTCTTCAATGCACAGGAAATGAGACGCACCAATACCCTTGAGATTAGGACTCTACTGATGTCCTAGATAGTTGCATAGGAGCAACTCCTGGGCCACTGTTGAATGTGATCTCTGGTATTGGTCCTGGTGGGATAAGCAAGCAATTCTGCGCCCACTAGCCCTTTCACAGAGGCAGCTCACTATACTGACATGTCCTCATTCAACAGTGAATCAGTGGCCAGTTGAGTTGGCCAGTAGCTTTGCTTCACACCAAGGTTAATCCAATTCTTACAAGGTCTCAGAGTATCTCAAATTATTTCAATGATATTAGAGAGTTTTCAAAACCAAATTAATGTAAAGTCACTTAGGTATAAGAAATGCACATTTATATGCCCCATTTTACCTAACTTGGAACTGGGAATCAGGAGAGGAATAGTGACCACCATTCTGTTTCGGATCCCAGACCTCTTCCATCTCTAATGTTCTGCAGTTCTACAGTTCAGCCAATTGAGCCACAAGTAGGCAACTTAAGTATTTCTTGTAGAGGTCAGGAGCAGAGTCCAGGGCCACAGAGACTTAGAATTAGGAAGGTCCCTAGAGACGCTCTCATCTTGACCTTTGCTCTACAAATGTAGAACCAAACACCCAGGAGATGATGTGAATCATCCAAAGTCCCTTGCAATGCACATCCACACAGGCTCAGATGCACCGACCACTCCTACCCCTGCCCTCCCAAAGCCCAAACTTCCACACAGCATTTTGTTGTTAATCCAAAGATCATCTCAAGTACTTTCAAGCCCACCTTGAGAAAAAGGCCCACTGGGGCTGTGGAGTTGTCATTAAGAAAAGTCCAAAGTAAAATCTAACCTAAACCACTAATTCATAGTTGGCCAGAAGCAATAAAGAGAATACTATGAAAAAATATTTATCAAAAACATCGCAGTTATGGGTACCATTTTCAGAACCAGTCTGAGTGAGAAGTTGGAGGTTATAAACAAACCTTTAGTCCTTTAGTAGGTCAGTAATGACAACAGTCCTCATTTCATGATAAGCAGGGTTTAAAGGGACAGTGTGGGTTTTTGCTAAGATGATGTGGACTGGAAAGGACCTTCATGCTTTGAGGTTGGAGGAGAGAGAGAAATGAGGCGTAAAAGAGAGGGAAGCGTAGGCACAGCAGGTAGTGGGTGGGTGAGGAACAACATGATAAATATAAACGCATTAAACACGCAGCATTCAGCAAAGACAAGATTCTGGGGAGCAGAAAGACATTACGGACAGACAGCAGCCAAGGAGTCTCGTGAAGGGGCAGCCCCAGTGAACCAGGCAAGTGAGGGAGATGGGTCAGAGCAGCAGGGATGTTTCCAAAGACTGACCCACCTCATCTGGGTGTGAAACATGGATTTCACTGCCTCATGACTGAAAAACAAAACAGACACCCAAATGGAAATCATTACCATTGGCTTATCCCGTATGGCTAGTGAGGGTGCACAGTACTCCAGGTTATGCCATCAAAGCTTCGGCCATCACAACCACCGCTATCCCAGCCCCTCCTAGCTGGGCTCCCTTGACAAGACGCAGCCTGGTATAGTGGAAAGTGCACTGGATTTGGAATGAGAAGTTCTGAGTTCAAAGGGACTCAGCCCTGGACAAGTTACTTCACTTCCCTGGGCCTCAGTATTCTCATCTGTAACCTGGTAATGAGACCGTCATGAGACAATGCATTTAAAAGTAGAGTGCTACAGTATTTTTCAATGGCAGGGCAAAAAATGAATGTGAATCATTCATGAAAGATGCTCCAGGTTGCCCAGTCTTGTTTGAGCGCCAAATCATGGGCAAATCGGGCTTGGAGTACCCCTTCAGAGCCTTGGGGTTTTCTGAGTGGTACACCAATAAGGGCTTCAACTTAAAGTCCCCAGCTGTGTTGCCACCAAGAAGCAGCATCAAGTGATCTTTGGATGATTCAAACCCTGGCTCAGCCTTCTCTTCTACTGAAATAAACCTTCCTTGAGGCATTCTCTTCCAAAAAAATAAAATAAAAGTAGAGTGTTAAGAAAACACATGGGAGGCTATTATTATCCCACTAACAAGCATCTTGGACAAATAAGGGTGGCCTCCTTGAATGTCTATTTTGGGAACAGTTTGAACTGTGTCTGGAGACCCATCACACAGGTAGTATGCAGAAATTACTGGGGTTAGAGTTGGGCTCCTAACACCACGTCCAGTGTTCTTTCCGCTATGGCAGGCAGCTAGACAGTGACTGCAGTCACCCCTTGCGCAACATCCAAGAAGCTCGGGTACAATGTGGCTGCTCGAAATTAGTGGATGTGTGGAAGCCAGAGTGGGCACTGGTGATGATCTGAAGAAAGGGCTCCAGGTTCCTGCGGCTGCTACATGTGGTGACAAGAAGAGCTCTGGGTCACCACCACTTCGGGGAGTGGTGTCCAGAAAGACCAGCCCCACATGTGCATTTGATCTTCTCTGCCAACCAGGGTAACTCCAGACACCAGCTCCTCTGGGGAGGATTCCATGAGGTCCAGGCCAGTGACCCCAAGAGGCTTACAAAGGGAAAAACAAATGCTGGGGAAAGATAATCATCTGGGTCCAAAATGAGCTGTCCTGTCTTGAGTGACTTTCTCAAGTGCTTAAAAGCCTACTGTCATGCACGCCCTTGCTTCCAGAAATAGGAAGGAAAAGGGAAATCAGAGCCCTCACTCTATTGGAGCTTAAGCTTGATTCTTGGCTGAGAACCAGAAACCATTATCTTTGAGGGGAAAGCTGCTCATTGTTGACGGCTTAGAGTCAACTTGCACCTGTCATAAGAGCTCGTCTCTAAGAGCAAAAGAAATATTGTTTAGGCCTCATTCCCCCAAAGCCCCCCAGCCTGAGCCATAGACAACGAGGGGCTCATCCTGTTTGCTGACTCTTCTCCATTTGCACCCCGCCCCAAATTCCATTCTCTGCCCTTCTGTCCCCTGATCTGTGCCTTCCAAGGGGGCAGGGCTGACCTCTGAGGGCTTCATCACCCAGGTTCCTTGGCCCTCTGGCTTCTGGTTGGGGTTTGGCCAATGGGAGGAGATCAGAAGATGGGAGGAGAGAGAGGCTGGGGTATTTAGTCTCTTGGCTCTCCCTCTGCCTCGCCATGGTTCTAGCAGTGGCTGGTTTCTCTACAGGTACAGCCAAGCTGTTGGAGCGGGGGTGGGGGGGGAGAGAAAGGGCCCCCTCCCCTGGCTACAGCTCTCACCAGCTGCAAGAACAATACTTCTTCCATTGCCCCTCCAGGTCAAAAGGTGGTAATGGTTTCATTCTGTCGCTAGACCCTGGGCATTTCACCATTCTTTGTCAATTTCTTCGACTCCACCCACACTTCTGTCAATTGTCCTTTTACTAAATTCTCTTAGGGTAACCCCTGAGTGTGCCTTCTGATTTCTGCTGGGAACTTGACTGCTTCTGCCAAGCGCCTTCTCAGTGGATGATGTTCTGCAATGACCTCTAGATAGAAAATCCCAGGCTTCAAGTTCTAAATTATGTAGTAGTTAGAGGCTTATCTAACATATCTAGGCAACCTCAAGAAACATACAGAGACTCCAAAATTACTTATGTGGAATTCTTTGCCATCTTCCTCATTATGTTTCTCCTATTCACAATTATTCTAGAATAAGATTTCTATTTTCTGTCCATTTGAAATCCATGCTAGCTCAGGTTCAACAGGTTACTTTTGGTTTAAATCAAGTGTAGAGACAATACCATAAGGTCTTCCCATCCCCATCATACCAACCCAAGTTGAAGACATACTCACTTGCCGTTGTTAAATATGACCGTGCAGTTGGGCCAGCAGTCATGGTTCACCAGGCCCAGGTTGGGGAAGATGCCCACGCCCACTGCCTGCAGGCCTCTCTGGTCACTGAGCGTGAAACCATTGCAGTTAATCTACCCAGGGGAAAAGATGAGAGTCAGCTAACATAGACTTGGCGCAGAACACCCTCCAGCTGTTGAAAGTTTTTTAAAAAATAGAAAACCTGATCTCATCCTGGAAATGCTTAGAGAGCCTGGAAACAAAACAGTCAGTCTCCTATTCTCTGTGTGACTCCAAATGACCCTCAAGATCAGTACCGTGGGAGAGTCTCATATTTGCTAAAATGCACCACCATCTTGAAAATTTTGGGTAGCTGTATTCTAAAAAGGCCCAAAATGGGAATTCCCTGGTGGTCCAGTGGTTAGGACTTGGTGCTCTCACTGCCGGGGCCCCAGGTTCAATCCCTGGTCGGGGAATTAAGGTCCCACAAGCCGCGTGGCACAGCCAAAAAATAAAATAAAATAAAAATTAAAAAATGTTAAAAAAAAGACCCAAGATGGAAATGTTGGGTCTGAGAAGTTTCTCCTTTTTCCTGTTTCTGGGTCTCACGAGTCTTCCCCAGTGTCTCTCTTGGTTTCTCTCTCTGTGCCCTTCTCTGCTTTGTGTGTGTGTGTCTCCCCTGCTACCTTTGACTACTCTCAACTCCTGCAACTATTCATAAAATAAAATTAACATCTGTTTTTGATTATTTTGTGTCTGGTGGATACCTTGTACTCTCTGTCCACAATTTTAAAATCTGATGAGTGCAACATTTACCTCTGAATGCCAGGCAAATCAAATTGGTTACCGCTTATACGGCACCTGATTTCTTTCCTTTTCCTTAAAAAAAGTTATTTTTTATAGAAATGATTCCAAATGTCTGCTCTCAGAGTATAAAAAAATGTATAAGAATAAATATTACCTAGGATACATTAATACCTGTACACAAATTTCTGCCAAATGTAAAAATCATATATATAAATACATGCTATCCATAATATTTATAACACAATATACATTTATAGATATATACTGATCTGTATAGCACACAGCTATTTGTTATTGATACTGGAGGATAGTCACTTTCTCCATCAATCTCATTGGTCATTCAGCAAGTACATGAAGTTAAGCCCGTCACTACCACTAATAAGCTGTGTTACCTTGGGCAAATTTCTTTCTTCTCTGAGTTCTTATTTTCCCATCTGTAGGTTGTATAAGTTAGACTAGATGATCTCTATGGGTCCTTTCAGCTCTACACCTTGGTGATTACACCATCCTTGGCTGTAGTCCCCAGACCACCTTAGAGATACTCAAGATAGTCTATGACACCCATTCACACCAAGGCTGTGGAGCATAGAAACTCCACATGTGAGAGTAGAAACTCTGGCATCAGACAGATTGCTTCTAGACCTTCCTTGGACACCAGCTCACTGTGTGACCTTTGGCAGTCCTATAACCTCTCTGGCCCTAGGCTTTCTGTTCTATAAAATAGGAATGTTAAAACCACGGACTTCATCTTGTTTTGGAAAGACTGCATAAAATAATATCTGGAAGGCTATGATGGTTAATTTTCTGTCAACTTGGCTGGGCTGTGGCGACCAGATATTTGGTTAAACATTATTCTGT
Source organism: Balaenoptera borealis (assembly GCF_965194805.1). Lineage (NCBI taxonomy): Eukaryota > Metazoa > Chordata > Mammalia > Artiodactyla > Balaenopteridae > Balaenoptera > Balaenoptera borealis. The sequence continues at coordinate 13,339,009 of NC_138871.1, forward strand.
ATGTTTCTGTGAAGGTGTTTTTTGGATGAGATAAACATTTGAACTGGTAGACTTTGAGTAAAGCAGATTACCCTGCACAATGGAGGTGGGCCTCATACAATCAGTTGAAGGCCTTCATAGAACAGAGACTGATTGCCCCTGAGCAAGAAGGAATTCTGCCAGTGGACTGCCTTTGAACTTGAACCGCAATTCTTCTTTGGGTCTTCAGCCTGATGGCCTACCAGCAGCTCCCACAATCACAAGAGCCAGTTCATTAAAATAAATCTCTTTCCCTCTCTCTCTCTCTCTCTCTCTCTCTCCATATATATATATATGCTATCCATAAGATAATGCATAGAGTATAATATACTATATATATATATATATATATATATATATACATATATATATATATATATATATATATATATATACACACATACACACACACACACACAAAATACATCCTTGTGGTTCTATTTCTCTGGAGAACTCGTACTATTACAGAAGCACCGGCACATGGTGAGCGGTGCTGAGTGTGACCATGCTACTGTCATCACAATAACCCCTTCCTCAGCCCACTCGCCAGCCCCCCAGAAGGGGCCAGGCCTGCCAGATGGGAGACATGCCCCCATAGCCCACGGCCTGAGCCTGCAGGTCCACTGGGCTCCCACCCCCTCCTCCCAGACCCTCATGGCTTCAAGAGGCCTGGAGAGGTTGCTCAAGGCAGTGCCCTCCAGAAAGCCCCTACTCTCCTCTCCCTGGTTCCCCATGATCAGCACATCAGATGTGGGAAAAGGAAGAGTCTTATTTCCAAAGTGACTGGTGGGCAAGAAGGGATGGTGACTGCGTCTTCGTTTTCAACGTGGAGAAGAGAAAATATAGGAAGTGCAGATGAACGAGAAGGTAAATCAGCATCAAAATCTACCGCTCAGAGCTAATGAGTAGTTTACGCTTGGGGTGCTGACTTCAGCCACGGCAGGAATGACCTCAGAGTAAAGGCAGACCAGCAAGAGAACTGGGTGAAAGTTCGTCACGTGAGGTCTCTGTGCCCCTCCAGCGCTTCTCTTGGCCTCCCCTTCCACTCTGACCTGGCAGCATCTGGAAGGTCCTTCGTCGGACAATCCCAGGCGCCACCCCACCCGCAAGGCCGCTTTGGGAGAAACCTTACCACGCCGAAGATCCGCGAGATGTACTGCATGCTGAACTGCTGGCTCTGGGGCGGCCAGTACTGCAGGAAAGCGTCCACGTCCCCCCGCAGCTCCTTCTTCTCCTCCTCCCCGAAGTGCTCCACGTGGCTCTGCAGGTCGTCCACGGAGACCAGGCAGCCCTCCGTGAGCCCGCCGCCCTCTCTCTCCACCCGCCACATGACGCGCGCCGCCAGCCTGCGCGGAGGGGCGGGGTTAGAGAGGCCTCGCTGCAGTCATTCGTTCAGCAAACGCTTGCTGAGTGTCTAGTGCACGCCCGGCACAGTGTTGGGCCCAAGACACCGTTTTGAACTAGACGGATGGAATTTCTTGTAGCATGAAGCTTCTTAGAGTGGGGGAGACCTAAGTCGAAAAGATAATCTAAACTACTGTTAAGTGCTGTGCCCAAAATCAAACAGGGTGACCTGATAGGGAGTGGCTGGGGAAGGGGAAACCAAGGTGATCGGGGGAGGCTTGACAAGGCACCCCCTGGCTGCCAGCGGAGTGAACAAGCGCCCGCCCTGTGCAGATGGGGAAAGAGCAGCGAGTACAAAGGCCCTGAAGAGGGAAAGAGCTTGGCATGATTAGAAACAGCAAGGTTGGGCTTCCCTGGTGGCGCAGTGGTTGAGAATCTGCCTGCCAATGCAGGGGACACGGGTTCGAGCCCTGGTCTGGGAAGATCCCACGTGCCACGGAGCAACTGGGCCCGTGAGCCACAATTACTGAGCCTGCGCGTCTGGAGCCTGTGCTCTGCAACAAGAGAGGCCGCGATAATGAGAGGCCCGCGCACCGCGATGAAGAGTGGCCCCCACTTGCCGCAACTAGAGAAAGCCCTCGCACAGAAACGAAGACCCAACACAGCCATAAATAAATAAATAAATAACAAAGTGATTGTTAAAAAAAAAAAGAAAAAGAAACAGCAAGATGCTGGAGCGCGGGAGCAAGGAGAGGAAAGCACATAAAGGTGGAGAGGTGGGCAGAAGCCAGGTCACGTGGGTCTGGGTAATCATGGAAGGGGTCTGGGGACCCAGTGAGGTGCGGCAGCCTGGGTCTCTCTTGACTGTGTGGCTAAGATGAGCACTGGAGGAGCAGTCTGACGACTCCACTTCTTACTGTGTGACCCTGGGCAAGTCACTTGACCTCCCTGAACCTCTCCAGTGGCAAGTAAAGTGAGGATAATATGTACCCCCTGCCATGCTAACCTGCAGAGTGTTGGTTCACAAACTGGCCCCCATCCACAGAGGGCAGGAAGAGAGGTAGACCACTCCAGATTGGTGGGTGGCAGTTTGAATCATCAGGGGACTTACTTAGGAGGCTTGTCTTGGGCGGCCACAGATAAAAAGATCTTGGCCCCTGCCAGCCAAATCTTAGAGTTTATAAAGAGGACTTCACTGGGTTCAGTCATACCTTCCAGATGATTTCAACACCACATTACTATCTCAATGCCACGTTCTTGGGCAGCTTCTGGGTGGCGGGGAAGGCAAGCGAGCACATTCCAAGGACAGGGGAGGGGATGAAGAGCCTCTGATTACCTGGGTGCAGCTTGCAGGTCAACCGGAAGTCATGTCCTCTCAATGACCTCCTCCAACACAGAGGTGTTTAGGAGACAAAGTGAGGTAGTGGATGTCCACATCATGTGTGAACTTATTCACATTCTTTTTTTTTTTTTTAAACAAATTAGATTTTTTCTTTAAAGATCAAATTTATAGAGAGAATGTTTTGCTTATCTCTTTTAAATTTTATTCATTATTTTTTATTTATGGCTGTGTTGGGTCTTCGTTTCTGTGCGAGGGCTTTCTCTAGTTGCGGCAAGCGGGGGCCACTCTTCATCGCGGTGCGTGGGCCTCTCACTATCGCGGCCTCTCTTGTTGCGGAGCACAGGCTCCAGACGCGCAGGCTCAGTAGTTGTGGCTCACGGGCCCAGCTGCTCCGCGGCATGTGGGATCTTCCGGGACCAGGGCTCAAACCCGTGTCCCCTGCATTGGCAGGCGGATTCTCAACCACTGCACCACCAGGGAAGCCCCTATTCACATTCTTAATGATTAGATAGAGAGAAGGCAGAGAAGACAATCTAGGAGGGGAAACAGTATAAGCAAAGGCCCTGAGGCAGCCCCAAACGTGCATATGCAGGGAGCAGGGGCAAGGAAGGCCTGGTCTGGAAGGAGCAGAGGGCTCTGGAGGAGAAGGGGGGCTTAACGTGGGACAAGAGGAGGGCCCTAGAAAGCACAGAAATTTGTTTTTTGTTTTTTTGGGGGGGGGTTTTATTGTTTTTTTTTACATCTTTGTTAGATTATAATTGCTTTACAATGTTGTGTTAGTTTCTGTTGTACAACAAAGTGAATCAGCTATATGTATACCTATATCCCCTCCCTCTTGGGCTGCCCTCCCACCCTCCCCATTCCACCCCTCTAGGTCGTCACAAAGCTGATCTCCCTGTGCTATGCAGCATAGAAAGTACAGAGCTTGGAGTATGAGACAGAGGGCCTTACTTCACTCTGAGGGCAGAGAAGGCCCACTTGTTAACTACTAGGCAGCCCACGCCCACAAGGTAAAGCCTGTGACCAAGGGACACTTTGGCGACTCTCTGCCACTCATTAATTTTTTGACACAGGCAGATCAGTTTTCAAAAATTAAACATTGGGGAGCTTCCCTGGTGGCGCAGTGGTTAAGAATCCGCCTGCCAATGCAGGGGACACGGGTTCAAGCCCTGGTACAGGAAGATCCCACATGCTGAGGAGCAACGAAGCCCGTGCGCCACAAGTACTGAGCCTGCGCTCTAGAGCCCACGAGCCACAACTACTGAGCCTGCGCGCCACAGCTACTGAAGCCCACACGCCTAGAGCCTGCTCTCCGCCATAAGAGAAGCCACCGCAATGAGAAGCCCGCGCACCGCAGCCAAGAGTAGCCCCCGCTCGCCGCAACTAGAGAAAGCCCGCACATGCAATGAAGACCCAACACGGCCAAAAATAAATAAATAAAATAAATAAAATTTTTTAAAAAATTAAACACTGGGGAGCCACACGGAACAAGTCTGCAAGCAGCTCCACCAGTGGAGATCCCCTCATAGATGGGCTTCCCAGACCAAGGGAGAGCATGGAAGAAGTGACCATATCCTGTCTCTTTGGGACTCTTTCCTGATTTGCACTCATCCCAGCTTGCTTGGACCTGGGCATGCTGTCCCTGCCGCCATCCCCCGCCTGACATTTGGGAATCCCAGTCCCCACCCCGGGGCCCAGCTCTGACCTGATGTTCTCATTGGGCACCTTCCCGTATCTCTTGATGGCCGAACACTCGTTCTTGTGGTTCAGCCAAGCATCCTTCTGGCAGGTGCGGTCACAGTAATGGGCAAACTTGCACTGCCCGCAGCGATGGAGCTTCTCCTGCCTCTTGAAGCAGGTGTGGCACACAACATTCACAAGGCTGGAAATGGAGGGAGAAAACCTGTGATTGGGGGACACCACACTGGCTTTTGGGAGACTGGGGTTCGGGTACTGGCTGTCCTTGTCTTTCTAAGCTTCACGTATACAGCAAAGTGATTCAGTTATACATACATATATATAATATATATTCTTTTTCAGATTCCTTACCATTATAGGTTATTACAAGATATTGAATGTAGTTCCCTGTGCTATATAGTAGGTCCTTGTTGTTCATCTGTTTTATATATAGTAGTGTGTGTCTGTTAATCCTAAATTCCCAATTTATCCCTCCCTCACTTAAAACCACTTTTTAGATTACAGGAGAAAGACTGCTTCTTCCAGCCAGCTTAGCTGGTGACCTTCACCAAGCCTCATTTCTCCTACTTAGTCTCATTTTTCCAGTCCCCATAAGAGTCTCATTCACACAATGCTTTGCAATTGAAAGAGATGTTTTTTGTAGCAATTCTCTTGTGTTAAACCTTCACAGCAACCCTTTAGAGTACAGGTCATCACTATCCTCACAGGGATATTATTCTCATAGGGGTCCCTGATGGCTGACACTGCTCCCAGCACAGAAGGCAGAGGAAGCCACCAAGCCTACCTGCTTTGCCTGCAGCCCTGAGTGTGCCCTGCCCCAGCCAGCGGGTCCCCGCTCACTTTTTGCTCTGCAGCCCTGGGCTATGTCATCTGTCAGAGTCAAGTGGGATGGAAAGGCAGCTGCTGCTCAGCTCCTTGTATGGAAATAACCAGTTACTGGACAGATAAATGCAAATAGAAGGTGCCTGCAAGGTGGATGAGTCCTCCAAGAACACAACCAGAGAGAACTGGACCAGCAGTGCTGGCTTCCTGGGCTGCTTAAAAACTCTCATCCTGCAAGGTGGTCTCCCCTCAAAAATCGAGGTGGAGGGCACATGTCTTAAAGAACATCACATCCCTCAAGTACCCAGAGAACTTTACAATATTTAAAATTCCGTGTTTCTTCCTTGTTCCTTCCCCTCTTTCTTCTTTCACAAGTATTTATTGGGCATCATTTGCGACAATGTGGATGGACCTAGAGGGTATTATGCTTAGTGAAGTAAGTCAGAGAGAGAAAGACAAATACTGTTTGTTATCACTTATATGTGGAATCTAAAAAATAAAATAGATGGGGGCTTCCCTGGTGGTGCAGTGGTTGAGAGTCCGCCTGCCAATGCGGGGGACACGGGTTCGAGCCCTGGTCTGGGAGGATCCCACATGCCGCGGAGCAACTAGGCCCGTGAGCCACAACTACTGAGCCTGCGCGTCTGGAGCCTGTGCTCCGCAACAAGAGAGGCCGCGATAGTGAGAGGCCCGCGCACCGCAATGAAGAGTGACCCCCGCTTGCCACAACTAGAGAAAGCCCTCGCACAGAAACGAAGACCCAACACAGCCAAAAATAAATAAATAAATAAATAAATAAATAAATTTATAAAAATAAATAAATAAAAAATAAAATAAAATAAAATAAAATAAAATAGATGGATGAGTATAACAATACAGAAACAGATTCACAGATATAGAGAACAAGCTAGTGGTTACCAGTGGGGAGAGGGAAAGTAAGAGGGGTAGGATAGGGGTATGGGATTAAGAGGTACAAACTACTATGCATAAAATAAACAAGCTATAAAGAAATAAGCCATAAGGGTACAATACAGGGAAATATAAATTATTTTGTAACAACTTTAAATGGAGTATAATCTATAAAAATATTGAATCAATATGTTGTACACCTGAAACTAATATAGTAAATCAACTATACTTCAATTTTTTTAATTTTTTGTTTTTATTTATATTCTTTTTTAACTATACTTCAATTTTAAAAAGTAAATTAAAAAATTTTAAGTGTATTAAAAAATATTTATTGAGCTTCTATTATGTGCTGTGCATTGAGCTAGGTGACAGAGGGCCTTAAAGATAAAAAAGATACAAACTTTGCCTTCAAGCAGTCCCAAGGCTGGGCTGGGGCATAAACACATATAAGCAAGGTGAGGCATGCCATCCAGGAGTGCTGGGAACCTGCTGCAGGGTTCAAGGTGAGGGAGGCAGGAATCTGGGAAGGTGATCACCGAGAAGGGGGGGAGGCACTGTTCTGACCCTCTAAAGATGAGCTGAGTTGTACTCAGAAGGTCAAGTTCTTCCACCATGGAGAGGCGCTGGCACGAATCAAAGGCTTCCATGGCAGGAGGAGTCGGGGCAGGCACATATAGGAGAGAGGAAGAGCTATTTGACCAGATCATAGGATGCACCGTATGGGGAAAAGATGTTGGAAAAATGACCGGACTGTGGGGGACCTGGAATGCAACTCTCAGTAGCAAGTCCTTATTCTGCAGCAGAGGGGAGCCACTGGAGGCTTCTGCAGAGAGGAGAAACACGGCCAGAGTTGGTACACTCACTTGCTTTTCCCTATGGCATCTACCTAATGTCCTTTTTAAATGGCCCACGTCAACACTTAAGGGGCATCACTGGATTCACATTTGCATGATTATTTACCTTAGCAGAAGAAGTTAGGTGGTACTGCATCCCTAGGTCAGACCTAGGGATTACCTATTTATTTTCAACATCTCTTTCATTAAAATAGCAATTCTCAAGGTTTTCTCTGCCCCGACTCCCAGGACAGGGCTCACACGCCCCACTCAGACCCGGATGCACCTCCCACACTCTACCTGAGACCAAACCCCTCTTCCCAGGCTCAGAATACATCTTTAGAGACAAATGAGTGAAGGTGACATTGTTACGGGGACAACATGGCATTTGACCTAATCTATGCTTAAAAGGCTATTATCCCCAAACTTCTGCATTTAAGGATTAGTTAACAAAATTTAGCAACACGGCTCACAACGGGTCATATGACATTTCAACACGTCTGACCTGCACAGCTAAATTAAAGCACCAAATTAAAAGCATATTTCTAAATCTACTGTGGTTATCCTTAAAATCAAGTGCCAATGTTTAAGTCTGTAACCTGAATACTTTCACAGTTACTCATTTTCTGAACTATCTGTTCAGGAATTTCTCTAATCCCTTTATTAAATTATTTCCATTTATAGCATCATTTATCCCTCACCACCTACCCACCAGCTGTTACCAGATTAAAGGCTACACTTCTGTTTGTGCATATGCCATGGTTAATTCTGGTGTTCCCATGGGCCCACATAGAATTACATGGGCTGAAAGCCCAACTCTCTCCACGGGACCCGAAGAAGCTCATAGTTGGTTTGATTTTCAAAAAAGCCCAGCTGATAGTAATTTTTTTTTAAATACCTTTCTTTTTCTCATGTTCTCATCTTTATTTTTCCCTACTCGGATAGATAGATAGATAGATAGATAGATAGATAGATAGATAGATAGATAGATATTCCCATATTCTCTTGGGCACTTTCAACTCTTTAAACAGAATCATTTAGGAGCTGGTCAAGAACTTAAAAAAAAAAATCCACTATCATTGCCACTTCTTAACATCTTTTGTGATAAATTGGATTAATAGGAAATTCATATTATTGGTTGTGGTAGGCTGAAAAATAGCCCCCCAAAAATGGCAATGTCCTAATCCTGGAAACTGCGAATTACCTTACATGGCAAAAGGGACTTTGCAGATATAATTAAGACTAAGGAACTTGAGATGGGGAGATAATCCTGAGTCATCTGGGTGGCCTAACGTAATCACACGGGTCCTAATAAGAAGGAGGCAGGAGATCAGAGGAGGAGAAGATGCTACGTAGCTGCTTTGAAGATAAAACCCAGGGGTGCAGGCATTCTGTAGAAGCTAGAAAAGTCTAGGAAACGTAGACCTGTGGACCCATTTCAGATCTCTGACCTCCAGAATTGTACAATAATAGGTTTGTGTTGTTTATGCCACTAAATCTGTAGTAATTTTTACACCAACAGTAGGAAACTAATACATTGGTTTGTTATTATAAGCACTTTTTTCCCTGTATAATCATATGTATATTTCTATTTCTTACCTATGAGTTTTTGGATCTAACCATTCTCAAGCCCCAGAACCAGATGTTTATTCTTCTGAAATTGATGGGTGTGTATTCTTTCTTTTATTAAGGCTAAATAATATTAATTGGACTGACAAGAACAAAAGAAAATTAATTAGGCAGTGCTGGGCCCAGTTGTGTGTCAGGGGATGGGGGGCAGTGAGAAATGATGACGGACAAGATCCTGGGAGATTCATACCTGCCCTATGACTCACTCCTGTGACCTGGGGAAAGCTTCACTAAGCCTCAGTTTCCTCATCTGTAAGAGAGGATTGTATGAATTCAATGGGTCTCGACCTTCTTCTGGGTTGAGGATCATTTTGTAAGAGATAACTTTCTCCCCAGAAATAAAAAGCATGCATGCACATCCACATAAACTTTGATCCCCCAATTATAGGTGTTTCCTTAGCTAAGGATCCGTGGACTCAGGTTAGGGACCAGTAGGCTAGATATACTCTAAATTCAAGACATCTGGGACTGTTCAAAAAAGAATAATCAAATAGTATTTTTGGCTTCTAGAGATGCCCACAAGCACATTTCCTATGCCATATCTTGTATTTGATGCTAAAATAAAATAATAATCAGAACAAGCTTTATTCCTATATTAGCTTAGCACCCTTCTCTTCCTGCACTGGAGTCCTTTGCATGTACTGAAGAAATGGTGCAACCCAGAAATCTCAGGCTGGAAGAGATCCTCAGGCTCATATGACTCAATTCCCCTCTATGGCCCGACTCTTCGTGTACATCATCTCTGCCAGGTTGTCACCAGGAAATATACAACCTTGGAAATAGCCCTTTCCATCTCCAGAGTGTGCCAACAGCCCTGTTCTACCTATCAGGCAATAGAAGCTCAGTGTCAAAGGCCTAAAAGCTTGCAGGTACCCCAGGAAAAGGATTGGGACTGATAACACCTTTTAACAGTTCCAAATTTTTTTAAAACAAAAACAAAAATGCAAACTGGAATGTAATAACAGTTTCAAAAGCAGCGTTATAAAAGTCCATTCAGAAGTGGTAAGCAAAACTACACTTTGACATGTTGTGAGTTGGTGTCTCTAAAGGTAAGGATATCTAAGACCTTCTTAAATAGCTTGAGCTCTGGCTAGGACTTTTTATCTCTCGCATTTTGACCTGAAATATGACTCTGTATCTTCTGCTCAAGGTGCCCATTTCTTACTCTTCTGTCAATTAAAAAAGAAAAAGTTCAGAACCCTCTTTCTTGCAAATGACAGTTTGTTATTGGTAGATGGCTATCAGGAGAAGTTTTTCAATGTTACTGTAAAACATGCTTCAAATTCATGCCCCTGGTGAATTCTTTGGAATCTATTCCAGGTTGACCATGTATCTTTTGGTTGTGGGTATTGTTTGAAGGTGATGGTGATGATATGATTTTATTCATATTGTAATAAATTGTGCCCCATGGACCTTAGTCTGTGGGTCAACTGGGTTAACCAACTGATTGATTTTACAGTTTGGAAAAGATGGAGGTTGTACTTCAGAGGGTTGGAAGGGTCCTTCCAAGACCAAGCAGAGAAAAGATAAGGATCCAATCTCCTTGCTGAGGCCTGAGTCACACTTAAGACTAAAACCATTTATCTTCTCATTCCATTTGATGTGAAATGAACTAAATAAGCTAAAAAAGGAAAATGAATGATGCAATGACAATAAGTAACTAGAATAAAAGTAAAGTAAAAGAAGAAAAAGAAACTCAAAGCTTAGACATCATTTTAAAAGATACATGTAAAATGAGAAAAATGGATAGTTTTAAATATAAAAGACATGAAAAATTAAAGAAAGTCAAAACTAATTGAGAACTATAAAAGAATTGAAATCCAATGAGCTGGGGACTTCCCTGGTGGTGCAGTGGCTAAGATTGCACACTCTCAATGCAGGGGGCCTGGGATCAATCCCTGGTCAGGGAACTAGATCCCACATGACACAACTAACAGTTTGAATGTCGCAACTAAAGACACCGCCTGCCGCTACTAAGACCCAGTGCTGCCAAACAAATAAATAAATATTTAAAAAAAAAAAAGAAATCCAATGAGCTAAGAAACCAAAATGATGCAAAAGAATTCAGAAAATTTAGAAGTCTTGAACATTAAGAAGTAATAAACAAATGAGCTACACATAATTTTAAAATGAGGGCATCAATATAAAATAGACAAATCACAAAAGAAGAAATGTAACGACCAATAAATTTTTTTTTTTTTTCCACACTGTGCAGCTTACGGGATCTTAGTTCCCCAACCAGGGATTGAACCTGGGCCCCCAGGAGTGGAAACTCGGAGTCCTAACCACTGGGGCTCCAGGGAATTCCCCAATAAACATATTTTTAAGGCCCTTTCATCTCCCTAATAATAATAAAAAATTTCAAAACAAAATAATGCTAAAATAAGTTTTAAAGGTTAAGTTGGAAAATACAAAAGTAAAAGATAGCTTTCTGTGTTGGCCAGGGGTGAGAAGGGGAGGCAAATGTTCTACTGCTCATGGAGAAAACTGGTTTGATCCCCTTTGGTGGGGTGATTTGGAGATCTATATTAAGAGCCTTAAAAATGTCTTTTGAATCCAAAATATATATTTCTAGTTCATCTTTAATAAATAATTAGAGACATAAGGAAAGATCTACTAGGAAAAGTAAGAAACAACCTTGATATCGAAAATATAACACTTGTCAAATTGATGGACAACAGTCAACAAAAGGAATATTATACAGTCACTAAAAATGCTTTGGAAGGATAATCAAGGTTTGGAAAGTTGCTCACAATATATCGTGAAGTAAAGAAGACAAGTTGCACAATACTTCCACTTTCGTGTAAAGAAAAACTGTATATGTTAATTACATTGAATCTAAGATATCGTCAATTATTAAATGCGCTACTTTTTTTACCATTAAGAAACAACAGCATCAAAATGTTCCCAATAAAATCATAATGAGCCATAGATTGTAGGATACATCATGATTTCAGAGATGTTAAAATGAAACATGTATTCTAGAATTGATAAAATACTATATTGTGTCACATTCCTTTCATTGTAAAATAACCTCCCCCAAATATTTTAGTATCTTGAATTTAGGGAAGCATTTTATGATCAAGGTATACATTTAATACAGTGTTTCTCCCACCACCACGATCCACCTACAAATCTCTGGGATCGAGAAAATATTTTATATGTATCATATTTGCATAAAAGAATTGTAAGAAGCCAATTATACCTCAATTTTTAAAGAAAAAAAAAGTTGTAATGATATATACCAGAAGGTTAACAGTAGTTTTCTGTAAATGCTAAGGTTGCAGAGAATTTTTATTTTCTTACTTTGGTTTTCCTATATTTTCTAAAATAAGTTTTTAAAAAATCTATACAAGAGAGCATAATGAATTTCCAGATTAGCCCCGCCTCATGCAGAAATAAGCAGGATCACTCAGGCTAAGGAATCATGGAGCTCCTATTCTCTGTCCTCCCTAGAACTGGAAACCCTCAAAGTACAGAGCTAGAAGGGCAGAGAGAAACCTTGAACAGCTCCTTCACCACCCCTGGGGTCTCATCCATTTTGAAAGACCAAATCCATGAAAAACAACTCCTTGGTAAATCGACCTTACCCACCTACTTCGCCTTCATCCCTTTCCAGCACCCAACCCAAAATACCTAAAAGGGATGGCAAATAGGCTTCCTTTTAAATACCAGTTTTGGTTGATCAGCAGTGGCTCCCTGGAGTACCCTGCTAGGAAGAACTCTGAGGCCAAGTTGGAGTTCAGGGGAAAGGAGTTGCCTGATTGATTAGCCATGTCTGCCAGGGATCATGGTAGCCCAAGTGCTACACATTTGCCAGGTCTGAAAGGATTATCTCTGTTTTATTCTTGCTCCTTTATGTTTAAGCAGATCAGCTGTTTTTCCAACAAGCAAAATTAAAGAGATCCTAACCAGACTAAGAACTATATTATAAAGGCCTGGATTGTGCTCTTAATGCTAAGCCCAGTCTATTCTAGCAAAGACGCAATTCAACTTGCAAGTCAGCATGACACAGTGCAGCATTATATTTTAAAGCTGAATATCGCATACATTATGAACCAGTAATTCCACTCCTAGGATACTCACCTCATGTACCTGTTCACCAAAAGATACAAACAAAAATGTCCATAGCAACCACTTGCAGGAGAATGGAAAAATAAATTGTGGTACCTACACACACAGAGCTTATTCATTTTATTAGTAACACAAAACCATATGGAGGAATAATAGAACTACATTCGAGTGAAAGAAGCAAGAGGCATAAAACCACATATAACATTATACCATGGTTTAAAAGATGATAAATAGTGGATAGGAATCCGTCTGCCAATGCAGGGGACACGGGTTCAGTCCCTGGTCAGGGAAGATCCCACATGCCGAGGAGCAACTAAGCCCGTGCACCATGACTACTGAGCCTGTGTTCTAGAGCCTGCAAGCCACAACTACTGAGCCCGCATGCTAACTACCGAAGCCTGTGTGCCTAGACCCCGTGCTCCACGACAAGAGAAGCCCGCGCACCGCAATGAAGAGTAGCCCACGCTCGCCACAACTAGAGAAAGGCTGCACGCAGCAACGAAGACCCAACACAGCCAAAAATCAATAAAATTAAATCTTAAAAAAAAAAGCTATATAGAAAAGATGAAAAATAAACTATAAAAACTAAAGTATATATTGTTTAGGACTATGTACATATGTGATAAAACTATCATTCAAAAGGCAGGGGAATAAATAACACAAAATTCAGGATACTGCTGTAGTTACCTTTGCAACAAGTATGAGACAGGATAGGGAAAGATAGGAAAGATGCATGTATTAGAATGTTCTAGTTAAGTAGGATGGTGGTTTCACAGGGGTTCATTTGTTGTAATGCTTCATAACATACATATATACATGCATGTACATGTCATGTATCATTTGCAAGAAGAGATTTTCATTTAATGCAGTACTCAACTAAAGATAAAATCTTTCTTCATGTTTGTGTTTGGAGGGTAAGGCAGAAAGCCTGGCTTGCAATAACATGGATTAGAAGGTGCCTCTTTTATAGAGTGACTTTTGTGGGTCACCTGGTCCTACCTGTCCAGTCAGGTTTCTCCTCTACAGTGGCTGAGGCTCAACAAGAGCCTAAAATTGGAGTGAAGACAGGATGAGCAAAGCTTTCCTCTGATGCCTCTCTGGGCTGTCTCAGGTGCACCCAAGCAGTTCCCTCATCTGTGCAGTGATGAGTTTGAGTATATCCCTTTTTTTAAAATTGTGAAACCGTAATTTGAATTTCTATATTTCTTTCTTTTTTATTGAAATATAGTTGATTAACAATGTTGTGTTAATTTCAGGTGTGCTGGGTAAATCACTTTTTAAAACAGTCTTTTAAATTGTTTTTAATCATTTTAAAGATTGCTTACTCCAATCATCCTAATTTTTATTACTGTTGTAACAATAAGATTTTATTAGCATTTTATCCACAACATACACTAAAGTTTTTTATAGTTATTACTTCAAATGAATGATGAATTCTTTATAGTAAGAAAAACAGGTAAACAACTTAAATGTCCAGTTATAAAGGAGTGGTCAAAAAGCATGCAGCCGTTAAATACTATGTTTATGAAGAGAGTATAGTAACACAGAAGGTACTTAAATCATTAAATGAAAAGCCATGGTAGTTTATAAGATCCCAGCTAATAGTACAAATGAAACCTATGTTTTAAAATAAGCTGGAAGGAAATAGACAACAATGTTAATGTTAGCTTCATGTGAAAATACATTTTTTTTCTTCCTAAGTTTTACTCTTGTAATGGAAGGAAAACCTGCTCAATTCCAAACGCTCTTGAAAACGAAACGTGATTGGCTATATTGGCTTTTAGGGAATTGGAGACACCCACAGAGGTGTTCCATAAAAGGTAAGGTGGCAACTCAGCAATAGTAACAAGATCATTGTTCAGAGTTCCTGTGTTTCTAGCTTTTTATGTCTGAATTCTGAATCCAACTGACTCCTCAACTGCCCCCTACACACACACACAAGTAAATAAAGACACACGCTCCTTGAAGAGGTATTACTGTCATCTCAGCCCCCCTAAATTCTTCAGCTGTAGCTAGCTGTATACTCTGTTCACTGCCTTTTCCCTGAAGGTCTTGGTAAGCTGGAAGAAATGAGAATTTGAATGCTACTCAAATTATCTCTGAAAAGCCGTGCCTAGTCTCAGGATGGTCATACAGTGAGCCAACCACAAAGCCTAGATTATCAGAGGCCGTCTTAATTCAGACCACTTCAACGTCAGGCAGGTCACCCAAGTTCTGGGGCTCAGAGAATACTGTCATAATTTTATCACAGTGCAGGGTTTTGTTAATAAAGAAAGATTTAGTACTACTTTAAAAGTTTAGTGGTCAAGTATGGACAGGATTGTGGGGAAATGGGGATGTAATTTAATAGAGCCACTTTGGAGATCCTATTAAAATGGAAAACAGCACACCCTATGGCACAGTGATTCCTCTTCTAGCCATTTATCCTAGAGAATAATCACACATGTATACAAGTGGACATGGTCAAGGATTTTGATCACAGAAATGTTTGTTTTTATGAAAAACTGGAAACCACCAAATGTCTCTCAATAGGGGAATAGATTTTCAAAAGTTCATATATTCATAGGGTAGAAAATCCACAGCAGTTAAAATCCACAGCAGTCCATATAGCATATGTGTCAACATGGATAGATCCACATGTGGGCAGGAAAGACACAGATCTTTGAGGATTTAAAAGAAGTGGCTATAGACTTATAATTCCCATAAGGATATATATCAAAACATGTTGTTGAGTGAAAAGAGAAAGTTCCAGAATGACATCTAAAGTATGATACCATTGGGAGTTCTCTGATGGCCTAGTGGGTAACATTCCAGGCTTTCACTGCCATGGCCCAGGTTCAACCCCAGGTCGGGGACCTGAGGTCCCCCAAGCTACATGGCGCAGCCAGAAAAAAAAAAAAAAAAGAAGTATGACACCATTTCTGTTAAAAAGAAAAAACAGACAAACTACAGCTATACTTCTTGATAAGTACAGATATACATAGGCAGGCAGGTACATAGATAGATATAGATAGATAGATAGATAGATAGATAGATAGATAGATAGATAGATATAGAGAGATATATGTAATAGTACAAGAACATTCTAGAAGGAAACACATTAAAATCATAACAAGGGTTACCTCTGAGGAAAGACAGAGGGGGCTGGGACATGGGGTGGGAAAGGAGAAAGGGGATTCCAGTTCATTGGAGATATTCTAATTTTTAAAGGTAAGTGGATTCCAGAGTTACTTGTGTCTTTACAATTACTTTTTTTAAAGGTACTTAAAAAATTACTTAATCCTCTAATATATTTATTACACCTCAGAAGCTAAAAACATGGAGCCTTCCATACGAGAACATTTCCTAGGGCAACACACCCACCTCTCCACTCCCTGTCCCTCCACCCTCTCCACACACAGCACTCCCACTCAGCCAAGTTCACTGGTTTTCTGAGAGCGTGCCCCAAAGCCTTTGCTCACCTTTGCAACCCTCCTGGGCACCAGAGCAAATCCCATTGGCCATGACTCTTTGCAGAAACAGTCATGCCAGCAAACACTTAGCTGTCCGAGTGCCCTGCGTTATCAATGGTCACATGGATCGTATCCCTTTCCCTGCTGATTTTGAGAGCAAAGTATTCGAGAATGTGGCACCGGCCAAACCAATGGGAGAAAAGAAGGCAACAACCCACATTCCGTACCTGTCAAAGACCACTGCGGAATAAGCCCGCTCGGCAAAGATGACGTCAGCAGCCCAGAACTCCTTAGTGGCCTTCAGACCCCTGCCTTTGCCCTCAGAAGTGAAGACCTCCACGTTCTCCATTCCCCCTATTGTCATCTCAGAACCTTCGGGCAGCTCAGCAGATATTTAACACTGAGCCAAGTCCCTTGTCCTCGCTGCTATTTCAGCACCTTCAGCATCCCAACAGCAAGACTATAAATGGACAGGTACCTCCCCTTCCCTACCCCCTCTCAGCCACTGGGGCCTCACTCCCCCTCTGCCTCTTTTCCTGGAGACGGGGATGGGCCAGGCCAGAGGACGGTGACCTGGGAAGGGTCCCATTCACGGCCCAGCAAAGCTGACAAAGTAGAAAATGACCATGGGCTGGTGTGCTTCTCAAATCGGGCCTGAAAACTTTTGAAAAGTTCCTTTGCAAGGAGTAGTTAAGTCCTGGATTGCAGTCATGCTCAGCTGTATTTGGAATAGGCAGCACTTGGTCAGTAGGGTATTTTTAGCAGCCAGATGCCTCTGTCAATCCAAAGCAGACAGCTGAAATGGTCCAAGAGAAGAGGCGAGGTGATGTTTGCTGCTCTGGGACCCTTCAGCTGTCAGGCTTGGACTTTCTCAAGTGAGATGGGCGCCTTGTTTCCCTACTCCCTCCCCCACGGGTAGATTGTTGGCAGGAAGCAACAGATGCTAAATTGACCCCTTTGCCATGTATATAACAGTACTATTTAGGCTCCAAGGGACATCCCTCTTCTCCAGTATTACCTGGGGCTCCCACAACATCCCTACCTGGGGCATGGAGGTCTGAGCGTTCCCTGATGATGTATTACTCAGGTTGTATTATGAGAGGAGGTAGGCCTTGAAAATGAAAACCCTCGTGTCTATCATTCTATCAAATCTCTCTTAAATGGGTGTCTGCTGCCAGAAAAATACCAATACCTTCTTCTTTCCCAGGAATGAGGACATTGGAAGGATTATTCTAAAATCTCTATTGAACTAAATGCTACTCATCTTGATCTCCAGGCAGCTCTCACTGATGTTGAAAAGAAAGACATTTGCAGATCTGGAGCTATGGCTTATCTTCAAGGTAATATTTTTAGTTTCAGGGATGCATCTGTTTACAGATTTCTGTGCTCCGGGTTTCTGTGAGTGTAGTCGTTTACAAGCACTGGCTTCTGAGTCAGATAGATCTGTGTTTGACTTTTGAGCCTACTAGGACAACTTTGAGATAGTACCTGTAAAACAAGAGTGATAATTTCTACCTCACTGGTAAACGAGATAATATATACAAAGGACATAGCACAGCACTTGGTACTTAGTACAGAACTTATTAAATTATAGCAAATTGATTTTATTTATTCTGTCACGTTATCTTCCCCAAACATCAAGATATGCTAGAAATTCTAATGTGTCTTTAACCAAATTGCATCTCCTGAAACTTCTTTGACTCTTGGAAACAGGAGCAGAATCCTCTGTCAGACCATGTATCCCAATTTTTAGGTCATAACACATAGCCCCTGGAACCAGAGAATAACTCAGTGACTTCTGATGTATCCGAAAGAGCAAAACACGTTAAGACCTTTAAAACGGGGTGCCCCCAAAAGTAAACATCACATGCTCTCAGGGAAAAAAAATGATTAAAAAGGAGTTCTGGGCTTCCCTGGTGGCGCCGTGGTTGAGAGTCTGCCTGCCAATGCAGGGGACACGGGTTCAAGCCCTGGTCTGGGAGGATCCCACATGCCGCGGAGCAACTAGGCCCGTGAGCCACAGCTACTGAGCCTGCGCGTCTGGAGCCTGTGCTCCGCAACAAGAGAGGCCGCGATAGTGAGAGGCCCGCGCACCGCGATGAAGAGTGGCCCCCACTTGCCGCAACTAGAGAAAGCCCTCGCACAGAAACGAAGACCCAACACAGCCATAAATAAATAAAATAAATATTAAAAAAAAAAAAAAAAAAAAGGAGTTCTGGGCTTCCCTGGTGGCGCAGCAGTTAAGAACCCTCCTGCCAATGCAGGGGACACGGGTTCAAGCCCTGGTCCGGGAAGATCCCACATGCCATGGAGCAACTAAGCCCATGGGCCACAACTACTGAGCCCGCGGGCCTAGAGCCCGTGCTCCGCAACAAGAGAAGTCACAGCAATGAGAAGCCCACGCACCACGACGAAGAGTAGCCCCTGCTCGCCACAACTAGAGAAAGCTCGCGCACGGCAACGAAGACCCAATGCAGCCAAAATAAATAAATAAATAAATTTATTTAAAAAAAAAAAAAAAGGAGTTCTTCAGGTTAGTTTCAAATGAATGCCTGCATCCACATTGCCTGGCAACAGCCAGAGTCCACCCTTGGGAGCCAGCAGCTCAGCCTGGTAGGGATGGTGTTGTTCTTCTCTAGACACTTATACCCCTGGAACAGGTTCAGCCCAAGCCAAGGTCAAAGAAGAAATCTACCTGTCCCAAGCCAGAAAGAGAGAGGGAGCATCAAACCCAGTGCTTTAGCTTCAACTGAGTCTCAACCTTATCAGAACAACAAGAATTATATTATTAAAGTGTGGTAGACAGAGTAATGGTTCCCCAAAGAGGTCCAGGTCCTACTCCCTAGACCTGTGAATATGTTACTTTACATAGCAAAAGGGACTTTGCAAATGTGATTAAACTAAGTATCTCAAGAGAGGGAGATTATCCCTAGATTGTCCAAGAGAACCCAATGGAATCACAGGAATCCTTATAAGAGGAGGTTAGGGGGGGTCAGAGTCAGGTGGAGATGTAACAGTGGAAGCAAGAGGGTCAGAGTCAGAGAGACAGTTGAAGATGCTATACTCTTGGCTTTGAAATTGGAGGAAGGGGCTATGATCAGAGAAATGCTGGCACCCTCTAGAAACTAGAAAAGGCAGGGGTACAGCTGCTCTCCCAAGAGCCCTCAAAGGAAGCATGGCCCTGACAACACCTTGATTTAAGCCCAGTGAATCCCATTTCTGGCTTCTGACCAGCAAACTTTAAGATAGTAAATTTGTTATTTTATGCCACTAAGTAATTTGTTACAGCAGCAATAGGAAACTAACACATAAAGTATTATACTTAGTTTCTCATTATAGTATTATATAAAATCCCTTTTGCTGATCTGAAATAAAATTCATACAGAATTTATCAGTTCTTAAACTTAAAAAACATAAATTACTAACTCATATAGTCTGAACGTTTGTGTCCCCCACCAAATTCATATGTAGAAATCCTTACCCCCAAAGGTGATGGTATTAATAGGTGGAACATTTGGGGGGTACTTAAATCATGAAGGTGGAACCCTCATGAATGAGATTACGTAGTCCCTTATAGAAGAGTCTCCAGAGAGATTCCCTAGGCCCTTCTCTTCTGCCATGTGAGGCCACAAGAAGAATCCTGTGACCTGGAAGGGAACCTTCAGCCAAACATGCTGCCACCCTGATCTAAGACTTCAAGCTTCCAGGAACGTGAGAAATAAATTTCTGTTGTTTACAAACTACCCAGTCTTGCTATTTTGTTATTGCAGCTCAAATGGACTAAGACACTGGTCTAAACTAATAAGGGAGAAATAAAAATGAAAGTTAAATTATAATAAAACTATATATATTCATTGTAAATTAAATATGTCAATGTGCTCACAAGACACATGCTTGAGTACAACCACACTAGAAAACATGATAAAGTAGTCAGATGTTTGCACCTCTAAGTAGAATCACTATGATAGTGAGAGCAAAAGATGTAGATTGATTTGGGGAACACAAATACCACACAAGGCATTGTTGTCTGTGACATGATTTTCTGAAATGGTGAATGGCTCCTAGTCAAGTTCTGAATGAAAGAAAGTATAATCTTTCTTCAGTTAACAAGAAGTTGCATTCCTGGAAAATTTAGTGTAGAGTAAAACTTTACAGAAACTGCTCTAAGATTACATAAAACAGAATTCTAGACTCAGATAATTATAAACAAGATTTTGAAAGCAGCTCTTTTGCCCCTTTCCTGTTTGCCCATTTCTGTTCCCCTCTAACCTTGAAAGAACCTAATTATAGGAATGAGATCACTAGGCAATTTAACGTAACTCCTGACTTATGTTCTCCTGAATGCACACCATGCTTTGTCTAATCTGTTGATTCTTTTCCTAGATAAAAAGATATAAAAATGAAGAATTAAACAGTTAACAAATGACTAGCTCTCTACCCCCAACAGCCCGCTTAAGCAATCCTGCAGGTAGATCACGCAGGCAACATCACATCTGAAGAAAGAGTCAGCCAGTCTACCTAATGGAGAATGATGCAGAACCCAACCTCCTGCCTCGATGATTCACTGAGATTCTTCCCCTTTTTCCCCTTTAAAAACTGTCACAGCTGAGCAGAATCTTTAAAGTTGGCCTCTGGACGTGAGTCCAACTTCTCCCCAGATTGCCGTCTTTTCTGATTAAAGTATCCTTCCTTTCTACTGACACTTGCCTCTCAAATTATTAGCTTTTACCAAACCTGAGTTTGGTAACAATTTTACATAAGTGAAATACACATCTGGATATTTGAAGTTGTATAGGATGGGCAGAGAAACTTTAACATACAGGGCTGTCCCTTGCTTCCCAGGACATCCAGCACCTCTGGCCAGGACCAGTGAGACAGGGGGTGTCGGCTCTAGTTATCAGGCTGGTGATAGGGAAGGGAGCACAGGGCCCTGCTATATTACGTATCAACACAAATCCTATGTAAACGTTTTTTGCTCATCTGCCCCCCTCCAGTTCTTTTTTTCCCCCACTGGGATCCAAACCTTTCTTGCTGGCCCTAGCCCTGCCCACAATACGTGAGTAGCACCCCTCAATCATCGTGACAACCAAAAGTTACCCCCACGTTTCTCAGATGCCCCCTAACTAGCGGAACTGCCTCCATCGAGAATTGCTGGTCTTCGTCATCAGGAAAAGCACATCTAGAATTTTGAAAGGCTTTCTTATTGCTCTACTGGGGCTGTTTAGCCAGAGAAGAAAAGATTCAGGAAGGACATGAGACCTTTCTTCAACATTATTCATCACAGTATGCAGTAGATTCATTCTGCATTTCCTGAGAGAGCAAACTAGGAGGCCAGAGTGGACATAACCCTATGGCAATGTGGTTTAGCAGTTAAGATCGTAAACTTGAGCTTCACAGACCCTCACAATCATGTTTCTGTTGAGCCCTTTTCTGCTCCAAAGAGATGGAAACTTTTTCCGTTGTTAATGATTTTAACAACCATCCAGTCTCTTTCTTTGGTGTATCTGGATAAAGAAGGGTGGTGAGAAAAGAAAAAAATGAGACCGTTCAAGTCAAAGGACCCCTGGTCCAAGAGAGTGGTCTGAGCTGGGAGATTCCAGACAAGGGGTGACGAGAATGACTACTATGGTCCCATTTACCTCTATTTTAGCTGAATTTCCCTCCCCACTCAGGCCACACACACATGCCAAGGACATTACTATGGCTACTGAGTACTTCCATACCCTAAAGAAGGTGTGGGGCAACTGTTGGCAGCATGTGCTAAGCAAGGGTAATGCTGGATCCCCAGTCGTGCACCTTAAGGGTAGAAGGTTAGACTTCCCTGGCAGTCCAGTGGTTAAGAATCTGTGCTTCCACTGTAGGGGCACGGGTTCGATCCCTGGTCGGGGAACTAAGATCCCACATGCCGCGTTGTGCAGCCAAAAAAAAAAAAAAAAGGGTAGAAAGAGGTGCTGTGAAGAGGTCAGGACTGGGGGCTGTTTTGGAGAGAGTTATTAGCGTAACATCACAAGACTAGACATGGGTTTCAAGTAGCCCTTACTATAAGCTCCACTGGTTAACTTTCATCTTGGGTAGACTCTGTTCCCAGATTTCACATTGCAGCCCTAAAATCTTTAACCATATTCTGTATTTGTATTATTGTCGTGGATCTTCAAGCAAATAATCTCAGAGGTCTTAAGAGAATGATTGTGTTCCCTTCAGTTGGATATGCTGCAGTTCAGGGAATATGTACAAATAAGTGTGAAGGTGGAGAAATGAAACCTAGAGTAACCATTTTGAATCACTGAGACGGTTTGTGTGCCTGTGTTAATACCACACTGGCTGATCTACCACAACCTGGAAAAACTCCAATCATCCCTTCTGTTCAAAGACTCACTGTCTGAGTCACACATCTGCAGGGACCACCATCTGGTGGCAAATCAAGGGAGCTGCAAGATTTTAAATCTTTTTCTAAGGCCTTTTTCAGTAAAAGAACATCCCTTTATCATTGGATTCGACCTTCCTTCGTACCCAGAGCTAAGATTCATTTAGGCCAGGGGTCAACAAGTTTCCTTTGGGCCTGTGAACTAAGAAAGGTTTGTACCTTCTTTAATGGTTGGGGGGGAAAGTCAAAAGAATATTTTGTGACACATGAAAATTATATGAAGTTCAAATTTCAATGATGACAAATTAAATTGTATAAGAAAACAGCCATACTCACTTGTTTACATATTTTCTATGGCTGCTTTCACACTACAACAGCAGAGTTGAATATTTGCAACAAAGACCATATGGCCCACAAAGTCAAAAATATCTACTGTCTGGCCTTTTACAGAAGATGTTTGCCAATCCTGCTTTAGACCAATAACAGCTAATGCCTAGCAGTGTTAAATAAGCCAGGGTTTGCTCACTGCTTTCAAGTGTATTCACTGGCTGATTTAGTCATTCATTGCATAATCACAGGATCAAAGAAGTTCTTGTGCACACCTAGCACTCACATTCCAGAATGACAGGAGCAGGTTCCCTCCTGAACAGTCCATTATATCCTGTATAATTACATCACTGACAAAACTTTACACTCTCTCTGG
Organism: Balaenoptera borealis; assembly: GCF_965194805.1. Classification (NCBI taxonomy): domain Eukaryota; kingdom Metazoa; phylum Chordata; class Mammalia; order Artiodactyla; family Balaenopteridae; genus Balaenoptera; species Balaenoptera borealis. Next base: position 13,362,197 of record NC_138871.1, read on the forward strand.
TCCCTGTGTTCTTACTCAAGCAGCACAGTTGCTTCCATCGTTCTTCCTTTGGCTCTTAGAAATCCTTAGCTGCTAATTGCTTTCCTCCCAAGAATTCCTAAATTCACTCATTCCACATGCATTTATCAGCACATGTACCAGGTACTATACTCAGTGCCTCGATACAAAGATGATTAAAATGTAGGCCCGATATCTAAGACATTGACCATTTAGAGAGGATTATGGAAAAGCATAAAAGATGGTGAGAGAGATGTAGGAGGGAAAGGGGAAAGGGTACTCAAGGCAGCCTGAGGAATCAGGGAAGGCTTCAGAGAAGTAGCAGACAGGGATAAGTGCGGAGGGGGAGAACCAGAACTGGAGGAGACCATTTCAAGCCCAAGGACACAGCAGCATGAGCAGAGATTTGCAGGTGAAGAAACAGCATGACATGGGCAGAAACTTACAATCGGCTAGGTATTCTGGGAGCTACAGAAGCACATGTATTATACTTCTTTATCATTCTGGCACCAGACTATCACCCTTTATGTCCCAGCTTTTCATATACATTTGAGAGATAGTCTAACAGCAAGAATTAATGTTTGAATGCTTGAAATTGTGCTTTATTTGCACTACCTCATAGGTTTTCACAGCACCCTTTGAGGTGGGTATTACCGAGCCCTCCTAGTTAAAAAGCAGCAGCATCTCCTAAGTCTAAACCCCAGAGAAACTCTCAGGTGTGTGCACAAGGAGACTGCCCAAGAAGGTTAAAGCAACACTGTCTGTAAAAGCAAAAATGGGAAATAAGCTCATAGTCTTATGATAGGAGAACGGATAGCTCATGTGCATTCATTCAATGGATGTTATAGAGGTGTAAAAGGAAATGAATTAGAACCTCACATTTCAGCAGAGGTTAACATCAAAAAATAATGGTGAGTGAAAAAAGCAAACTGTAGGGGAATAAACAGCAGGCATAATAACATTTATATAAAGTTTTAAATCATGTAAAGCAATACTTCATGTTAGTTAGGGATACATACATATGTAGTAAAAATATACATATAAAGAAAGGCATGGTCTTCCCTGGTGGCGCAGTGGTTAAGAATCTGCCTGTCAATGCAGGGGACACGGGTTCAAGCCCTGCTCAGGGAAGATCCCACATGCCGCGGAGCAACTAAGCCCATGCGCCACAACTACTGAGTCTGCGCTCTAGAGCCCACGAGCCACAACTACTGAGCCCACGCACCACATCTACTGAAGCCCCAGTGCTCTAGAGCCCGTGCTCCGCAGCAAGAGAAGCCCACGCACCACAACGAAGAGTAGCCCCTGCTCACCGCAACTAGAGAAAGCCTGCGCACAGCAACGAAGACCCAACGCAGCCAAAAATAATAAATAAATAAAAATAAATAAAAATTTTTTTAAAAGGCATGAGAATGAGAAATACTGAATTCATGATAGTATTTACTCCTAAGGAGAAGAAGAGTTCTTTAGGAAGTAGGGAGAGGGTGTTTCAGGAAGAAGTAGCAGATACAATAAACTGAGTTATGCAGTAGCTTGGTATTTAGGGGAATCAATAAAGGTTTAATGTTGCTGAATCATCAAGTGAATGCAGGGTGGGGAGGTGAGAACAGCAGGAAGATAATGACATCAGGCAGGTGCACAGAGGCCCAGGAGTAGCAGTCATGTTTGACTTTCTCCACCAGAATACGGGGAGCCAGTATGACTTCCGGATGGAACCCTTTGGCAGTATGGAGAGTAGATTGGAGGGGTGAAATGAGAGGAAGGATAAGTTAGGCAGCTATTGCCATGGCACTAACAAAAGATCATAAGAACCTGAAATTGGTCAACAGTAGTGTGACAGGAAAGGAGAGCATACCCAAGAGAAACGTTTGCATAGTGCACCCAGGGACATGCCCATCAACAGGAAAATGGGTGGAATTTGGTACAGCAATGAAATGAATAAATAACACCTATATGCAACAGCTTGGATGAACCTCAAAGTGTCGAGTGAAACAAGTCCCAGAATACTTCTAGAGAAAGACATAAATCTTATGAGATTCAGAAACAATCTAAACTTTTTTTTATCACACATATATATGATAAAGATAAATACATATGCGGATTCCCCTGGTGGTCCAGTGGGTAAGACTCCATGCTCCCAATGCAGGGGACCCGGGTTCGATTTCTGGTGGAGGAACTAGAGCCCGCGTGCTGCAACTAAGACCCAGTGCAGCCAAAATAAATAAATATGTATATTTTAAAGATACGTATATACATATGAAAGGAAATGATGACTACAAACTATGGTAATGATTTCTTTGGGAGACAGGGAACTAAAGGATGAATGTGTGTGTATATAATATATACGCATATACTGAGGGAGCCAGGAGAGAGAAAAACGTCACTTACGGAGCAATGATGATAACGTATCATAACCAAGGATTTTGCTCAGTCTACTCTGTGTATTAAAGGTTCTAACAAAGAAAAGAAAAGAAAAACAGATAAGGCAGGAAAGCATGTATTTTTCAGATATTTTGGAGGTAGAATCCGTAGATTTCCGGACTTTTTTTCTTAGTGGTTTGAGATTCATTCTCCCAAGGTGAGCGGCCCCACGAGCTTTTCCTTCCTTCCAACGGAGAGACCAGGGGTAGCCGAAGAACGGCGGACGCGAGCCAGGTTAGAACAGAGCCCCGGAAGTAGCGGACGAAGGGGGCGGGGTAAACAGGGAGGCGGGGCTAAACGGGGCTTTTTGGGAGCGGGGCTGCTGGGCAAGCGCAGTAGCGCGCCTCGCCGCTATGGCGGCGGAGCTGTCCAGTCAGCCGCCGGCGACTTCCCCTCAGGAAGTCCGGTCTCCGCCTCCTGCTCTCACCCCGCTTGCTCGGCGGCGGAGGCAGCGGTGGCGGCAGCGGTTGTCCCTTCCTCTCCGCCTCCTCCACCTCGGCCTACCCACTGGCCGGCGGCGTTGGCGGGGAGGGGGACAGTAGTTGTAGACGGCCGCCCCTGCCTCAGAGAAGGTGAGTTCCCGCCCCGGCAGCGGGGGCGGCCCAGGCGTTCAGCCCCTCGACGCCGCGGCTCGGGAGAGGCCGGGCGGGCCCGGAGAGTACGCTCCCCTCTCCACCCGCCACCCCTGGAAACGGGCGCCGGGGCCCCCACGCGGATCGTGGAGGGAGAAGGGACACCTCCGCTGCCGGGGAAGCTGAGGTTGGAGCGGGAGCGAGGCGACCAGGCCGAGGCCGTGGATCTGAAGCGTCAGGGAGAGGGAAGGGGGGTGATGAAGACACTCGGAGATCGAGGGGACAGAGACGAGGAGAGAAAAGGCCCCAGACGTGGAAGGGCGTAGACCTGCGCAGGGTGAAATCAACATCCTGGAAAGTAGCGCCCTCACTCACACGTGGGGAGAAGTGGAGTTCAGAGTTCGGGGAGAGTAGGAAGTAAACACGCGAGCTTAAAGGTGCCGGGGCCCTAGAGGAGAAAAGGGGGTGAAGCTTTTGAGGGATCACTTTGTAGAGTTTGCCCGGGTTTTTGAGGATAACGCCGTGTAAAACAAGCCTCCAAGATTTACAGCCCTATCTTGACAGTGGTCTGAGTTTTTATACGGACCTGCCAGCGTCAAAGCTAATAAAGCAGGACATGGGGCGGCGAAAACAGCTTTCATTCAGCAACTACTGACAGTAGGAAAAGAGCTGAGCTCCATTCCGATTTGCGCAGAGGTGTCTGGGGGTTTTAAAGGGAAAATGTAGAAATGGGGCAAGGTGGAGCTCAAGTAGAGGCAGGGACGTGCAAAATTACAAAGGGTTGGGTAGTGTCCTTGCAGTAGGCGAGCTGTGTCAGTTTGCCGGCAGTTACGGAAGTGAGGATTCTGTTTTCCCACAGGAACTGGGAGACAGGGGCCCTGTCCTTCCTGATGATTACACTGCAAAGGAATGGCTTCCAGATCCTTGACAAAGACACTCCTAGGTTGTAGGAGGTACACACATACATCTCAGAGGGACAGAGCAAGGGCTCACAATAGTAAACCCTTTTTAGTAAGTACTAAAGAGCGGCCAAGGACGTGTCATCAGGTGTTGGCTAGAACAAACAGTAAATGTCTTTTGACAGCCCCAAGTTTTTCCAGATCTGAGCTCAAAATGGGGCTGGTTCATCCGCGGGTCGTAGCCACAGGCTGCTGGAGGCCAAGTTAAAGTTTGGTCAAGTCTTTGTGCAGAAGTTTGGAAGGAGTATATCTGCTTAGAGTTTTCACCAGCACATTTTCCCTAACACAAAAAGCTATTTCTTGATCATCTCAATCTAAGAGATGTTTGAGTTTCTACAATTACTGTATACCTGCAAACAAACTGCTGGTTCCAAACCCTGAGTTTAGGCTTTAAGGAAGTTTTGGAAAGGATTTTAGACGGTGGAGCTTGATCCCACTGCAGAAGATCTAGTAAAACATTCCGCCATCTTCATTTTCATAATTAATTTTTAGTATTTGCAGTGTTGCCTTATGTTGCTTTTTGTCTCCAGAGAGAAAGATGGTGGAAGCCAGAACATTGTTGGATAATTTAATTTCCTTTTTCCTGAGGGACAGCAGTAAATATAGTAACTTCATTAAAATAATTTTTATTTTCACCCTCTTCCACAGTATACTCTATTTTTGTGTGGTATTCAATAATCTTTTATACCTTTCACTTGGAGGAATGGCAAACAGTAAAGTATTATAAATTTCTTAAAACATTTTGTAAGAACTTTATATAAATTCCATTCACTAAAAATGAAAATTAGAATTTCATTGCAACCAAATGATGTTCCATTAAGTCCCTTAGTGAAGACAACCTTTGGAAGACTAGATTTAGTGTCTTCAATCAACGTGGGTTAGTCTGATTGTTAGGATATTAAAAAATAAAATGTCTTGAATTTTCTGCTTTCGTACCAGACTTCCTGCCTTTCACTAACAAGTAAGCCTGAGCAGTTTATAGGTGTCAAGACTACAATTCATTTTAGCTCCCATGGCCACATCACAGGAAGATTTGGAAACAGCTTCTTACAGTAAAAAAAAAAAAAAAAAAAAAAACAGCTTTCTGCCAGACTTGGTTTTTTGCAATGACTTTGAATATGTGCAATTACTAAACACTTTAAATCAGTTCACACGATGCTAGCAGTTACCTTTCTATACTGCTTCAAGGTGGTATGAGAACACTGGAATAAGAGTCTTGACTGTTAAGTTCTAATGCTAATTTCTTAACTAGCTGTATGACCCTAAGTCCCAAACTTCCTGGACTTGAGTTTTGTCATCTGTGGGGAGGGGAGTTGGACTAGCCCAACTGAGTGGTTCTCAATCAGGGGTGCTTTTGCCCCACCCCCTCCTCAGAGGACATTTAACAGTGTTTGGAGCCTTTTTTTTTTCCCCTTGGTTTTTGCCACTGGACAAGAAGGGGCTTGGTGATTACAGGTGCTACTGGCATCTAGTTGGTATAGGCCAGAGATGCCACAAACAACCTAAAATGCACAGGCCACCAACACAGACAACAAAGGATTATCCTACTGAAAACGTCAGTAGTGTCGAAGTTGAGGAAGTCTGCACTAACCAAACTGAGCTCCTTGACAGCTCTAAAATTGTGAACTGATTTTGCTGTTCCATACTGATATTCTTTCCATGGCTTGGCTGTGTACTAGAACAGCAATTCATAAAACATGAAACTTTGACCTCTAATGGCCATCAAATGACATTCAAAGAGTAATGAAGTCTGTTGAGTTACGGTTGAGACTTCACTAGGATTTGAAAAACAAAATACAACTTGTTACCTAAAAATTACCTCTTGTCTCTTTAAGTAAATATCCTTAATTAACTTTTCAGTTAACTGCTACTTAACACATGCTAAATATTTGATATGCTATTTAAAACACTAGTAGGAGTAGGACCCAATGTATTTTTAGTTTAGATATTTATAAAAGCCTAACGTAATTGCCAATATAATAGTACATGAACAAGAAGAGAAAAAAAGAATTTGCTTAGTACTTGGCCAGTATCTTTTTTTTTTCTTAAAAGACTTTATTAGGAGATTCCTCCAAAAGGTATCAAAGAATTGTCATGCTTCCAGTTATTAAAATTCCACTCTCACTTTCAAGACCCTGATACTATTAAAACTGCTGATGCATTTTCACCTATAGCTGTAACACTTATAAGGAGCTCCTCTATATTGGGCTTGATAGTAAAGGTCAGTAAGGATTAAAAATTAGCAAGCAGGGAATATATAGACGGTGTAAGATTATAAATAGGAAATTGAGAAATTAAACTCAATCACAAAAACCCAAAGAAATACCACATGACCAGACTTATATGAAAAGAAATATGCATTGCATTTATGGTCAAGGGAAAGATTTTCCAGGACACTTTGTAATTCATTCAATGAAGTTTCTCAGATATTTTTGATAGTTAAAAATGTTCTACTGGGTAATAATATTCCTAAGAAATCAGTAAAAACAAAACCACAGCAAACAGTTCTTGCTTGTCTGCTTTTTAGGAAAAAAAATTAGACTCACTTTAAGAATGAACATTTCTGAATTCTTATTGAATCATAAATCCATTTACATAGCAATTGCCAAAATTGTTCCTTTGTTTTCTTGACGGTAAGCAGAGATTCGAGTCAAATGACAGAAAATCTAGCTAACAGCCCTTCCTACAGTTATTCAGAAAACAACTCCTACTATTGACCAGGTACTGTGTGTTAGGACAAGAGCATTCACAGACCCATTCACGTTTACTGATCTTTTAGAAGGACTGGCATGTATTTGATGGCATTCTGAGATAGGATGTCTGCCATGGGTCCAAGTAAAACTAATTTCACAAGCAAGAACCTTGAGCTAGCTAGCCATAGATTACTTATAATTATTGATGTTCAAAGGTTTAGTTTAAGTTAAGACATATATTTTATGTTAAGTATGTAACTAGTGCTCGCAATTAATGATTTTGTTAATTCCTTTGTATTTTGTCATTGGAAATATGCCATAGTAAATCCTCAGTTACTTTTATGGTTGTAGTATTAGTGTAAAATAGCTAGAGCTTGGCAAGCTCATAGGTCACATACTAATCTCATTTCCTGAAAAGGCAAGGTTAATAACTAACACAGGGCTTCCCTGGTGGCGCAGTGGTTGAGAGTCTGCCTGCCAATGCAGGGGACACGGGTTCGAGCCCTGGTCTGGGAGGATCCCACATGCCTCGGAGCAACTGGGCCCGTGAGCCACAATTACTGAGCCCACGTCTGGAGCCTGTGCTCCGCAACGAGAGAGGCCGTGATGGTGAGAGGCCCGCGCACCGTGATGAAGAGTGGCCCCCACTTGCCGCAACTGGAGAGGGCCCTCGCCCAGAAACGAAGACCCAACACAGCCATAAATAAATAAATAAATAAACCCAAAGTTTAAAAAAAAAAAAACCACTAACACAGTTAAGAATATTCATGATGCTAACAGGTACACACTGCATCTCTCAAAACTTCTTAAATGGGATTTGACCTTCAAGGTCAAAACAAAAAGAAATAAAACAGCATACTTTGGTTAATGGTTTCTTTGGGGTTTTTTTTTTTTTTTTTTTTTTTTTTGGCCGCACCACTCGGCGTGCAGAATCTTATTAGTTCCCCAACCAGGGATCGAACCTGTGGCCCCTGCAGTGGAAGCACGGAGTCCTAACCACTGGACCACCAGGGAATTCCCAGCATACTTTGGTTAAGATAACAGAATCAGTTACCTAGTCTCCTAAAACTTAGTGCTGTGTTCTACTTAGTCTTTCCTAAGATTATAATGGTATTAAAAGATTGTAGTTCTCAAGAGCCAGGAACAAGGGAAGGATATCCATCCTCACCACTTCTTTTCAGTATTGTACTAGAGGCCCTAACCAGTATAGTCAGACAAGAAGAAAAAAAAAAAAGGTTTACAGATAGGAGAGGAAGAAATCACACTGTCTTTATTTGCAGATGCTATGATCATCTATGTAGAAAACCCCAAGGAATTTTGGGAAATGCTACTAGAATAAGAAGTGAGTTTATCAAGGACACAAAATACAAGGTCAATATACAAATCCAATAGTATTTCTAAATGTTAGCAACAAGCAATTAGACATCGAGATTTTTAAAAAAATACTATTTACTATTGCATCAAACAAAATACTTTTGGATAACTTTAACAAAGTACAGTGAATGCTACATAACATTGCTGAGAGAAAGAAGATGCAAATAGTGGGGAAAATTGTCTTTTAATGCTTCTTAGTGAACTAAATTTAAAAGTATAGGACCATGCCATTAATTTGGTATATTTATTAAAGAGGAAGAATTTATTAAAGGGAAGCTAATTATACCTAAAACTTAGCAAATTAACATTCCTAATTTTGCTCAAACATTTTTTTCTTCAGTGATTAAGGATATTTAATAAATATTTTTAAAACCTTTATGCTGTATTATGTTTTAATACCATGTCACAACACAAATCAAATAATGTGCTGTGGGTGTGAAAAATTTTAGTAAATTTTTCACTCAAATTGAGTTGATTTACTCGTTCAACCTATTAAACCTATTGAGGCATATTAAAAACATATTTCATACAATGCAAAAGTTAAGTTCAGGTTTTGCTGTTTCTAAAAGGGTGGTTGGAATGTAACAAATTCTCTCTGACAGGTCTAGAATTAGGAAAAGTGGAGTGGTTCTTAGTATTTTATTAGGATATGAAGCATTTTTTAGACAGTTTTGAATTACAAGTAATTCATACTATTCATGTGTTTCATATTTAACTCAGTAGTTCACGTGCAGTGTTTTTATTACTTTAGCTTTTGCAATGGCTTTAGCTACTAATACTGAAATAAAAAAGACCAAACCTTGTACAGCTATTGAATAACAACGTGCATAGTTTCATTTCTCCAAAATAAAAGATTCCATTTTCTTTCTGTTTCCACTATGATATCTTTCCTGGAAGTAAATGGCATTGTGAATGTTGGTCTATAACTAGGCTTGTGGTGTACAAATAGGAATGTCAAGTTTTCAGAATTTTGCTAGATTTTTTCCAAAAATTTTAGAAGGTACAACTGAAAAAATACTCCAGATTAGTTTCAGAAGAGACAAACTATTTCTTGCTTGAGACCTAATACCAGCTTGTAAATAGCCTGCGTGTTTCTGCTTGACATTCCATATTATTTTAGACATTATATGTAGCAGACGTTAACACAGGACATAAACTGAAATCTTTACAAAGAGTTGGTTTAAAATCAGAGCAATCAGAAAAGATAATAAGGATCAAGTTGAACTTTCAGCTTTCATTAAAAAAAAAAAAAGTCCTTCTGAAACATGAGTTAGCTTGAAATACAAAGAATAGGTACTCCTGTCAGGCACTCCTGACCTGTTTACCCATAACCTTTTCTACTTTCTGTAGTTACTAGAATAATTGGTTGGAAAAACATTTCATTCTATCAGTTAAGTAGATGAAATTCTGAATAACAATAAAAACAGCTCAGTTGTACAGCACTCAGTATGTGCCATGCACTTTTCTAAGCACTTTACATTTATTAATTCCTTAAGACACACAACGACTCTGAGGTGTATGTTATAGCCTATGTTAGAGGTTGAGAAACTTGACCAAGCTCATATAACTAATAAATCCCAGAACTGACTCCAGAGTCCCTATGTCTGGCTCGTAGAAGCAGTGAGATAATTAACATAGTATGACAACCAGTAGTTCTGCATAGGTGACTTGAGCTTTGTTAGGTGGGTGATCTTTCTAGAAACAAAGCCAACACTTAAAAATCCAGTTTAACAAATTAAGGTAGAATTTTTTTTTCAAAACATTCATTACAGATCTTTAAGCTCCTCTCGTACACCTTACTGAGGTATACTTACAATAAACGGCACTTATTTAAAGTGTACAGTTCAATGAGTTTTTGACAGGTGTATACTCCCACCTTCATAAACAAAATGCCAAATGTTTCCACCAACCCCAACAGTTTCCTCCTGCCCCTTTACAGTCCATCCCTCCCTCCACCCCTGTCCCTGGCAACCACTAATCTGCTTTCTATCACTATAGATTAGTTTGCATTTCTAGAACTTTTTATAAGTGGACTCATAGTAGGTACTCCTTTGTGTCAACATGATGATTTTGTGATTCATCCATGTTGTATGTCTTGCTATTTTGTTCATTTTTACAGCTGAATAATTCTGTTGTATGGATATACCACATTTTGTTTACCCATTCCCTTGTTGATAGACATTAGGGTTGTTTCAGTTTTTGGCTATTACAAATAAAGCTGCTGTGAATATTCATGTACAGGTCTTTGCATGGATATATGTTTTCAGTTCTCTTGGGCAAATACATATGAGTGAAATGACTGGATCATATAGTAGGTATTTAACTTTTAAAGAAATTGTCAGATTGTAAAGTTGTACCATTTTAAATTCTAACTAGTAGTGTATGGGAGTTCCAGTTGTTCAGCGTCCTTACCAACACTTGGTATTTCCAGTCCTTTTAATTTAGTCATTCTGATGATGGTGTAGTATTATCTCGTGCTTTTAATTCGCATTTACTTGGCTGTTTATATTTTTTTTCTGAAATGTCTGTTCAAATCGTTTGCCCATTATTAACTGAGTTTGTCTTATTATTGAGTCATAGAGTTCTTTATTTATTCTAGATATAAGTCCTTTGTCTGATGTATGAAATAAGAATGCGTTCCACCATTTTGTGGCTAACTTTTCATTTTTTTTAATGGAGAGCTGTGTAAAGCCCTGGAGATCAGAAAATATTTCAGGTTTTGTAAAAGCGGAGAAGTGGATTCTAGAACGTGGAGAAGTTTTACATCAGTTGAAAAGGCAGCCAAGCATATCAGTTAATAACAGATTCTGGAGCCAGACTGCTCCTGTCATTTATTAACTGCAATCACAGACATGTTCCTTAACTTTTCTATGCCTCAGTTTCCTCATCTATTAACTATGAATAATAATAGTACTTAGCCCATAGGCTTCTTAGGAGGATAAAATTAGTTACTATTCTTAAGTGCTGAAATAGTACCTGGTACATGGTAAGGGCAATGCTGGGTAAGTGTTACAGAACAAATTATTAATAGGTGACTTGTAAATGTAATACTTTGAAGTGACCATAAAAGGCAATTTCAGGTTTACTAAAAGTACAAGTGATGCCATGCCTTATTTTCTTTTGTGAACCATCTGGTAGATCAGAGGAATGTTGTGGGATCATATTCTTCAGTGAGGACACTCAGTTTTCCGTGAGATTTTGGGGTATCCAGCAGTGTGCCAGGAGGTACTTGTTTAAATGGCACATTTTATTTAAAGATTAAATTAAAACTTTTACATAAAATGGATGTTTTAAGGCTAGAATTCAAGAAGTTCACGAGTTTTTAAGGTTAATCATGAAACTTGAAATACATCTTTCTGTGATTGATCTCTAGGCTGTATACTCCCTAGACCTCCAGGCAATAAGCGTTCACTTGTCTGACTGTATAGAATGCTTTGGTCAAAATGATAGAGATTGAGAACGATTGCTGTAGAAAGAATAGTTACAGTTTAGGAAGACATGTCATCTATTTTTCAAATATTAATAAAATGGAAAAATGAGACATTTATATAGTACAAATAGATTTGAATAATCAGGCTCATAAGAAGGAAGATGGTGGGGAGCAGAGTGGAGAAGCATAGAGTGTTCACATAAAGATGCTGAATTTAATTTTGGAATAAACACAGATTCTATGAAATTCATAATGTCTTTCTTATTGGGAAGGAATAGATCAATCCTAGATGAAGGAAAAGGGTGAATTCTTTGTAGCATGCCATAGGTATTATCTTACTGTCTTCCTACTTAAAGTTTTCACCAGTAACATGGATGAACACATAGACTGAATGCATATAAAAACTATGTGTGGGAAAAGTAGCAAATGTCAAGATTAAAACAATTTGAATTTTAAAGATCGTCAGAGGTAGGAATGGTGGCCTAAACCCATTACAAGATGAAGTGTAAAGTCCTGCATTTACAGAAATTAGTCAATTACATTAAGTACCAGATGGGAGAAGACAGCCAATGTGGGGAGAGAGATGCTACCTCTGGGATTTTAGCAATTACAAAGGTCAGTAGAAGTCAGTAACATGTCTGCTATAAGACACGAAGTACTAAGGCTGGATGCCCCAGATCATCTCCACAAAGTCCAGAGTTCTACTGGTGCCCTAATAACTTCTCCTTCAGAATGGTATTTTCTGGACTAAAAAATATATTACCACAGTAAATATCAGAGGCTTGCTAAATGTTTTTATACTAAAATTGTCATTCTAATAAGCAAAAAGCCAGTACTTTAGCCTTGCAAGCACTTAGGAAATTAAAATTTGACATGGTATAAAAAATGATATCCAGGTGAAGATTGAAAATATTACCCTAAATGTCTTACCTCCCTTTGTTTTATTCATAGATACCACGTTGAATGAGCAAAGACTGAACTTTTTACAGATACCTTTTGTAAAAGGCTTATAAGGAATAGTGCCATAATTTGAATCGCAGTGGATTTCACGTTATGAGGTAGGTTGAAAATAAAGGGCTTCTAAATTGTTAGTATATTTTATATTGAAGCTGATACTTTGACTTGAAAGCAAGCAAAACTCTAAAAGTGTTAGTTCAGACTAAATATATTAAAACTCATGAGTGCTATCTTCAAGTTCAGAGGTGTAAATTTTGGATCACTTTCTCTAAAATAAACAATATTATTTATTTTTCAAGGGTAAAACACATACTCAAAAAGTTAGCTTTACTTTCAGATTTACAGGAAGCAAAATAAGAAATTGAAGATGCATTTTATGAGTTTTCAGATGATTGATCTATGTTGATGTAATTCTAAACTTTGAATTATTTAATTGTTATAACAAGCTTGTGCTTGGTTTCAGGTGAATGGGAGTGGAGTATTGGACAAAAATAGATTTTTTAATCTCTGCATCATGGTTTTTAGCTCCTCAGTTGTTGCACAGTCTCACTATTTGGGGAAAGTTCATGCTAAAAATCTGAAGCAATTAATGGGTGAATATGATCAAATTTCTCCACCAAGTTCTCAACCAGATAAGGGTAAGGTTCCATTCACCTCTTCATTGATCTCTGCACCATCTGTGATCTTTTGGGATTGGCTTCTTTCACTCTGCATGTCTTCAAGGTTCATCCACGTTGTACCATTTATTAGTATTTCATTCCTTTTTATTGCTGAATAATATTCCATTGTGTGAATTGCCACATTTTATTTATCCATTCATCAGTTGATGATCACTGAGTCATTTCTGCATTTAGCTCTTAGGAATAGTGCTGCTGTGAACATTTTTGTACAAGTTTTTGTGTGGACATAGATTTTCATTCCTCTTGCGTTGAAACCTAAGAGTGAAATTGCTGGGGTATGTGGTAACTCTACGTTTGACACTTTGAGGAACTGCCAAACTGTTTTCCAAAGTAGCTGCACATTTTATATTCGCACCAAGAATGAATGAAGTTTCCAGTTTTTCCTCCTTTTTGTCAACACTTACTATTATGTCTTTTTTTTTTGTATTTTTTTATACAGCAGGTTCTTGGGAGTTATCCATTTTATACATATTAGTGTATATAAGTCAATCCCAATCTCCCAATTCCTCACACCACACCCCACCACCACTTTCCCCCCTTGGTGTCCATACGTTTGTTCTCTACATCTGCGTCTGTATTTCTGCCCTGCAAACAGGTTCATCTGTACCATTTTTCTATGTTCTACATATATGCGTTAATATGTGATATTTGTTTTTCTCTTTCTGACTTACTTCACTCTGTATGACAGTCTCTAGATCCATCCATGTCTCTGCAAATGACCCAATTTAGTTCCTTATTATGGCTGAGTAATACTCCATTGTATATATGTACCACATCTTCTTTATCCATTCGTCTGTCGATGGGCATTTAGGTTGCTTCCATGACCTGGCTATTGTAAATAGTGCTGCAATGAACATTGGGGTGCATGTGTCTTTTTGAATTATGGTTTTCTCTGGGTATGTGCCCAGTAGTGGGATTGCTGGATCATATGGTAATTCTATTTTTAGTTTTTTAAGGAACCTCCATACTGTTCTCCATAGTGGCTGTATCAATTTACATTCCCACCAACAGGGCAAGAGGGTTTCCGTTTCTCCACACCCTCTCCAGCATTTGTTGTTTGTAGATGTTCTTATGATGCCCATTCTAACTGGTGTGAGGTGATACCTCATTGTAGTTTTGATTTGCATTTCTGTAATAATTAGTGATGTTGAGCAGCTTTTCATGTGCTTCTTGGCCACATGTATGTCTTCTTTGGAGAAATGTCTATTTAGGTCTTCTGCCCATTTTTTGATTGGGCTGTTTGTTTTTTTTAAGATTGAGCTGCATGAGCTGTTTATATATTTTGGAGATTAATCCTTTGTCCGTTGATTCGTTGGCAAATATTTCCTCCCATTCTGAGGGTTGTCTTTTCGTCTTGTTTGTAGTTTCGTTTGCTTTGCAAAAGCTTTTAAGTTTTATTAGGTCCCATTTGTTTATTATTGTTTTTATTTCTATTACTCTAGGAGGTGGATCAAAAAAGATCCTGCTGTGATTTATGTCAAAGAGTGTTCTTCCTATGTTTTCCTCTTAGAGTTTTATACTGTCTGGTCTTACATTTAGGTCTCGAATCCATTTTGAGTTTATTTTTGTGTATGGTGTTAGGGAGTGTTCTAATCTCATTCTTTTACATGTAGCTAGCTATCCAGTTTTCGCAGCACCACTTACTGAAGAGACTGTCTTTTCTCCATTGTATATCCTTGCCTCCTTTGTCATAGATTAGTTGACCATAGGTGCGTGGGTTTATCTCTGGGCTTTCTATCCTGTTCCATGATCTATATTTCTGTTTTTGTGCCAGTACCATATTGTCTTGATTACTGTAGCTTTGTAGTATAGTCTGAAGTCAGGGAGTTTGATTCCTCCAGCTCCGTTTTTTTCCCTCAAGACTGCTTTGGCTATTCAGGGTCTTTTTTGTCCCCATACAAATTTTAAGATTTTTTGTTCTACTTCTGTAAAAAGTGCCATTGGTAATTTGATAGGGATTGCATTGAATCTGTAGATTGCTTTGGGTAGTATAGTCATTTTCGCAATATTGATTCTTCCAATCCAAGAACATGGTATATCTCTCCATCTGTTGGTATCATCTTGAATTTCTTTCATCAGTGTCTTATATTTTTCTGCATACAGGTCTTTTGTCTCCCTAGGTAGGTTTATTCCTAGATATTTTATTCTTTTTGTTGCAGTGGTAAATGGGGGTGTTTCCTTAATTTCTCTTTCTGATCTTTCATTGTTAGTGTATAGGAATGCAAGAGATTTCTGTGCATTCATTTTGTATCCTGCAACTTGACCAAATTCATTGATTAGCTCTAGTAGTTTTTTGGTGGCATCTTTAGGATGCTCTATGTATAGTGTCATGTCATCTGCAGGCAGTGACAGTTTTATTTCCTCTTTTGCAATTTGTATTCCTTTTATTTCTTTTTCTTCTCTGATTGCCGTGGCTAGGACTTGCAAAGCTATGTTGAATAATAGTGGCGAGAGTGGACATCCTTGTCTTGTTCCTGATCTTAGAGGAAATGCTTTTAGTTTTTCACCATTGAGAATGATGTTGCTGTGGGTTTGTCATATATGGCCTTTATTATGTTGAGGTAGGTTCCCTCTATGCTCACTCTCTGGAGAGTTTTTATCATAAATGGGTGTTGAATTTTGTTAAAAGCTTCTTCTGATCTATTGACATGATCATATGGTTTTTCTTCTTCAATTTGTTAATATGATGTATCACATTGATTGATTTGCGTATATTGAAGAATCCTTGCATCCCTGGGATAAATCCCACTTGATCATGGTGTATGATCCTTTTAATGTGTTGTTGGATTCCGTTTGCTAGTATTTTGTTGAGGATTTTTGCACCTATATTCATCAGTGATATTAGTTTGTAATTTTCTTTTTTTGTAGTATCTTTGTCTGGTTTTGGTATCAGGGTGATGGTGGCCTCATAGAATGAATTTGGGAGTTTTCCTTCCTCTGCAATTTTTTGGAAGAGTTTGAGAAGGATGGGTGTTAGCTCTTCTCTAAATGTTTGATAGAATTCACCTGTGAAGCCATCTGGTCCTGGACTTTTGTTTGTTGGAAGATTTTTAATCACAGTTTCAATTTCATTACTTGTGATTGGTCTGTTCATGTTTTCTATTTCTTCCTGGTTCAGTTTTGGAAGGTTATACCTTTCTAAGAATGTGTCCATTTCTTCCAGATTGTCCATTTTATTGCCATAGAGTTGTTTGTAGTAGTCTCTTAGGATGCTTTGTATTTCTGTGGTGTCTGTTGTACCTTCTCCTTTTTCATTTCTAATTTCATTGATTTGAGTCCTCTCCCTCTTTTTCTTGATGAGTCTGGCTAATGGTTTATCAATTTTGTTTATCTTCTGAAAGAACCAGCTTTTCGTTTTATTGATCTTTGCTATTGTTTTCTTTGTTTCTATTTCATTCATTTCTGCTCTGATCTTTATGATTTCTTTCCTTCTACTAACTTCGGGTTTTGTTTGTTCTTCTTTCTCTAGTTCCTTTAGGTGTAAGTTTAGATTGTTTATTTGAGATTTTTATTGTTTCTTGAGGTAGGCTTGTATTGCTATAAACTTCCCTCTTAGAACTGCTTTTGCTGCCTCCCATAGGTTTTGGATCGTCATGTTTTCATTGTCATTTGTCTCTAGGTAGTTTTTGATTTCCTCTTTGATTTCTTCAGTGATCTCTTGGTTATTTAGTAACGTATTGTTTAGCCTCCATGTGTTTGTGTTTTTTACGTTTTTTTCCCCTGTCATTGATTTCTAATCTCATAGTGGTGTGGTCAGAAAAGATGCTTGATATGATTTCAATTTTCTTAAATTTACTGAGGCTTGATTTGTGACCCAAGATGTGATCTATCCTGGAGAATGAGCCGTGCGCACTTAAGAAGAAAGTGTAATCTGCTGTTTTTGGTTGGAATGTCCTATAAATATCAATTAAATCTATCAGGTCTATTGTGTCATTTAAAGCTTCTGTTTCCTTACTAATTTTCTGTTTCGATGATCTGTCCATTGGTGTAAGTGGGGTGTTAAAGTCCCCCACTATTATTGTTTTACTGTCGATTTCCTCTTTTATAGCTGTTAGCAGTTGCCTTATATATTGAGGTGCTCCTATGTTGGGTGCATATATATTTATAATTGTTATATCTTCTTCTTGGATTGATGCCTTGATCATTATGTAGTGTCCTTCCTTGTCTCTTGTAACATTCTTTATTTTAAAGTCTATTTTATCTGATATGAGTATTGCTACTCCAGCTTTCTTTTGATTTCCATTTGCATGGAATATCTTTTTCCATCCCCTCACTTTTCAGTCTGTATGTGTCCCTAGGTCTGAAGTGGGTCTCTTGTAGACAGCATACATATGAGTCTTGTTTCTGTATCCATTCAGCAAGCCTGTGTCTTTTTGTTGGAGCATTTAATCCATTCACATTTAAGGTAATTATCGATATGTGTGTTCCTATTACCATTTTCTTAATTGTTATGGGTTGGTTTTTGTAGGTCTTTTTCTTCTCTTGTGTTTCCCACTTAGAGAAGTTCCTCTAGCATTTGTTGTAGAGCTGGTTTGGTGGTGCTGAATACTCTTAGCTTTAGTTTGTCTGTAAAGCTTTTGATTTCTCCGTCAAATCTGAATGAGATCCTTGCTGGATAGAGTAATCTTGGTTGTAAGTTCTTCCCTTTCATCACTTTCAGTATATCATGCCACTTCCTTCTGGATTGCAGAGTTTCTGCTGAGAAATCAGCTGTTAACCTTATGGGAGTTCCCTTGTATGTTATTTGTCATTTTTCCCTTGTTGCTTTCAATAATTTTTCTTTGTCTTTAATTTTTGTCAGTTTGATTACTGTGTGTCTCAGCATGTTTCTCCTTTGCTTTATCCTGCCTGGGACTCTCTGTGCTTCCTGGACTTGGGTGGCTATTTCCTTTCCCATGTTAGGGAAGTTTTTGACTACCATCTCTTCAAATATTTTCTCGGGTCCTTTCTCCCTCTCTTCTCCTTCTGGGACCCCTGGAATGCAAATGTTGTTGCATTTAATGTTGTCCCAGAGGTCTCTTAGGCTGTCTTCATTTCTTTACATTCTATTTTCCTTATTCTGTTTGGTGGCAGTGAATTCCACCATTTTGTCTTCCAGGTCACTTATCCGTTCTTTTGCCTCAGTTATTCTGATATTGATTCCTTCTAGTGTATTTTTCATTTCAGTTATTGTATTCTTCATCTCTGTTTGTTTGTTCTTTAATTTTTCTAGATGTTTGTTCTTTAGTTCTTCTAGGTCTTTGTTAAACATTTCTTGCATCTCCTCGATCTTTGCCTCCATTTTTTTCCGATGTCCTGGATCATCTTCACTATCATTATTCCGAATTCTTTTTCTGGAAGGTTGCCTATCTCCACTTCATTTAGTTGTTTTTCTGCGGTTTTACCTTGTTCCTTCATCTGGTACAATATCCTCTGCCTTTTCATTTTGTCTATCTTTCTGTGAATGTGGTTTTCCTTCCACAGGCTGCAGAATCGTAGTTTGTCTTGCTTCTGCTGTCTGCCCTATGGTGGATGAGGCTATAAGCTTATAGGATAGATGATTGCTACAGGGGCTTTTTCTTGATCTGTGTCTCAACAAGTGGCACCTATCTGTCTTTTTGATTATAGCCATCCTAGTGGCTATGAAGTGAAATCATTTTATTATAAAACATATTTAAACATATAAGGAGAGAAAACAGTATTATGAATGCTCATGTACCCACCATCCAGTTTTAACAATTATCAACATCTTTTTAATCTTATTAGTGAGTTTTAACAGTTTTATTGAGGTATAGTTGACATACAGTAAACTGTATGTATTCCAGGTATACAATTTGATAGGTCTTGAAGGGTGTATATACCCATGAAATGATCACCACAATTAAGATAGTAAACATATCCATACCCACAAAAATGCCACTTATAATCGCTCCCTCCTACCTTTTCCTGCCTCATCCCCAAGCAACCACTGTGTTACTACAGATTAGTTTGCATTTTCAAGAGTTTTATATATATGGAGTCATATGTACTCTTTTGTCAGGCTTCTTTCATTCAGCATGATTATTTTGAGATTCATCTATTTCAAGTGTATCAATAATCTATTCCTTTTTATCATTGATTCCATTCTATAGATATACCACTATTTGATTTATGCATTCACCTGTTGATCAATATTTGGGTTTTTTTTTTTTTCCTTTCCAAGGCTATTACAAATAACACTGCTGTGAACATTCATGTATAAGTCTTTATGTGGACATATACTTCCTTTTCTTTTGGATAAATACCTAGGAGTGGAATAACTGGATCGTATGTTAGGTGTATGGTTAACTTCCTCAGAAACTACCAGACTGTTCCAAGTAGTTGTATCATTTTACATCCCTACAAGCAATGTATGAGAATTCCAATTGTTCCACATCCTCATCAGTCTCTTTAACTTCAGTCATTCTACTGAGGGTGAGATAGTACCTTTTTGTGGTTTTAATTGACATTTACTTGATGACAAATGACATTGAGCATCTTTCATTTGTTTATTGTCCATTTGTATATATTCTTTTCTGAAGTGTCTGTTCAAATCTTTTTACCCATATTTAATCAATTATTTGTTACATTATTTTGCTCTAGTCAGAATTTTTGTACTGTTTGAGTTGAATAAAAGCTAAATTTTCTGACTCACCAAATTAGGCTTCATTTAGACTTTCTTTTTAATCTCAAATTGCCAGTAAAGCTAGGTGATCATTAGTGACTCTAGATTGCTCTCAGACTTGTTCTGTTAATGGAAAGAAATGTTTGATTCTACATGGGTTACGCTTCCTGCTAATTTTTTAAAATAAAGTATAACACAAAAATATCTAGCACATTATCATCTCATAGTGAGTAACTTTTCTGCTAGATTTGTAACGCAGGATTTGAGGTGGGGGGAGTGAAAGAGGAATAGTAGTTGTACTGCCCCCACCCCCCAAAAGAAATTTAAACAAGCAAAAAAAGACTAACATTATCTGCTTTAAATTTCTTTTGAAACTTTTCTCTACATAAATCCTAGCCACTCTCAGCTGTCACCTCCATTTCCTTCCTTAACCCTCCCACCATTGCTTTAATATAGAACAAACCAGAAGGCATTCTAGAATGCTTTTTTCACTAATCAGAAGTAACGGAATGAAATCCAAGACCCTGTTCAGAAGATACGCAACTCTTTTCCCTCGTCTTTCCTCATGCCCTATACCTACCATTAGTTTTGTCTCATAACTGAATTTCTAATTTCCAGCATTCCCAAACCATTTTACAAACATCCTTTTATTATTAAGTCTTACAATACTCTAGTCAGGTGAGTATATGTGTTCATTTTATTTTGTTTGAGTAAACAGAAGATTTTAAAGATCAAATTACTTCTCTATGGTTTATTACTTTTCTTAGACAACAGTATACAAAAAAATTGACTAACCTGAACTTTAGAAATTGTTTGAACATTCAGATCACGCCAGTCACCATGGATGTGTAAGTCATTGTATCCCTACATTCCTTACGTTTTTAGCCCTACAAAAGAATTCTATATGTCAGCTCCTTTCTACCCTCTTCATCCCACTTCTGAGAAAGATAAAATTATTTGTGAGTGGCCTAGGCAATATTTGACCTTTCTGATGCTCCTTTTTGGCATTTAATGTCATGATGTTTAACTTTCATGCCAACATAGGTTTTAATTTGTTTGGGCTTCTTTATTTTGTTTTTTGAGACTCTTTTCAAGAGTAAAGGAAATATTCAGCATAAAATAATGTAGTAAGAAGAATTTTCTCCCATCTTCTCTACAGAGAATCCCTTGTCAACCTAATGAAGCATTCAAAGAAGACATCTGACTCTTTTCAAGATGAACTTGAAGATTATATCAAAGTGCAGAAAGCCAGAGGCTTAGAGCCAAAGACTTGTTTCAGAAAGAGGAGAGAGGATTATTTGGAAACCTGTGGATACAAAGAAGAGGTTAATTTTAGACCCAGGTGTAGAGTGTTTGATCAAAGACTCCCTTATAAGCCCATCCAGACCTACGGAAGACCATGCAATATTTCACAAGCAGTGGAGAAGCGGTTACCTCAGTGGCTACCAGCTCATGACAGCAGGCTGAGACTAGACTCCCTGAGCTACTGTCAATTCACCAGGGACTGTTTCTCAGGAAAACCAGTAGCCCTGAACTTTAGTCAACAAGAGTATAGCTGTAGCTCATACAGTGTAGAATCTGGAGTTTACAGGCACCTCTCCTTAGAAAACAGTACCAGTGCCCATCAAGCTAGTTATAAACAGATACACCAGAAGAGAAAAAGACACCCAGAGGAAGGCCGGGAAAAACCAGAAGAGGAGCGGCCCAAGCATAAGAGGAAGAAAGCTTATGAGGAGATAGATTTAGACAAACACAAGAGCATCCAAAGAAACAAAACAGAGGTGGAAACAGTCAGAGTCAGTACAGAAAAGCTTAAGAACCGAAAGGGCAAGAAAAGCCGAGATACAGCCTCTAAGAAAGAGGAACGTAAGCATAGAAAAGAGAAAAAGGAACAAGGGAAAGAAAGGACAGAAGAGGAGATGCTTTGGGACCAGTCTATCCTTGGATTTTGAAGCTCTTGCATTGGTTCTCCTGAGGTTAAACTGAAAAAGTAGTTGAGGAGCTTGGTTTTACAATGTCCAAGTTCATATCGCTTTTTTCATGTGAACAGGTACAAAGGTTAAGTGCACAGAAAACATTTAGTGTACTTGCTCTCCAACATGGGAATTACTTTTCCTCTCTTCTAAAATCATTACTACATTTTTCTTAACATAATGTAATTTCCCTTAATGAGGGTGGCTTTGCTTTTATTCATCAAATTGCTATGATGGTGGAAGTATTTTTCCCTTGGGAGGTCATTTATTTTAAATTGGAGGATTAATAGGCTTTACAAAATCTATTTCTTGATTGGGTTTTAGTTTGGGGTGGGTGTTTTTATATTAGTTTTCTCTGTGAAGCAGTTTTGATTGATTATTTTTTTCCTTCGTTAGATCTAACTTGCAGTATATTTTATAGATTGGAAAGTGGAAAATGACATACATTATAATAAGCTTAAGTTACATACAGTTTTAAACGTTTCAAGAAGTCTTGATACAAAATCAGTTTACATTTTGGAAATGTTTATAATATAATAAAGTTCTAATTTCTACAATTTTTCTTGTTTTCTGATTTCTACATTTCTGAACACACAGTGATGTGTTCCTATTCAATGAAGATTTTCTTCTGGAAGAGCAATAACTGAGCATATATCAACCCACTTTTTAGGGCAGAAATCTGAACGACCACAATTTTTCCAAATAGTTGAAATTGGGGAATTTATAAGAAAATGCCATTAGAGGGACTTCCCTGGCAGTCCCATGGTTAAGAATCCGAGCTTCCACTGCAGGGGGCACAGGTTCCATCCCTGGTCAGGGAACTAAGATCCCCCATGGTGCGTGATGTGGCAAAAAAAAAAATAAAAGCCATTGGAATATTCTTTCCTGACCAGTGTTTTCATTCTGATAATCCCCTTTTTTACGACAAGCATATCAAGTGTTTGAGCACTGCTATTTTGTTGTAGAAAGAGTGGTGACCTGGGAATCTGAATCCCAGGATTCTAGACTCAACTATGCCATCAAGTTGTTATGTGACTTTGGGGAATTCACTTTATTTTCCTCATTATCAAATATACCTAGGAGGACTGGCCTCTAAAACGCCTTGGATAACAAAAAGATGCTGGGATATGAAAACTCTCTTTGCATCCTACAATGTTATGCTTACATGTTTATTGTAATATTAACTTTAAAATTATTTTGCTTAATTTACTGTTAATTATATATATTCCCTTCCCCTACTCAACCCTCTGCATGTAACCAGTCTCCCCACCCTTGCTAAGCTGCTGCCTTACTCAGCTCTGACCCCTCTCTGGGTCCCCACCGTGCCTAGCCTCCTACCTCAGTGGGCCCCAAATAGCAAAGAAGAAAGGAAGGAGGGCTTCCCCGGTGGCACAGTGCTTAAGAATCCGCCTGGCAATGCAGGGGACACGGATTCAAGCCCTGGTCCGGGAAGATCCCACATGCCATGGAGCAACTAAACCCGTGCGCCGCAACTACTGAGCCTGTGCTCTAACGCCCATGAGCCACAACTACTGAAGGCTGTGCGCCTAGAGCCCGTGCTCTGCAACAAGAGAAGCCACCGCAATGAGAAGCCCGCGCACCACAACGAAGAGTAGCCCCTTCTCGCCACAATTAGAGAAAGCCTGCACGCAAAAACAAAGACCCAATGCAGCCAATAAATAAATAAATATAAATAAATAAATAAATAAAATACATTTTTAAAAAAAGGAAGGAAGGGGAGGAGGGAGAGAGGGTAGGTGACTCATTTTATTTTAAACTAATGACCACAAACCTCCAACCCATCAGGTTTCCCTAGTAAATTTCCCACCCTCAGAGATGTCTTATAGTCTCCCCTCTCTCCTCAAACCTTCCCCTCCCTGGTACCTGCCATACAGGGCCCCCTTTCTCTCAGCTGATGACCTCACCTCACACTCCAGTGAGAAAAACAGAAGCCTTCAGAGGGGGACTTATTCATTGTCCTACCACTGGATCTATAAGCTTCCCTCAAGTATTCTGTTCTCTGTCTTCTCTACAATAATAGTGTCCCTGCTCTTAATAAAGACAAATCCCTCCCCTCATGCACTGAATCCTACACCCTTTTACCTTTTCAAGGACTTCATCTCTCTCCTGCACCTTGAATCTCTCCTCTACTGGATTATTCCTTTATATGCAAACAAGCTTCTGTTTCCCCTCTTCAAAAAACAAAGCAAACAAACAAAAAAGCAAAACTCCCTTGACACCCCACATCCTCTTTCAGCTATCTCCTTTCTCTTTCACATCAAACTTGTCTACAACAGCTGTCTATACTCACACCTCTCATTCTCCCCTCCACCTATTCTAGTTTCTGTTCCTACCATTCCTCTGAGGCTGCTCTGATCAAAGTCTCCAATGACTTCCATGTGGTCAAATCCAGCCTCTCAGCAGCTTCCATTTGGTTAATCAGTCCCTCTTCCTTGAAACATTCCTCTCTCAGC
Organism: Balaenoptera borealis; assembly: GCF_965194805.1. Taxonomy (NCBI): domain Eukaryota; kingdom Metazoa; phylum Chordata; class Mammalia; order Artiodactyla; family Balaenopteridae; genus Balaenoptera; species Balaenoptera borealis. Next base: position 13,386,349 of record NC_138871.1, read on the forward strand.
TTCCATAGCACCACATTCTCCTGATTTTCCCTACCTCCATAGCTGCTGCTCCTTATGGTCTCATGTACTGGTTCCTCTTCCACCCGCCTCTGAATGCATCAGGTATATTGCATCAGGAGCCAATCCTAGACCACCACTCTTTCTAATCGCACATCCTAAGTGATCTCATCCAGGCTCATGGCTTTAAATTTACCTGTATGTTGATTTGTGGACTGAATGTGTCATCCCCCAGATTCATATGTTGACATCTAACCCCCAGTGTAATGGTATATGGAGCAGGTACCTCCCTACCTTTGGGAAGTAATTAGGTCATGAGGGTGGAGCCCTCATGAATGGGCTTAGTGCCCTTATAAGAAGAGGTCAGAGAGCTAGCTGAGCCACCCAGTCTATGGTAACATGTTACAGCAGCCCAAACTGACTAAGACAGTTGATGACCTCTAAATTTCTATTTCTAGACTAGAATTTCCCCCCGAGTTCTAGACTCATAACCAACTGCATTTGTTGATATTTCCACCTAGAACACCAAAAGGGCACTTACATCCCTCATCACCAGTCATTCTTCCCTCAGTCTTCCTCGTCTCTGCAAATAACAACACCATCTTGATTGTTCCAGCCAAAAATCACTAAACTCACACTTGACTCTCTCCTACATCAGAGCCATCAGTGATTCCTCCTGGTTATATCACCAAATTCTCTCTCCTATTGTCCAATTCTCCCCATCTTCATTGCCACCACCCTGACCCAAACCATCATTTATCTCTGGTATTATTTTGCTTTTATTTGTACCAAACAGGACTAATAGGTCTGAGAAAAGCTGAAAACTGGGAGAAGTCATCAGAGGCTCTGAGCTGGTGAGCGCAAAGCCAGCAACAGGAGTACTGAGAGATCAAATAGTATCATGGTCATCTAGCACTGAGGATTTCAGAAATATCCAGCAAATATTTCCTTCCAGAAAGACAAAGCCTTACCTGAAAAGAAAACTGCTAGGCTAAGAAACCTAATAGATCAGGGAAGTAACACCAGGGCTAAGGGAAAGGGAAGGTACCAATAGTAGAGAGCAGGGGAAGGTCCCAGGTGAAGAACCCAGAAAATTCTGCAACAGCAAAATACATCTGAGGTGAGAATACCACCTTGCCAAGCAAGACCCGTAGGCCTGTAGGAAATAGAGCAGAAACACTTTTCTGAACCGAGCTTAGCTCTGAAAGGCAGAGAAGTAGCCATATTTTGAGCCCTTCACTGTACCAAGAGGGAGCCCTCAAGCCATGATGCTGGGAAAGGTACCCTAGGCCATTCCCTCTCCACAAAAATGCGTTCACAGTAGTTCAGGTCACCACATTTCATTTAAACTTTGGAAAGGAGGAGGAGAATATGATCTAGCCACACAAAGTGTTACAAAAGAAAATTGGACTAAAATACTTGGACAAGACACCAGAAAAATGCAGACACAAAACAGATGAAAACTCTAATCTGACTCTTCAAACAAGGCTGCAAGAGATCAAGAAAGCAATTAAAGCTTTAAGAAAAGCGCATAAAGTGGAAAAAGAACTCTGAAAGAAAATGGCCAGACAACTATGCAGCTGAAAAAGACAACAATTAATTCCAAGAAAAATAAAATATAATGCAGTAAAGAAAAAGTAATTGTATTTTTTAGTCAAAAATATTCATTGAGCATCAAATTTGAGCCAGACTTGGTTACTAAACAATGACCTTGACAGACACAGGAAAAAATTAGTAAAAGAAAAAAAATCATTTCAGAAATAAAAGGAATACAAGAGAGTATAGACACCATAGAAAGAACAGGGAAATAAACGGTAAGAAAGAGTAATGAAGATAATCCAACAAAAGTAAATTTACACCTTGCAAGAAGGTGGTAAAGATAAAAGATGAGCAAAGGAGATCCAAATATACTGGGAGTCTCTAAAGAAGAAGAATCAATGAAGCAGCACAAACATTTAAAACTCTATAATTTGTGTTTATTAATGACAACAATATGTATACACATTTGCAAAACAGTTGCATGTGCACAGGCAATAGGCTGCTGACTTTGGGCGATGCATGGGGTGTTCGGAATTCTCAGACTCCAAGACAGTTGAACTTTCAACTCTGACAACTTTGGCTTTGAATTTCAGTTGTGCACTCACAAGCTGTGCGTGGTAGATTCTTTGTCGGGGAAAATGTCAGCGATAAGTTCCCCTCCCTGTAGCCACCCCTTGTTTCCCATCCAATAAGGCTGGGCTTGGCCATGTGACCTGCTTTGGCCAATGGGAGAACAGCAAATAAGATGCGAGCTGGATTTAGAAAGTGCCTGTGTTTGCCCTCATGCCGCTTTTGGAACCCAGCCACCTCGTACAAGCCCTACTGAATAATGAGAGACTTGTGGCTATGTCTGCACCACCCAGCTGCCATTGAACTCTCTTCCTCCTCACCAGATACAAGGCACCTTGGCCACCCAGCCCGCACTGAGCCAGCCCAGCCAACTCACAAACTTGTGAGAAATAAGTGTTTGCTGTTTTAAATCATAAGTTTTGTGGTGGTTTATAATGCAGCAAAAACTATATACTGCGTGACTTTAGGTGAGTTTCTTAATCTGAGTCTCAGTTTTTTCACCTGTGATGTGGAGATAAAACAATTACCCTTGGAGGGCTCTTTTGAGGATTAATTAAATGAGGAAATATATGTGAAGTTCCTGGCACAGCATAAATACTCAATAATAAAAAGAACCAACCTCTGCAGGCTGGAATGGTGGCCGTCCTCAGGCTGGGGTACACAGTTTTAGTGCTTTGAAAGCAGTCCTCAAATCTAGAATGCCAGAGGGAGGCTGTGAAAGCACTGGAAGGATGGGGCAGCAGAGGCCAAGCTACCAGGTGCATGCCCCAGGCCACAGCACTAGCCATTGGGGATGGGGGGGAGTGCACTCTAGGCTATTCCCTGCCACTATCACCGCCCGCCACCCCATCCCGGCGCCCCCCCCAGCGATGGATGCAGGTGCACTCAGTGACTTAGCTGGCTCCTCCGGGAACGTAAAGTATGGACCTCTGCGGACAAGAAACAAGCCAAAGGGCTTCCCTGGTGGCGCAGTGGTTAAGAATCCGCCTGCCAATGCCGGGGACACGGGTTTGATCCCTGGTCCGGGAAGATCCCACATGCCGCGGAGCAACTAAGCCCCTGCGCCACAACTACTGAGCCTGCACTCTAGAGCTCGCGAGCCACAACTAGAGAGCCCGCGTGCCACAACTACTGGACCAGCGTGCCTAGAGCCCATGCTCTGCAACAAGAGAAGCCTGTGCACTGCAAGGTAGAGTAGCCCCCGCTCGCTCTGGTACTTACATTAAGTACCAGATGTGAGAAGACAACCAATGTGGGGAGAGAGATGCTACCTCTGGGATTTTAGCAATTACAAAGGTCAGTAGAAGTCAGTAACATGTCTGCTATAAGACACGAAGTACTAAGGCTGGATGCCCCAGATCATCTCCACAAAGTCCAGAGTTCTACAGGTGCCCTAATAACTTCTCCTTCAGAATGGTATTTTCTGGACTAAAAAATATATTACCACAGTAAATATCAGAGGCTTACTAAATGTTTTTATACTAAAATTGTCATTCTAATAAGCAAAAAGCCAGTACTTTAGCCTTGCAAGCACTTAGGAAATTAAAATTTGACATGGTATAAAAAATGATATCCAGGTGAAGATTGAAAATATTACCCTAAATGTCTTACCTCCCTTTATTTTATTCATAGATACCACGTTGAATGAGCAAAGACTGAACTTTTTACAGATACCTTTTGTAAAAGGCTTATAAGGAATAGTGCCATAATTTGAATTGCAGTGGGTTTCACGTTATGAGGTAGGCTGAAAATAAAGGGCTTCTAAATTGTTAGTATTTTTTATACTGAAGCTGATACTTTGACTTGAAAGCAAGCAAAACTCTAAAAGTGTTAGTTCAGACTAAATATATTAAAACTCATGAGTGCTATCTTCAAATTCAGAGGTGTAAATTTTGGATCACTTTCTCTAAAATAAACAATATTATTTATTTTTCAAGGGTAAAACACATACTCAAAAAGTTAGCTTTACTTTCAGATTTACAGGAAGCAAAATAAGAAATTGAAGATGCATTTTATGAGTTTTCAGATGATTGATCTATGTTGATGTAATTCTAAACTTTGAATTATTTAATTGTTATAACAAGCTTGTGCTTGGTTTCAGGTGAATGGGAGTGGAGTATTGGACAAAAATAGATTTTTTAATCTCTGCATCATGGTTTTTAGCTCCTCAGTTGTTGCACAGTCTCACTATTTGGGGAAAGTTGCTAAAAAACTGAAGCAATTAATGGGTGAATATGATCAAATTTCTCCACCAAGTTCTCAACCTGATAAGGGTAAGTTTCCATTCACCTCTTCATTGATCTCTGCACCATCTGTGATCTTTTGGGATTGGCTTCTTTCACTCTGCATGTCTTCAAGGTTCATCCACGTTGTACCATTTATTAGTATTTCATTCCTTTTTATTGCTGAATAATATTCCATTGTGTGAATTGCCACATTTTATTTATCCATTCATCAGTTGATGATCACTGAGTCATTTCTGCATTTAGCTGTTAGGAATAGTGCTGCTGTGAACATTTTTGTACAAGTTTTTGTGTGGACATAGATTTTCATTCCTCTTGCGTTGAAACCTAAGAGTGAAATTGCTGGGGTTATGTGGTAACTCTATGCTTGACACTTTGAGGAACTGCCAAACTGTTTTCCAAAGTAGCTGCACATTTTATATTCGCACCAAGAATGAATGAAGTTTCCAGTTTTTCCTCCTTTTTGTCAACACTTCCTATGATGTCTTTTTTTTTGTATTTTTTTATGCAGCAGGTTCTTATGAGTTATCCATTTTATACATATTAGTGTATATATGTCAATCCCAATCTCCCAATTCCTCACACCACACCCCACCACGACTTTCCCCCCTTGGTGTCCATACATTTGTTCTCTACATCTGCGTCTGTATTTCTGCCCTGCAAACAAGTTCATCTGTACCATTTTTCTAGGCTCCACATACATGCGTTAATATACGATATTTGTTTTTCTCTTTCTGACTTACTTCACTTTGTATGACAGTCTCTAGATCCATCCATGTCTCTGCAAATGACCCACTTTAGTTCCTTTTTATGGCTGAGTAATACTCCGTTGTATATATGTACCACATCTTCTTTATCCATTCGTCTGTCGATGGGCATTTAGGTTGCTTCCATGACCTGGCTATTGTAAATAGTGCTGCAATGAACATTGGGGTGCATGTGTCTTTTTGAATTATGATTTTCTCTGGGTATATGCCCAGTAGTGGGATTGCTGGATCATATGGTAATTCTATTTTTAGTTTTTTAAGGAACCTCCATACTGTTCTCCGTAGTGGCTGTATCAATTTACATTCCCACCAACAGGGCAAGAGGGTTTCCATTTCTCCACACCCTCTCCAGCATTTGTTGTTTGTAGATGTTCTTATGATGCCCATTCTAACTGGTGTGAGGTGATACCTCATTGTAGTTTTGATTTGCATTTCTCTAATAATTAGTGACGTTGAGCAGCTTTTCATGTGCTTCTTGGCCACCTGTATGTCTTCTTTGGAGAAATGTCTATTTAGGTCTTCTGCCCATTTTTTGATTTGGTTGTTTGTTTTTTTTAATATTGAGCTGCATGAGCTGTTTATATATTTTGGAGATTAATCCTTTGTCCGTTGATTCGTTGGCAAATATTTCCTCCCATTCTGAGGGTTGTCTTTTCGTCTTGTTTGTAGTTTCGTTTGCTTTGCAAAAGCTTTTAGGTTTCATTAGATCCCATTTGTTTATTTTTGTTTTTATTTCTATTACTCTAGGAGGTGGATCAAAAAAGATCCTGCTGTGATTTATGTCAAAGAGTGTTCTTCCTATGTTTTCCTCTTAGAGTTTTATACTGTCCGGTCTTACATCTAGGTCTCTAATCCATTTTGAGTTTATTATTTTGTGTATGGTGTTAAGGAGTGTTCTAATCTCATTCTTTTACATGTAGCTAGCTATCCAGTTTTTGCAGCACCACTTACTGAAGAGACTCTCTTTTCTCCATTGTATATCCTTGCCTCCTTTGTCATAGATTAGTTGACCATAGGTGCGTGGGTTTATCTCTGGGCTTTCTATCCTGTTCCATGATCTATATTTCTGTTTTTGTGCCAGTACCATATTGTCTTGATTACTGTAGCTTTGTAGTATAGTCTGAAGTCAGTGAGTTTGATTCCTCCAGCTCCGTTTTTTCCCCTCAAGACTGCTTTGGCTATTCAGGGTCTTTTGTGTCTCCATACAAATTTTAAGATTTTTTTGTTCTAGTTTTGTAAAAAGTGCCATTGGCAATTTGATAGGGATTGCATTGAATATGTAGATTGCTTTGGGTAGTATAGTCATTTTCACAATATTGATTCTTCCAATCCAAGAACATGGTATATCTCTCCATCTGTTGGTATCATCTTGAATTTCTTTCATCAGTGTCTTATACTTTTCTGCATACAGGTCTTTTGTCTCCCTAGGTAGGTTTATTCCTAGATATTTTATTCTTTTTGTTGCAGTGGTAAATGGGGGTGTTTCCTTAATTTCTCTTTCTGATCTTTCATTGTTAGTGTATGGGAATGCAAGAGATTTCTGTGTATTAATTTTGTGTCCTGCAACTTGACCAAATTCATTGATTAGCTCTAGTAGTTTTTTGGTGGCATCTTTAGGATGCTCTATGTATAGTGTCATGTCATCTGCAGGAAGTAACAGTTTTATTTCTTCTTTTGCAATTTGTATTCCTTTTATTTCTTTTTCTTCTCTGATTGCCATGGCTAGGACTTGCAAAGCTATGTTGAATAACAGTGGAGAGAGTGGACATCCTTGTCTTGTTCCTGATCTTAGAGGAAATGCTTTTAGTTTTTCACCATTGAGAATGATGTTGCTGTGGGTTTCTCATATATGGCCTTTATTATATTGAGGTAGGTTCCCTCTATGCCCACTCTCTGGAGAGTTTTTATCATAAATGGGTGTTGAATTTTGTTAAAAGCTTCTTCTGATCTATTGAGATGATCATACGGTTTTTCTTCTTCAATTTGTTAATATGATGTATCACATTGATTGATTTGCGTATATTGAAGAATCCTTGCATCCCTGGGATAAATCCCACTTGATCATGGTGTATGATCCTTTTAATGTGTTGTTGGATTCCGTTTGCTAGTATTTTGTTGAGGATTTTTGCACCTATATTCATCAGTGATATTAGTTTGTAATTTTCTTTTTTTGTAGTATCTTTGTCTGGTTTTGGTATCAGGGTGATGGTGGCCTCATAGAATGAATTTGGGAGTTTTCCTTCCTCTGCAATTTTTTGGAAGAGTTTGAGAAGGATGGGTGTTAGCTCTTCTCTAAATGTTTGATAGAATTCACCTGTGAAGCCATCTGGTCCTGGACTTTTGTTTGTTGGAAGATTTTTAATCACAGTTTCAATTTCATTACTTGTGATTGGTCTGTTCATATTTTCTATTTCTTCCTGGTTCAGTTTTGGAAGGTTATACCTTTCTAAGAATGTGTCCATTTCTTCCAGATTGTCCATTTTATTGGCATAGAGTTGTTTGTAGTAGTCTCTTAGGATGCTTTGTATTTCTGTGGTGTCTGTTGTACCTTCTCCTTTTTCATTTCTAATTTCATTGATTTGAGTCCTCTCCCTCTTTTTCTTGATGAGTCTGGCTAATGGTTTATCCATTTTGTTTATCTTCTGAAAGAACCAGCTTTTCGTTTTATTGATCTTTGCTATTGTTTTCTTTGTTTCTATTTCATTCATTTCTGCTCTGATCTTTATGATTTCTTTCCTTCTACTAACTTCGGGTTTTGTTTGTTCTTCTTTCTCTAGTTCCTTTAGGTGTAAGTTTAGATTGTTTATTTGAGATTTTTATTGTTTCTTGAGGTAGGCTTGTATTGCTATAAACTTCCCTCTTAGAACTGCTTTTGCTGCATCCCATAGGTTTTGGATCGTCATGTTTTCATTGTCATTTGTCTCTAGGTAGTTTTTGATTTCCTCTTTGATTTCTTCAGTGATCTCTTGGTTATTTAGTAACGTATTGTTTAGCCTCCATGTGTTTGTGTTTTTTACGTTTTTTTCCCCTGTCATTGATTTCTAATCTCATAGTGTTGTGGTCAGAAAAGATGCTTGATATGATTTCAATTTTCTTAAATTTACTGAGGCTTGATTTGTGACCCAAGATGTGATCTATCCTGGAGAATGATCCGTGCGCACTTGAGAAGAAAGTGTAATCTGCTGTTTTTGGTTGGAATGTCCTATAAATATCAATTAAATCTATCAGGTCTATTGTGTCATTTAAAGCTTCTGTTTCCTTACTAATTTTCTGTTTCGATGATCTGTCCATTGGTGTAAGTGAGGTGTTAAAGTCCACCATTATTATTGTGTTACTGTCAATTTCCTCTTTTTTTTAAAATTAATTAATTTATTTATTTATTTATTTATTTTTGGCTGTGTTGGGTCTTCGTTTCTGTGCGAGGGCTTCCTCTAGTTGCGGCGAGCGGGGGACACTCTTCATCGCGGTGCGCTGGCCTCTCACTGTCGCGGCCTCTCTTGTTGCGGAGCACAGGCTCCAGACACGCAGGCTCAGTAGTTGTGGCTCACAGGCCTAGTTGTTCCGCGGCATGTGGGATCTTCCCAGACCAGGGCTCGAACCCATGTCCCCTGCATTGGCAGGCAGATTCTCAACCACTGCGCCACCAGGGAAGCCCCAATTTCCTCTTTTATAGCTGTTAGCAGTTGCCTTATGTATTGAGGTGCTCCTATGTTGGGTGCATATATATTTATAATTGTTATATCTTCTTCTTGGATTGATGCCTTGATCATTATGTAGTGTCCTTCCTTGTCTCTTGTAACATTCTTTATTTTAAAGTCTATTTTATCTGATATGAGTATTGCTACTCCAGCTTTCTTTTGATTTCCATTTGCATGGAATATCTTTTTCCATCCCCTCACTTTCAATCTGTATGTGTCCCTATGTCTGAAATGGGCCTCTTGTAGATAGTATATATATGGGTCTTGTTTTTGTATCCATTCAGCGAGCCTGTGTCTTTTTGTTGGAGCATTTAATCCATTCACGTTTAAGGTAATTATCGATATGTATGTTCCTATTACCATTTTCTTAATTGTTATGGGTTTGTTTTTGTAGGTCCTTTTCTTCTCTTGTGTTTCTCACTTAGAGAAGTTCCTTTAGCATTTCTTGTAGAGCTGGTTTGGTGGTGCTGAATTCTCTTAGCTTTTGCTTGTCTGTAAAGCTTTTGATTTCTCCATCAAATCTGAATGAGATCCTTGCTGGATAGAGTAATCTTGGTTGTACGTTCTTCCCTTTCATCACTTTCAGTATATCATGCCACTTCCTTCTGGATTGCAGAGTTTCTGCTGAGAAATCAGCTGTTAACCTTATGGGAGTTCCCTTGTATGTTATTTGTCATTTTTCCCTTGTTGCTTTCAATAATTTTTCTTTGTCTTTAATTTTTGTCAATTTGATTACTATCTGTCTCAGTGTGTTTCTCCTTGGGTTTATCCTGCCTGGGAGTCTCTGTGCTTCCTGGACTTGGGTGGCTATTTCCTTTCCCATGTTAGGGAAGTTTTTGACTATCATCTCTTCAAATATTTTCTCGGGTCCTTTCTCTCTCTCTTCTCCTTCTGGGACCCCTATAATGCAAATGTTGTTGCATTTAATGTTGTCCCAGAGGTCTCTTAGGCTGTCTTCATTTCTTTGCATTCTTTTTTCTTTATTGTGTTCCGCAGCAGTGAATTCCACCATTCTGTCTTCCAGGTCACTTATCTGTTCTTCTGCCTCAGTTATTCTGCTATTGATTCCTTCTAGTGTATTTTTCATTTCAGTTATTGTATTGTTCATCTCTGTTTGTTTGTTCTTTAATTCTTCTAGGTGTTTGTTCTTTAATTCTTCTAGGTCTTTGTTAAACATTTCTTGCATCTTCTCGATCTTTGCCCCCATTCTTTTTCCGAGGTCCTGGATCATCTTCACTATCATTATTCTGAATTCTTTTTCTGGAAGGTTGCCTATCTCCACTTCATTTAGTTGTTTTTCTGCGGTTTTACCTTGTTCCTTCATCTGGTACAATGTCCTCTGCCTTTTCATTTTGTCTATCTTTCTGTGAATGTGGTTTTCCTTCCACAGACTGCAGAATCGTAGTTTGTCTTGCTTCTGCTGTCTGCCCTCTGGTGGATGAGGCTATAAGCTTATAGGATAGATGATTGCTACAGGGGCTTTTTCTTGATCTGTGTCTCAACAAGTGGCACCTATCTGTCTTTTTGATTATAGCCATCCTAGCGGCTATGAAGTGAAATCATTTTATTATAAAACATATTTAAACATATAAGGAGAGAAAACAGTATTATGAATGCTCATGTACCCACCATCCAGTTTTAACAATTATCAACATCTTTTTAATCTTATTAGTGAGTTTTAACAGTTTTATTGAGGTATAGTTGACATACAGTAAACTGTATGTATTCCAGGTATACAATTTGATAGGTCTTGAAGGGTGTATATACCCATGAAATGATCACCACAATTAAGATAGTAAACATATCCATACCCACAAAAATGCCACTTATAATCGCTCCCTCCTACTTTTTCCTGCCTCATCCCCAAGCAACCACTGTGTTACTACAGATTAGTTTGCATTTTCAAGAGTTTTATATATATGGAGTCATATGTACTCTTTTGTCAGGCTTCTTTCATTCAGCATGATTATTTTGAGATTCATCTATTTCAAGTGTATCAATAATCTATTCCTTTTTATCATTGATTCCATTCTATAGATATACCACTAGTTGATTTATGCATTCACCTGTTGATCAATATTTGGTTTTTTTTATTTTTCCTTTCCAGGGCTATTACAAATAACACTGCTATGAACATTCATGTATAAGTCTTTATGTGGACATATACTTCCTTTTCTTTTGGATAAATACCTAGGAGTGGAATAACTGGATCGTATGTTAGGTGTATGGTTAACTTCCTCAGAAACTACCAGACTGTTTTCCAAGTAGTTGTGTCATTTTACATCCCTACCAGCAATGTATGAGAATTCCAATTGTTCCAAATCCTCACCAGTCTCTTTAATTTCAGTCATTCTAGTGAGGGTGAGGTAGTACCTTTTTGTGGTTTTAATTGACATTTACTTGATGATGAATGACATTGAGCATCTTTCATTTGTTTATTGTCCATTTGTATATATTCTTTTCTGAAGTGTCTGTTCAAATCTTTTTACCCATATTTAATCAATTATTTGTTACATTATTTTGCTCTAGTCAGAATTTTTGTACTGTTTGAGTTGAATAAAAGCTAAATATTCTGACTCACCAAATTAGGCTTCATTTAGACTTTCTTTTTAATCTCAAATTGCCAGTAAAGCTAGGTGATCATTAGTGACTCTAGATTGCTCTCAGACTTGTTCTGTTAATGGGAAGAAATGTTTGTTTCTACGTGGGTTACGCTGCCTCCTAATTTTTGGAAATAAAGTATAACACAAAAATATCTAGCACATTATCATCTCATAGTGAGTAACTTTTCTGTTAGATTTGTAACGCAGGATTTGAGGTGGGGTGAGAGAAAGAGAAATAGTAGTTGTACTGCCCCCACCCCCCAAAAGAAATTTAAACAAGCAAAGACTAGCATTATCTGCTTTACATTTCTTTTGAAACTTTTCTCTACATAAATCCTAGCCACTCTCAGCTGTCACCTCCATTTCCTTCCTTAACCCTCCCACCATTGCTTTAATAGAGAACAAACCAGAAGGCATTCTAGAATGCTTTTTTCACCAATCAGAAGTAACGGAATGAAATCCAAGACCCTGTTCAGAAGATACGCAACTCTTTTCCCTCGTCTTTCCTCATGCCCTATACCTACGATTAGTTTTGTCTCATAGTTGAATTTCTAATTTCCAGCATTCCCAAACCATTTTACAAACATCCTTTTATTATTAAGTCTTACAATACTCTAGTCAGGTGAGTATATGTGTTCATTTTATTTTGTTTGAGTAAACAGAAGATTTTAAAGATCAAATTATTTCTCTATGGTTTATTACTTTTCTTAGACAACAGTATACAAAAAATTGACTAACCTGAACTTTAGAAATTGTTTGAACATTCAGATCAGGCCAGTCACCATGGATGTGTAAGTCGTTAGTCCCTACATTCGTGTAGGGATACATGAATGTATCCCTACATTCCTTACGTTTTTAGCCCTACAAATGAATTCTATATGTCAGCTCCTTTCTACCCTCTTCATCCCGCTTCTGAGAAAGATAAAATTATCTGTGAGTGGCCTAGGCAATATTTGACCTTTCTGATGCTCCTTTTTGGCATTTAATGTCATGATGTTTAACTTTCATGCCAACATAGGTTTTAATTTGTTTGGGCTTCTTTATTTTGTTTTTTGAGACTCTTTTCAAGAGTAAAGGAAATATTCAGCATAAAATAATGTAGTAAGAAGAATTTTCTCCCATCTTCTCTACAGAGAATCCCTTGTCAACCTAATGAAGCATTCAAAGAAGACATCTGACTCTTTTCGAGATGAACTTGAAGATTACATCAAAGTGCAGAAAGCCGGAGGCTTAGAGCCAAAGACTTGTTTCAGAAAGAGGAGAGAGGATTATTTGGAAACCTGTGGATACAAAGAAGAGGTTAATTTTAGACCCAGGTGTAGAATGTTTGATCAAAGACTCCCTTATAAGCCCATCCAGACCTACGGAAGACCATGCAATATTTCACAAGCAGTGGAGAAGCGGTTACCTCAGTGGCTACCAGCTCATGACAGCAGGCTGAGACTAGACTCCCTGAGCTACTGTCAATTCACCAGGGACTGTTTCTCAGGAAAACCAGTAGCCCTGAACTTTAGTCAACAAGAGTATAGCTGTAGCTCATACAGTGTAGAATCTGGAGTTTACAGGCACCTCTCCTTAGAAAACAGTACCAGTGCCCATCAAGCTAGTTATAAACAGATACACCAGAAGAGAAAAAGACACCCAGAGGAAGGCCGGGAAAAACCAGAAGAGGAGCGGCCCAAGCATAAGAGGAAGAAAGCTTATGAGGAGATAGATTTAGACAAACACAAGAGCATCCAAAGAAACAAAACAGAGGTGGAAACAGTCAGAGTCAGTACAGAAAAGCTTAAGAACCGAAAGGGCAAGAAAAGCCGAGATGTAGCCTCTAAGAAAGAGGAACGTAAGCGTAGAAAAGAGAAAAAGGAACAAGGGAAAGAGAGGGCAGAAGAGGATATGCTTTGGGACCAGGCTATCCTTGGATTCTAAAGCTCTTGCATTGGATCTCCTGAGGTTAAACTGAAAAAGTAGTTGAGGAGCTTGGTTTTACGATGTCCATGTTCATATCGCTTTTTTCATGTGAACAGGTACAAAGGCTAAGTGCACAGAAAACATTTAGTGTACTTGCTCTCCAACATGGAAATTACTTTTCCTCTCTTCTAAAATCATTACTACATTTTTCTTATACATAATGTAATTTCCCTTAATGAGGGTGGTTCTGCTTTTATTCATCAAATTGCTATGATGGTGGAAGTATTTTTCCCTTGGGAGGTCATTTATTTTAAATTGGAGGATTAATAGGCTTTACAAAATCTATTTCTTGATTGGGTTTTAGTTTGGGGTGGGTGTTTTTATATTAGTTTTCTCTGTGAAGCAGTTTTGATTGATTATTTTTTTCCTTCGTTAGATCTAACTTGCAGTATATTTTATAGATTGGAAAGTGGAAAATGACATACATTATAATAAGCTTAAGTTACATACAGTTTTAAACGTTTCAAGAAGTCTTGATACAAAATCAGTTTATATTCTGGAAATGTTTATAATATAATAAAGTTCTAATTTCTACAATTTGTTTTGTTTTCTGATTTCTACATTTTTTAACACACAGTGATGTGTTCCTATTCAATGAAGATTTTCTTCTGGAGGAGCAATAACTGAGCATATATCAACCCACTTTTTAGGGCAGAAATCTGAACGACCACAATTTTTCCAAATAGTTGAAATTGGGGAATTTATAAGAAAATGCCATTAGAGGGACTTCCCTGGCAGTCCCATGGTTAAGAATCCGAGCTTCCACTGCAGGGGGCACAGGTTCCATCCCTGGTCAGGGAACTAAGATCCCCCATGGTGCGTGATGTGGCAAAAAAAAAAAATAAAAGCCATTGGAATATTCTTTCCTGACCAGTGTTTTCATTCTGATAATCCCCTTTTTTACGACAAGCATATCAAGTGTTTGAGCACTGCTATTTTGTTGTAGAAAGAGTGGTGACCTGGGAATCTGAATCCCAGGATTCTAGACTCAACTATGCCATCAAGTTGTTATGTGACTTTGGGGAATTCACTTTATTTTCCTCATTATCAAATATACCTAGAAGGACTGGCCTCTAAAATGCCTTGGATAACAACAAGATGCTGTGATATGAAAATTCTCTTTGCATCCTACAATGTTGTGCTCACATGTTTATTGTAATATTAACTTTAAAATTATTTTGCTTAAATTATTTTTAATTATATATATTCCCTTCCCCTGCTCAACCCTCTGCATGTAACCAGTCTCCCCACCCTTGCTAAGCTGCTGCCTTACTCAGCTCTGACCCCTCTCTGGGTCCCCACCTTGCCTAGCCTCTTACCTCAGTGGGTCCCAAATAGCAAAGAAGAAAGGAAGGAGGGCTTCCCCGTGGCACAGTGGTTAAGAATCCGCCTGCCAACGCAGGGGACACGGGTTCGATCCCTGGTCCGGGAAGATCCCACATACTGCGGAGCAACTAAGCCCGTGCGCCACAACTACTGAGCCTGTGCTCTAGAGCCCACGAGCCACAACTACTGAAGCCAGTGCACCGAGAGCCCATGCTCCGCAACAAGAGAAGTTACTGCAGTGAGAAGCCCCTGTACCACAACGAAGAGTAACCCCCGCTCACCACAACTAGAGAAAGCCCACGCGCAGCAATGAAGACCCAATGCAGCCAAAAATAAGATTAATTAATTAATTAATTTTAAAAAAAAGTTAGTTTTGGCCTTTCATGATTCTGTGACCAAGAGAGGTTTAGAGGACAAAGTCTGTCCACAGGAATACAGAATAATAAAGAATACCCAAATAAATAGAGACACAAACTACATCCATATGTTGAGAGATGTAATATTGGAAAGATGTCAGTTCTCAAACTAATCTAAAGGTTCAGTGAATGCCAAGCAAAATCGCAAGTGTTTTTTGGAAATTGATGAGCCAAATTTAAGATTTAAGGAAATTAAAATGCCAAGAATAATCAAAACATACTCATATAAGGAACAGCTAGGGAGAGGACTTGCTCTGGCAGCTATTTTAGACTTATCATGAACTATAGTAATTAAGACAGAGTGGTATTGGTGCAAAGATACAACAGAACCCAGAAGCAGAACCATGAACAGGTGGACATTTAGTCAATAATTGTTAAAAGAAACAAGCCCAAAATGGAATCACCTGTGCTAAGCCCCACAGAAACTTAATACCTAACCTGATCACAGTTTCAGCCTCTCCCAAGAGTGGAATTTTAAACCAGTCAGTCTGGAATTACCTGGTCAGCTCCAGTGAGGTAACCTGCCTAAACCCCCCTGCCTTCCTCTAAGGGACAGTGACCTTGCCTGAAATGATCCACTCTTAACTTCCCTGTCCCACCCTCCTTCTGCCTATGAAAACCTTCCATTTTGTTCAACTCCTCAGAGCCCCTTTCTATTTGCTAGAAGGGAAGCTGCCAGATTATCGAATAAAGCCAATTAGATCTTCAAATTTACTCAGTTGAATTTTGTTTTTTTAATGTAATGAAAGCAGCGCTTCAGAGCAGCGAGGAAGACAGACTTCTCAATAAACTGTGTTGAGGAAATACGGTCTCTGTATGGGAAAACAAATGAAGTAGGGTGCCTACCTCACAGCTTGGACAAAAATCAATTCCAATTGAATTATATATCCATGACGCTTTTACAAGACATCCTATGAGAATATATCTTTATGATCTCTGGCAATGGTTCTCAGTCAGGGACAATATTGCCCCCCAGGGGACATTTGACAATCCCTGGAGACATTTTTGGTTGTTAAAACTGGGAGTAGATGGTTGCTACTGGCATCTAGCCAGTAGAGACTAGGGATGCTGCCATACATTCTACAATGCACAGGACAACCTCTACGACTAAAAGTTACCAACCCGAAATGTCAGTAGTGCTGAAGTGGAGAAACTCTGGTCTAGGGTTAGGAAATTACATCTTAAATACGACACAAAAAAAGTTCTGACTCTAATAGTTTAATTGCTAAGTTTGACAACATTATAATGAAGAACATCTGTCCATCAAAAGATACTGCCAAGAGAACGAAAATGCAAGGCACAGAGTAATAGATCTCATACAGACAGAGCCAGCAAATGGCTCATCTGCAGAATACAGGTAAGGAAAAATGCAAACAAGGCAACAGAAGAATGTTCCAGAGACCTCGACCAGCACTTCACAAAGAGAAAATCCAAATGGCCAACAGATATTAGGAAAGGTACTCAGAATCATTGTAAACATGGAAATATT
The DNA here is from genome assembly GCF_965194805.1 of Balaenoptera borealis. Taxonomy (NCBI): domain Eukaryota; kingdom Metazoa; phylum Chordata; class Mammalia; order Artiodactyla; family Balaenopteridae; genus Balaenoptera; species Balaenoptera borealis. The sequence continues at coordinate 13,402,965 of NC_138871.1, forward strand.
GATTTTAATTGTTGTAATTAGATACAGACTTTAAGGTCAGATAATTCCAAGTGTTAGAAAGAATGTGAAGCACTCAAAAGCTTCTGGGGGAGGATTTAAATTGATAGAGCCTCTTGAAAAACATTTGGTGTTACTGTGTCTGATAAAACTGAATGTGCCATGCTGTGTAACGTGTAAAGTGGACATTCCTCTCCTGGGCCTACAGTCTATAGGAATGCAGGCTTATGTATGTCAGGAGATGTACGTAAGGATATTCATGACAGTGTTGTCTAAAATGGTCCTGGACTGGAAACACTCACGATGCCCATGAATGGATAAATGATCTGTGATCATGTATGTATATATGTATGTACGTATGTATGGGTTTTTTTTCATAGAATGGAATACCATACAGCCATAAAAATGAATGCACTGTGGTGAAATTCAGAACAAAAGAAGTATATAATTCCATTTATATAAAGTTCAAACAAAATAAACCAGGCAAAGCTAGCATATTTTGAGATTTATATTTAAGTGATAAACTAAAGAGCAAGGATGAGATTACCATAAAAATCATGCTAGTGAGGGACAAGTGCAGAAGTTGAGATTAAGAAGGAAAGGAGGGCTTCCCTGGTGGCGCAGTGGTTGAGAATCCACCTGCCAATGCAGGGGACACGGGTTCGAGCCCTGGTCTGGGAAGATCCCACATGCCGCGGAGCAGCTGGGCCCGTGAGCCACAACTACTGAGCCTGCGCCTCTGGAGCCGGTGCTCCGCAACAAGAGAGGCCGCGATAGTGAGAGGCCCGCGCACCGCGATGAGGAGTGGCCCCCACTCGCCACAACTAGAGGAAGCCCTCGCACAGAAACAAAGACCCAACACAGCCAAAAGTAAATAAATAAAGAAAGAAAAAGAAAAAGAAACGAACACTCTCTCAGCCTTGTTTAAAAAAAAAAAAAAAAAGAAGGAAAGCAGCCAGGCTTCTGGGGTGTGGCAATGTTTTATTTACCAACCTGAATGGTGATTTGGTAGACATTTCCTTTGTGACAAACCATCGTGCTGTAGATTTGTTTCATGCACGTTTCTGCATGTGTGCTGTATTTTACAATTTGAGAATGGCATGTTTTATTTTTAAAATGTTTCAAACTAAACTCTTCATACAGGATAGAATAATAGGGTTTAGGTTATAGACTGTGTCCCAAGGTGATGAGTTTAAGTGTTCCTAAATCACCTTAAGAACTGTGATTGGATTTGTTTCTCCTGAGAGCCTGGAGCTGTGCGATAATGAGGTTCTAAAACTCAAAAGCCTGAGACAAAGAGGCGTGGCTTCCTGCTGCCCAGCTTCCCTGCCCGCAGGGGGCGGGGCAGAGAAGTTTGAGCTGCAGAGAAGTTGGGATTCTTCTCCTGGAGCTGAGTGAAACGTACCCCTAGCTAGGGCTCCTTCCTTCTTTCCTTCCTTCCTTCCTTCCTTCCTTCCTTCCTTCCTTCCTTCTTTCCTTTTGAGGTTCTTGGCAGGCGAACCTCTGCTCTCGGTGGGCCCACAGATCTTCTGCTTACACAACCCCAAAGACTTGTAGGCTTGAGGAAGTGAGGTTCCATCTGTTTGTGGAAATTTCTCTCAGTAAACTAGTGCATGGTGGTGACTCCAGGTAAGAGGTGAACCAAACGTGTTGCCCTTTTGCGCTCTTGTTTGGTGGCCTTGGGTGCGCTAGTTGGGAGGGATGGTGGCTTGAGGTGCAAACAGGAGGAGGTTGAGTGAGAAGTACCGCCGAGGCAGTTAGGACTCCTTGGATCTGGGCTTCCCAGGGGACCTGGATACGCGGAGGTGAAGTGTGGAGAGAGGTCAGGGCCCTTCTTCACTCCTGTATTCATTCAGCAAGTGTTTATTAGGCATCTGCTTTAGGTCAAGCACAATTTGACATGATGAGACAGCAGTGAATAAGGAATCTCTGCTTGGTGAGGGATTTCTTTTGTTTTGTTTTTTTTAATTTTTTAAAAAATTTTTAATTTTTTGGCACACCGCAAGGCATGCGGGATCTTTGTTCCCCGACCAGGGATTGAACCCAGCGCCCCCTGCAGTGGAAGAGCGGAGTCTTCACCACTAGACCGCCAGGGAAGTCCTTTGGCGAGGGTTTTCTATTCGAGGGTGGTAAGATGGAAAATAGACCAAATTTTTCAGTTAAACTGTATGTCAGATGCAACATTCAGCATCACATGGGACTGCAGTAGAAATGCAGAATCTCAGGCCTCACCCCAGACCCACTGAATCAGAATGAGCATTTTAACAATATCTGGAAGCATTGTGTTCGGTGATGGTAAGTGCCATGGAGAAAAATAAATCAGGGAAGTGGCCTAGCGTGTCCCGGGGGGTCGGGGGAAGGGCAGTCAAAACTGTGAGAAGGTGACATTCCAACTAAGGCATGGGAAAGCAGAGTCTTCCCGTGGGATACGTAGGTAAAGAGCTTTGCGGGCTCAGAGAAGAAGTACAAAGGTCCTGAGGCTAGCGTATGCCTGCGTGTCCCTTGGGCGAACTGTGGCTGGAAAGAAGGAGCAAGGGGAGTGTTATCAGAGAGAAACCAGACACCTCAGGACAGTGAGACAACCAACAGTGGCTGGGCTTTGTAGACACCCTTGGGGATTTGGGCTTCCTTCTGGGTGAAGGAGCAAACCTGGGGGATTTTGAGCAGAGGAGTGATATTAGCCGGGATTACATTACATTCAAAGAATTATTCTGGCCGCTGGTTTAGAAACAGACTCAGCGAGCAGGCGCTAGAAAGCCAGTTAAGAGCTGACAGCTGTGATTCAGCGGAGATGTGGTCCGGCCCCGGCAGGAGCAGCTTGTGTGCAAGTGGTCCAATCCTGGATGCATTCTGAAAGCAGAGCAAGCTGGACCTGCTGATGGCGCTGCCCGTGCGGTGTGAGGGAAGCAGGGGAGCGGCGAGTGTCTCCCGGGGTTCTGGTCTGAGTCAAAGAAGAAAGGACGGGAGTTGAGGGAGACAGAGAGCCTTCAGGCAGTGCAAGCTCCCCAAACTCCCCACAAGTTCCCTCGGAGAACAGAGGAGTTGACGGGAATCTCCGTGGGGGGATGGCAGCTCCGAGCAGACGGAAATGCCTTAGAGAGTTTGGTTTCAACTGGATGTGTTTTCTTTTGTTTTTTGGAATTTTGGGGGGCAAATTTTGCTTCCTACCCTATAGTGTGGCCAAGTTTGTCTTAATACAGAGCATTCCAACTAAAAGCAAAGCCAGAGGGACAGAGATGAGGCTGAGAACTAGGCCGGAAAGTGATAACCTAGCAGACTATGAAGAAAGGTAGAAGCTGATGGGGGTTGGGGGTAGAGACCAGAGGGAGCAGGGATTCTATAAAGGCTGGAAAAAAAAAAAGGGAGGTGGCAGTTGCGGCTGGTACTTGGAGACTGAGGAATAGGTAGAGGTTGGATGTGGGTGACCTGGGGACTTAACTAAGGACTATTTAGAGCAATAAGAAACAGAGGGGCTTGGCTGGAGGAGACATCCAGTCGTCCCAGGATATCCCCACCCCCGTGCTCAAGTCCCTGTATAAAATAGCGCAGGACAATGAATACAGAGTCTGGCCTCGGTATCTGCGGCTGTGAAAATGCGCTGGCTGTAATCAGATGGACTTTAAAAAGGTTTCGAAGGTTTCGCTGGCTGCTTCCTGGAGAAGAACTCAAGGGTGGGTGAAAGGGGATGGAGGCTGATCTGTGGCGCCGGTGAGGAGCCGGGGCTTGGACTGGGGAGGCGGCAGCTTAGAGGGAGGGCAGTGGGTAGATTCCAGAGGGGCGTAGTAGGTAACATAGGCCGGGCTTGGTGGATCTCATGGTGCCTACATTTTCTGCGTATATCCGAGCCCCATGTAAGCAGGGCCTGCTTCCCCCTGCCTCTGTCCCCTCCCATCCACCTCCCAGTGGACAGGCCTGAATCTCTCTCTCCTCTCTCTCCTTACCGGCACTTGTCATGGCTGTTTTGCGTATTTGGACAGGGGGGCTGTGGGGGGAGGGTATTTTCTGGTCATCACACTACACTGTAAGCTTCCTCAGGGCGGAGAACATGTCTCTTTAGTTCACATATGTCTCCAGGGCCGAGCAGAGCGCCTGGCTCGGGGTACGTGCTCCCTGAACACGCGTCATGAGCAGGCGAGAACATACAACATCACACCAATTTGCATCTCACATCACAGGGTTCGCTGCACACAGGAAACTGAGACCCTGAGAGAATAAGGCAGGGATGTAAGTCAACAGCACAAGTGGCCAGCCTGGCTCTAGATCCGCGTCTGCCCACAGTTGTCACCTGTCCAAAGGCACCCAGACCGGAAGTGGAGAGCGCGGGAACCCAGCCTCGTGCCTGGGAGGCGAGTCCCCCTGGGGACTTTGCGTTCCACCCTCCTCCCGAAGGCCGGATGCTCAGGGCTCTCACCCACCACCCTGACCTAACAGATCGTCGCTGTCCACATTTTCACTCTTCCCCATCCTTCCATACCGAGGAAGCGACCGGAGGCCTCTCTGAAATTACATTTCACTTCGCCAGCATCCAGAATCAATTTGAACCCTCCACGAAAAACTGAACCTCTCTGCTGTTAAATTCGTTCTCACTTCAGATTCTATTTAGGGGAGGGGGTTTCCCTCCTGCGCAGTAGTGTTTCAGGAGCAGATCCTTCCCAAGGAGGAGGGCCCTAACCCGGCAGCACCCCCTCTGGGCCAGCACCCTACCGTGCCCTACCGACCAGGTCTCTGGGTGTCTGCAAAACACTGCTGCTTTGTTGGCCCTAGCTAAAATCTAGGAGCGCCTAAATTTGCAGAGATCTGATTTTTTTTTAAAGAATCATGGGGAAAAAAGGTGGGGGAAAGGGGGTGGGAATTCCCTGGTGGTCCAGTGGTTAGGACTCGGCACTTTCACAGCAGAGGGCCCAGGATCGATCCCTGGTTGGGGTAATAAGATCGCCGCAAGCCTCGCAGCACGGCGTGGAGGTGAATCATGGTCCACACCTGTTCTGTCACACCAAGCAGCTCTCTTAAAGATAAGGTAGAGCCTTTGTGCACTGAAACAGAAAATGGGTGTGAATATATTGTTCGGGAAGAAAAGCTAAGTTGCAAACCAGAATGTACGATCTGACCTCACGCCTGGTTGAACAGAGTTTTAGTCTGCAGTAACACAGTAATATGTCCAGTAGTTATCTCCAGAGAGTGAAATCAGCGGAGTTTAATTTTATAGTGTATATTGCTGCTGTGACTTTTTGCATTTAGCACAAACAGGTATTTATTTTAATTAACTGGGAAGATAGAAACACTAAAGTATAACAGAAAAGTTCTCAGAATAGACCACCAATAACACATTAAATGCTGCTGGTTGTCATTCCAGCATCTTAATGAGAATATTAATAGCTGACAGGCACTGCCCAGTTGCTCTGTACCCATCACTCTTTTAGTCCTCATAACACCTAGAAGGTTGGTACCAATATTGGGCTGGTTAAGAGAGCAGGCTCTGGACCCTCTGCCTGGGTTCAAATCTTGGCTCTTCCACTTTCTGGCTGTGTGATCTTAAGTAAGTTATTTAAACTCTAACTCGGTTTCCTCATCTGTAAAAAAAGGAATAATAATAGGTCCAGATTTTATCACAATAAGTAGCATCTTCCTCTGTTCTTTTACCCCAGCTGTGAGATTAAAGTATACCTGTGTGTGTGTATGTATATATACATACATATACATTGTGTGTGTGTGTGTGTGTGTGAAAGAGAGAGAGAGAGAAGATGTATGATAATCCCTATTATTTCTTTCTTGGCACATAAGCACAGGGACTAGCCAGTTCTGTTTCTGTAGAATTTACAAATAATTTTAGTTTAATTTATTTGCCTGATGTTCTCTCTGTTTTCTTAAAATGACTTGATTTTCTTATTTTTTATTACAAGTTATTTATGGCAAAAACCCCACAAAGTACAATTAGGTAGAAAGACTAAAACCATCTATAATCCCCAAAGCTAGCAATAACCACTGATAAATTTTAGACATTAATGATATATTTCCAGATCCTCAAATTTACACAGTGTTTTAAGACTCATTTTCTTAGTCCATTATATTTTATGATTCTCAGTCTATGTCAAAATCATATATTTTCTTATTGAAGTAGAGTTCATTTACAGTATTGTGCCAATCTCTGCTGTACAGCAAAGTGACTCAGTTTTATACATATATACATTCCTTTTTTAATATTCTTTAATAGTCTTGGTTTATCCCAAGAGATTGGATATCGTTCCCTGTGCTATACAGTAGGACCTTACTGTTTATGCATTCTAAATGTAATAGTGTGTATCTACCAACCCCAAATCCCCAGTCCATCCCTCTCCTTCCCCCCCTCCCCCTTGGCAACCACAAGTCTGATCTCTATGTCTGTGAGTCTGTTTCTGTTTTGTAGATATGTTCATTTGTGCCATATTTCAGATTCCACATATAAGTGATATCATATGGTATTTGTCTTTCTCTTTCTGACCTACTTCTCTTAGTGTAATAATTTCTAGTTGCACCCATGTTGCTGCAAATGGCATTATTTTGTTCTTTTTTATGACTGAGTAGTATTCCATTGTACATATGTACCACATCTTCTTTATCCATTCATCTGTCGATGGACATTTAGTTTGTTTCCATGTTTTGGCTATTGTGAATAGTGCTGCTGTGAACATAGGGGTGCATGTATCTTTTTGAGTTATAGTTTTGTCCAGGTATCTGCCCAGGACTGGGATTGCTGGATCATATGGTAACTCTATTTTTAGTTTTTTGAGGAATCTCCATACTGTTTTCCATAGTGGCTGCACCAGCTTACATTCCCCCACTAACAGTGTAGGAGGGTTCCCTTTTCTCCACACACTCTTCAGCATTTGTTATTTGTAGACTTTTTAATGATGGCCATTCTGACCAGTGTGAGGTGGTACCTCATTGCAGTTTTGATTTGCATTTCTCTAATAATTAGTGATGTCGAGCATCTTTTCATGTGCCTACTGGCCATCTGTATGTCTTCTTTGGAGAAATGTCTATTAAGATCTTCTGCCCATTTTTCGATTGGGTTGTTTGTTTCAAAACCATATATTTTCAAAATCAATGGCTACATGGTATTTACAGCACATGATTATAATATAATCTCCACTAGAAATTTGAGAACCTGATCTTTTCAAGAAAAAGGCATACATTTATAGCAAAACAATTAACAGAAAGTTTTTTCTTCATCTTCCTTGGCAGAGTTTCATCCATAGTCAATATAATGGAAAATTCTAAGACTTATGACTCTTTTCAACATGAACTTCAGGATTATATTAGAAAGCAAAGAGCCAGAGGATTACAACCAGAGGTTTGCTTTAGAAAGGGGACAGAAGACTCTGTGTACAGAGAAAAGGACCACACTGCACCCAGACCTCCAATGCTGGCGCAGAGATTCCCCTTCAGGAGGCCCCACAGGTCCCCCAGTTCCTACAAAAGGCCGAAAACAGTGGAAAGACACTTACCCACACTGTCCAATATTCATCACTTCCGGCAAAGACTGGAACCTGTAAATCACTGTCAGAAAAAACACGACCATTTCTTCAATAACCGGTGGTTTCCAAGCCCACCTGTACAAGGAATGACCACTGGCCCCCACACAGCACAACACAGAGAAGAGGCCAGCTGCTTCTCAGAGGACCGCACCAGCATCCATCAGGCAGGAGATCAAGACGGACGCTGGATGGGAAGGTCCAGGGAGAAGGGAGGAAGAGGACATGGCGATGAGGAGCAGGTATCGTGGAAGAGGAAGCACCACAGGGATGGAGAGGATGAAGATTCCCACAAGGAGAACAGGAGGAAGGCCAGAGTGGCGCCAGGAAGCACAGAGAAGTCCAAGTACAGAAAGAAGAGCATCCATGATTGGGACACCATGAAGGAGGGAAGAAGGTCCAGTAGAGAGAAGAAGCATCCTGGCAAAGATAGCACCCAGGAGTGGGACTTGTGGGATGAAGCTATCCTCGGTGGTTCTTACTGATGCTGGAGATTTGGGACCTGGATATTAAATGATTCGGATCCATTGGAAAGGCTGGATTAAATGGTATTGAAGCAATTCAATAGCCATACTTCAAAGAAAATAAAATTAGATTCCCCACCTCAGACTCTGTTCAAATATAAAAACCCAGTTAAAGATGTCAATTTAAAACCAAAATAGAAAAGTATGAGAAGAAAATATAGAAAAATTCTTTTCAATCTTGGAATATGAATGGCTTTCCTGAACAAGACACGTTAGCCAGGGGCCATAAAAGGAGAAAAAATAATACATGTATTTGCAAAAACACTAAAATTCTGCATATAACAGAAGATTTTGTGGTACATTTTCTTAAAAACAGAAATTAAAAGATATGCATTGTGCATATGCATTGAGCAGCTCCAGAAAGATACACGAAACACTGGTAACTGGGCTCCAGGGGCAAGAACTGAGCTGGGGGAGGCGGGTAGACGGAGGTAGCTGGCAGACTAACTTTTCAAAGTGTACATTTCTATTTTGAATTTTGTACTAAGACTACTATCTTTCCAATAAATAAATATTTTAAAAGTAAGAAACAGATTGGGAAGAAATATTTGCAACACTCTCTACTAATATCTCTTGCGCCCGCGATCAAATAATTGCCTCTTAGCTCCAAGCAGCTTCTTTGCTCCTCTCTGTGAAACTGGACCCTGTAAACGTGTCTCCTTTGCCAGCCGGCTTGTTAGTCTCTGCCAGTAGAGGGTGCTGGAAGGACACCGTGAACTGGGAGCTTGAGGGACTTTCTTCCTGTTCCCAGGTCTGCCAGTTTTCCCGGGCAGCAACTCTTGCCTTTCTGTGTGTGTGATCTAGCGGTAGCCCATGCCCTCTGACATATTTCTTTGTCACTGCGGGGCTGTGTGACCTGAGACATCTATGTTCTCTCTGCAGAGCTCTGAACCTCAGTCATGGGAGGCCCTCTTCCAAGTTTCTCTCCCCTGTTCACCCTCCCTTAACCGTCAAGGGTGGGCAGCCTGCAGGCCAGATCCAGCCCTCTGCCTGTTTCGTGTACAGCCCTTCATCAAAGAACCGGTTTCACACTGGAACCCCAAGGAAGCAAAATGTTATCCCAAAACAGTGGATCCCGTTCTTCTCATTAAAGAACTTTGTTACAAAACTTGTACTCAATTATTATTATATTTTTAATGTCATCAATACAAAGATTGTGGAAATTTGTTTTCTGTGTTGTCATATAAGTACCTACATAATATCCTTGATTGTGCCTCTTATTCCGCAAAGCCTAAACTATTCACCACCTGGCCCTTTACACAAAAAGCTTGCCAATCCCTACCTCAGTTTTTTTTTTTTTTTCTTTTCTTATTTTTTGGCCGTACCGCGTGGGACCTTAGTTCCCCCACCAGGGGTCGAACCCGTGCCCCCTGCAGTAGAAGTGCGGAGTCTTAACCACTGGACCACCAGGGAAGTCTGCCTGCTGCAGTTTTTTTATACCCCTTTTGGTTGTTACCCACCTTTTATTAGTTAAAAATTCTTTATATCTAATTTTCTCTGTTTAAATTACTGGTATGGTTTGTCTCTTGATTTGGCCCTGAATGATATAACCCTAATAGACAAATAGCTTCTACCATTTAATAAGAAAATATGAACAACCCAATAGGAAAATAGGCATTTATCTATTCATTTAGTTAACAAATACTGAGTTCCTGTCATTGTTCTAGGCACTGAGATAAAGCAGAGAACAAAATACAAGTGAGATACAAAGAAGGAAAGTAGGAAGGAAGGCTTTGTGGATGTATACATAATAGAGCTCATTTCTGGGACTGGGTCATGATGAGCAGGTAACCCACCTGGAAGTGGGTCCGGATGGACTTTGAGAGTCTTGCAGGTTGTTGGAGTGTCCATTGTTTGCTGTTTGGTATCATCCCACATTTGTAGAGCATCTGGCATCCTTAGTCCCCATCCACTAAATGCCAGTAGCTCCCTCTCCCTGCCCCAAACACAGATGATCAACATAGACCCCCATAAATCTACAAAATGTGCCCCCTTCCCAGAGGTTTCTGCTCCCTCTGAGAATACCCGGCTTAGCCTTCGAGTTCAACTGAACAAAAATTTAGAAATTGAGTCCCTGATTTCCTTTGTCCCTGAAGACAACCCAGTGAGACAAACAAGGCTGGTATCTTACCTCCATTTATCAAAGGAGGAAATCAAGACCTCAGGGGCTGGAAGAACCAAGCAACAGTTCCAACCCAGATCCTCTGAGACCTGACCCCGTGCTCTTCCCACCTTTGTTTCCAAATGCTACTTTAGGCAGTGCACAGACACAGCATCAAACAACATTAAATGACACAGGCAGAAGGCGGTTCACTGCTCAGTTCTCCTCAGCTCCCTGTGCTCTGCAAGGAGAGAGCCTCCATTCAGTGCTAATGTGTCTTTACACCCCTCTCTAGGGCTGTTCACCTCCCCTGCTGACTTCAGCTTTTGTTTGCATCGTATGTAACTGTTACTTTCCATTTATGACACTTGTTATTAGACTTTTTAAAAAAAAATAAATTTACTTGAGCTTTTCTTTTTTAAGTCAATTTAAAGAAAATGCAATCTTGGAATACATAAATCTGGAAAACTAAGGGTGAGGGGTGAATAATGACAGGGAGGGAAACACCAGCCTAAACCACGCCTTGTATGTTTCAAATACAGGCTGACATGTTGAGGTATAAGGTAAAGATTCAAATAAGGAATAATTGGGGGGGGGTGCAATCTGGTTATGAATAGTTCATATATCTAAAGCTGTGTCTGGAGGTTGGGAAAGTTTTTAGGCTGAATGGCTTGGGCTTTCTGGGAGGGTCTGGGCTAGTTGTGTTTCATCAGGAAGCAATAACCACTTGGCTGCTTCAGATGCACTTCACATCATCTGAGCTCCTTAACTTGAAAGTTCTTTACTAGAAAGTTCACGTGTCTACATCACTGTCCCCCGCAATGCTAGGATCCTTTTTTCCAGTATACAGTTGAGAAAACTGGGGCTCAAAGAGTTGAGTAAATGTCCCCAAGTTACCCAGATTGTGAGTGGCAGGACTAGGAGGAGCTCCTGCTTCTCCAACACCACACTTGCCTCCCTTCCCTGCAACCACCTGCTGAGAATGATGGGTACAGAAGGATCAGGGACAGAGGACTCAGGGCAGGTAAGTATCAGGACCGTGAATTTTAGCATGGGAGTTCATGGGTGACGTGGAGCTTGAACTGACTGCAATTGTAATTGTCTGGCAACACGTCTGTGTCAGTCAGGAGATGCAGCTCCTGAAGGGCAGGAACTGGCTCTCACACACCTTGATTTCCCCGGGCTGAGCACGGGGTTAGATGGCTCCCTCTATGTGTTTGTTGAATGAATGGCATGAGGGCAAGAAAGTTTTTCTAGATCAGCACAGCCTACAGAAGCTGGAGAGTAAAACTGGAAACGTGGTTCAGCTTAGATGATTTACAGTCATTAATGTCTCTGCTGCATTGATTACAGCACAGGAATGGCTACAGCTCTAAAAGCATTCACAGGCCAAAGCAGCTCAGTGGTCGATCTTGTACAAAGGCCACACTAGAGACCAATATCCCTTAAGAATATAGATACAAAAATCCTCAACAAAATACTAGCAGACCAAACCCAACTGCATATTAAGAAGATTACACATTGTGACCAAGTGGGATTTGTTCCAGGAATGCAAGGACCATTCAACATAAGAAAATTAATCAATGTAATACACCACATTAACAGAACAAAGGGGGAAAAAAAAGCACAGAATCATCTCACTTGAAGCAGAAAAAGCATTTGACAAAATCCAATAACCCTTTAATAGTAAAAAACACTCAGAAAATTAGCAATAGATGGGAACTTCTTCAACACGATAGAATACACTTATGTGTACAGCAAAACCATAGCCAACATTACACTCAATGGTGAAAGACTGAAAGCTTTTCCCCTAAGATCAAAAATGAAACAAAGTTATTTGCTTTCACCATTGCTATTCCACATTATACTGGTAGTTTTACCAAAGCAATTAGATAAGAAAAAGAAATAAAGGCATCCAAATTGGAAAGGAAGAAGTAAAACTATCTCTATTCTGAGATGGCATGATCCTATATGTAGAAAATCTCAAAGAATCCACACACACAGAAAAACTACTACAGCTAATAAACATTAAGCAAAGTTGCACGGTACAAGGTCAATACACAAAAATCAGTTGTGTTTCTATACACCAGCAGTGAGCAATCTAAAAAGGAAATTAAGAAAACAATTCAATTTACAATAGCATACCAAAGAATAAGTTTAACCAAAAAAGGTGAAAAACTTGGACACTGAAACCAAGAAAAGAAAAAAAATTGCTGAAGGAAATTAGAGAAGACCTAAATAAATGGAAAGAAATTCTATGTTCATGGGTTGGAAAACATAATATTGTTAAGATGGCAATACTACCCCAAGCAATCTACAAATTCAATTCAATTCCTATTAAAGTTTCAACAGCTTTTTTTCAGAAATGGAAAAGCTGACTTTTAAATTCACATGGAAATATAAGGGGCCCCAGATAGTTAAAACAATATTTCAAAAGAACAGAGTTGGACAACTCACACTTCTCCATTTTAAAACTTACTACAAAATTACATGTATTAATCAGGGCTCTTCAGAGAAAGAGAACCAATAAGAGATATATATAGAGAGAGATAGATATATATGATTTATTAAAGGTATTGGCTGTCTCAAGCATGATGGCTGAGAAGTCCCATGAACTTCTGTCTGTAAGCTGGAGACCCACAAAAGCCTGGGTTTTGTTGTTCAAAGGCCTGAGGGCCAAAGGTGTAGATTCCAGTTCTAATTCAAAGGCCCGAGAACCAGGAGTGCTAAGAGCAAGAGAAGATCAATGTCCCATCTCAGGCAGACAGGCAGAAGGAGGGAAAATCCCACTTTCCTTCACCTTTTTGTTCTATTCAGGCCCTCAACACATTGGATGTTACTCACCCACACTAGGTTGGGCCATCTGCTTTAAACAGTCCACTAATTTAAATGCTACTCTCTTCTAGAAACAATTTCACAGACACACCCAGAACTGATGTTTAAACAGATATCTGGGCATCCGTGGCCTAGTCAAGTTGACATAAACTTGACTATCACACTACAGTAATCAAAATGATGTGTTGCTGGCATAAGGATAGACATATACATCAATGAAATAGAATTGAGAGTCTAGAAATAAGACCATACCTCTGTGGTCAACTGACTTTCAACGAGCATACTAAGACTATTCAATGGGGGTAGAATAGTCTCTTCAACAAATGATGCCAGAACAACTTGATATCCACCTGCGAAAGAATGAAGTTGGACACCCTACCTCACACCATATATAAAAGTGAACTCAAAGTGGATCAATAACTGAATTATAAGAGCTAAAACTATAAAACTCTTAGAAATATTGGATTCATCAAAATTAGAAAGTTATGTGCATTAAAGGACATTATTAACAAAGTGAAAAGACAAACAGCTGTATGGGAGAAAATAGTTGCAAACCATATATCAGAGAAGGGTCTGGTATCCAGAATATATAACAAGTTCTTATAATTCAACAACAAGAAGACAACCTAATCTTTTTAATGTGCAAAGGATTTGAATAGACACACAAATAAGAAATACAAATAGCCAAGAAGCATATGAAAAGATGTTTAACATCATTAGCCATTAAGAAAATGCAAATCAAAACCACTGGAACCCTCATACATTGTTGGTGGAAATGTAAAATGGCACAGCTGCTATAAATACAGTTCGGCAGTTCCTCAAAAAGTTAAACACAGAATTACCATATAACCTAGCAATTATACTCCTAGGTATAGACACAAAAGAACTGAAAACAAGTACTCAATACATACTTACACAAGAAAGTTTATAGCAGCATTATGGACAATAGCCAAATAAGTAGAAACAACCCAAATGTCCATTAATAGATGAGGGGATAAACAAAATGTTGTATATATGTACAACAGAATATTACTCAGCCATGAAAAAGGAATGAAGTACTGATACATGCTACAAAATGGATGAACCTCAAAATCATTACTGGAAGTTGAAGAAGCCAAACACAAAAAGCCACATATTGTACGATTCTGTTTATGCAAATATTCAGAATATGTAAATCAATACAGATAAAATGAAGATTAGTGGTTACCAGGATTTGGGGGGGAAGGGAGCAATAAGGAGAGACTGCTTAATTGGTACAGAGATTTACTTTGGGGAGATGAGAATGATTTGGAATTAAATAGAAGTGGTAGCTGCACAGCATCGTGAATGTACTAAATACGACTGGATTATATCCATTTTTAAATGGTAATTTTGTGTTTTGTGAATTTCACTTCAAAAAAAATAAAAGCTCACACTAATGTGTGGTCTCCCCAGGTCTGCCCTGTGTACGCTCAGGCCTCAGTGGTTGCTCCTGGTTAGGAAGTATGGAGGGAGACTCTGGCCTCTGGCTGGGGTATAGGAGCAGCCCCACACTCAGGACATGCTACTCCCCCTCTAGTGACTTTGAACTCTCTGAACCCAGCTCAGCAGTGCCGGTCCCCAGCGATGGGTAAGGGAGCTGAGGCAGGAATAGGCTGGAAAGGAGATTGGCTTTGGATGCTGAAAGTGTCCCTGCCCCACGGCCTGCTTTAGACCTCCGAGGACACTCTATTCCCCTCTTTGGTAAACTCCAGGCTCTTAGGGTGACCCACACGGCCTGCGCGGGCCTAGGTCCTTGTTGATATCGTGACCTTCTCCCACCGCCCTTCCCAGGTTCCCTCTGCCCCGTAGGCCCTCACATACCCAGCTCTCCTCCTTGGATCCCTCCCCCACCTTCCCACTCCCCGCTTCCTCTGCTAACCTGCACTTGAACAGCAAGATCACCCTGACAAGTCTCCCTGCCCAGAGCTTGACTGCACCACCGGAAGACAGAGCGGCAGGGCACCGCACAGCAGGAGAGGAGAGTAGGGCGAGTGGACACACACACTCACACACACACACACACACACACAAACACACACACACACACACAGCTTCAAAGTGGGTGGGCATCTTTGTTGATCTTCTGCTACCTCCCCATTTCAGTGTTATTTTAACAGAAATTACACATTAGGGGGTGGGGGGGGGGGTTGGGTAGAGACAGCATCCTAATCTCCTCAGCTCTTCCGGATTCTGAAGGTCAAAGTCTGGCTTTGCCCCCGGCCCAGGCTGGCGCCCCAGCTCACCTTCCTCAGCATCAGACTATGTGTCACTGTCAGTTAACTTTCCTTCACCCTCACAAGTGTGTGCCTTTGAGGGAAGGGCCTGGGTCTTGGTGACTTCAGGTCCAGCCGGCCCTGGAGTACACAGGAGGCTGTCAATAACCACTCAAAAAGGAAGGAAGTGACCGGAGTTAGGGTCCTGCTCCGCCACCACTCCCGCGGGACCCTCCTGAGCGTCCTGACTTCTCTGAGCCTCAGTTGCCTCATCTGGAGTCACATGGAGGGAAGATCCTGTTCCGACCTCCCAGGGCAGGAGGCGATCACACACGTGCGATTGCTTGGCGCCAGCGCAGCCGCGATACCTCCCTACTGGAGACGCAGCCAAGACCTTTGAAATGCGGGGAGGATGAGGGCAGAGACCTTGCCATCCTCTCGCCAGACTCCCGCCCCTCTCCCCCGCCAGGTCCCTCCCTCCCTGCTACCCGCTCCCCCCTCCCCCAGCTGCCCCGCCCGGTCCCAGCCCAGACCATCTCAGCCGAGCCCCGCCAGGACCAGATGTCCCGGGCGCGCCAAGATGCAGCCGCTGCTCTGGCTTCTTCTCGCCGCGCAGCTGGCAGGTAAGGCGGGGAGACCGTGGGGCGCGCGGGGACGGAGCGGATGGGCTTCGCTGGACCCGGGAAGAGACTGAGCCGTGGAGTTTGGGAAAACTGTCCCCGTAGGATGCCGAGCCCAGAGCCCGGAGCTGCGGTGGCACCGGGGAGGCGGCCGGCAGGCACAGTCCCTGGGGGTGGAAAACCTCCGAGGGAGCTCATTACCCCAGGGCTCCCGGGAGCCTCAGGACTGAGGCCACCTCTGCCCAGAGCCTGAACCTAGAAGGGGAGACAGGAAGCGAGGAGGGAGAGAGGGAGGAGGAGGGAGGGTTGAAGGAGATGGGAAGGAAGAAAAGAGAGAAAGGACGTCCAGAGAGGAAGGGAAAATGCCCTTGTCCAGGTCTGGCAGAGATGTGCCCCCAGGAAGGGGCCAGGGGCCTAGTTCTGGCTTTGGTGCACCGGCGCTTGGCCCAGGGTTCTGTAGACATATTTTCATTACTCCCGGGGAAGTATCTGTAGCCCAATCCGCCAAATACCAGGCTGTTGCCAGTTCTCAGGCAGGTGTGTCGGGGTACCCCTCAGGGTCCCCAGTTTCCCGAATACTCCCTGGGGGTGGGTGTCGTAGGCAGTGTGGCTCCCCGAACAAGCAGCGATGGAGTTCGAATGTTGGGGTTAGAATATAGCGGAGAGTCTGTCCCTCTGGCCAAGCCCAGTCAGTCTGTTTTTTAGAAGAAACCCCTCCACACCCCAAACTGCCCACTAACCTGTGGTTGATTTGCTCTCTTGTTCAAGAAGTCCAAAGCTGATCCTCCCGCCAGGGTGATAAGGCCTGCCTGCCTGGACTTTGACCTAATGAGCTCAACGACATCTCAAGTAGAAGCTAGTCTAGGCCATTCAAAGCTACTAGTGTTACTGTGGGTCATTTTAGAAACAGCAGGTCCCTCTGAGAGTGGAGTCACGGGGTTACTGAGACCATCAAATAAATCAAATGAGACCATGCGTGTGGCGAGGCCTGGCTCTGGGTCCGGAGCACAGACTGGACTCAGCCACAGCCCGGGGGTTCAGCCTCCAGGGGCTGAAAAGCAAGTGGGCTCGAGAGAGACCAGGGTGTGTCTCAGCCAGGAAGTCTTCAAGTCAGGACGCAGGCAAGGATCGTACACAAAGAGCCCAAGGCCCCTCCGACCCCTCTCCACTCTGGGCTTTCTTGGTAGAGCTTCTGGAATCTTATTTGCAGCCCCACTACGTGCACATGAGCCCATGATGTGGATCCAGGTTTCCTCAATCCAAGGAGTGGCTCAAAGCTCAGGTTCTGGGGTCCCAGACCTGAGTTTGAATCTGGATCCACCACAAAGAGGCTGTGTGACCTTAAGCAGCCTCTGTTATAAGGTTAAGCAGCTGTGTTAACCTTCCTGAGCCTCTGTTTCCTCATGTGTAAAATGGTATGTTTCCTCCCAAAAGATCTGGTGAGGATTAAACAAAATAATGCACGTACCATATTCAGTACAGGGATTCTTTTTTTTTTTTTTTTTTTTTTAATTTATTTTTGGCCAAGCCGCACAGCATGTGGGATCTTAGTTCCCTGATCAGGGATCGAACCTGTGCCCCCAGCAGTGGAAGAGAGGAGTACTAACCACTGGACCACCAGGGGATTCCCTGTCGATTCTTACTATCTCCCCCAGGAGGTCAATGACCCCAAACAATGAAGAATCTCTACTCTGCTAACAAGGCAGTATGGGTTTTGGGGAGAAGAGAGAAGGCCCAGCAGTCACTTGGGCCCCAGATACCTTATCATTCTCAGTGCCAGCAGAAGCTCAGAGTGATCTGAGTGTGAGGGGAGTCCAAAAGTTTAAGTTCATTTCTTCAGTGTTAGAGAAGGTCACTCTGGGGCCAGGGAGCCTGAGCCCCAAGTACAGGCAGGATTGTGAATGTGGGCCACGACCTCAGAAAGACTTGGGTACACACACACACACACACACACACACACACACACACACACACTCTGTGGCCTCCTCTGCCCATCCAGGTCTGTGTCCTCTCTGGACCTTGGTGCTCCTGGGTCTCTGCCCTGGTCTGCAGTCTCCTCTGCCCCGCAGCTAGAATGAAAGCTTTACCAGGTCAGATTCAGTTTGTTGGACTTGGCCGTGAAGGACCCATTCTAATCCTCTCCTTACGATTTCGTTTGCTGCCAGTAACAACCCCTGAGATGTGAGACACACAGACAGTGATTTACCCACATATAGCACTTTCTACTTGGCAGTGCTTTTTTGGACATTCTAAGCCTCAGAAGCAGGCAGGACAGCAGCAGCAAGCCGCCCTCCTTTTATAGGAGGAGCCAGGCTCCACGACTCGCCTGAGGTCCCACAACTGGCATGGGGCACAGACGGGGTTCAAGGCCAGGTCTGTGTGTTCTGCTCTAGTTTTCCTGAACAATCCCCTACCTGCAGGGGCTTCCCATCTGAGACTGAAATGAACTCCCAGCGCCACGCCTGGGGTGTCTGTCCTTCCACTCGGGAATGGGGATCCAGAGACCAGTTGATTACGGGCTCGGGGAGTAATGGCTAGAATTGTGCCTTCCAGGGGACAGTGAGTTCCTCTTGCTGGCTGTTGTCACCGTGCAGAAACGGTGGCTGACCCTCTTGTAGGCTGGCCAGACTGGCCATGTGCTCTGCCGGAGATTCTGAGCTTGCCCTGGGTCTCCTTCAGCTGCTTGGAGCCTTTTGAAAGTCTACATAGAGCGGCAGCAGGACAAGGTGAAAGGCAACCAGCTTTGACTTCAGACTGAATCCTTGAGTTTGACTCCCGGGCACTTACTAGCTGTAAGCAGGACTTTGAATAAGTCATATCATGCCTCAGTTCCTCATCTGTGAAATGGGACTAAAAATCCCAAAGTAAGTCTGAGGCATGATTGAGGTAATTTATGCAAAGAGCCAGGCATAAGCATGCAGTCAACACAAGGACGCTCTCTCCCCTGTCGCCTTTGTCAAGCTGGCATCATGAACACCTGCCTGGTGGATGATCGCATGGGGGATGGGGTGCTCGAGCTCTGAGTCCTGGGGCCACCGGCTGCGTTTCACACAGCATCTCCCCAGGCCCTGCAACTGGGCAGGCTCTCTCATAACTTCTCTCATACTTGACTACGGGTGACTCTGAGGCCCCACGAGCCTGGCCGAGAAAAGGTGCTGATGGTCTCTGCTCCTTCTGTTTCTCGTAGCTCTGTGTGGCAGCTCAGCGCTCCTGCAGACCCCTGCGTCCATGACGGCTCAGACCAACCAGACAGTGATGCTGTCCTGTGAAGCCAAAACCTTACCCTCTCACTCTCGCATCTACTGGCTGAGGCAGCGCCAGGCCCCGAGCGCTAACAGTCACTACGAGTTCCTGGCCTTCTGGGATCTCACCAAAGGGGCTGTGCACGGCAAAGAGGTGGAGCAGGAGAAGCTCACCGTGCTTCGAGATTCTTCCCGGTACACCCTCAGCCTCCAAAGTGTGAAGCCTTCCGACAGCGGCGTCTACTTCTGCATGACGGTTGGGAACCCCAACCTGACCTTTGGGAAGGGAACTCAGCTGAGTGTGGGTAAGGATCTGGCTCAGTGCTGTAGATGAGCACGGAGCACCTACTGGGCGCCGGGTGCGTGCCAGGCCCTGGGACATCCCACTCTCAGTGAGCCCCGCCCTGCAGGAGGGGATGACCGCCAGGAGCGACAGCTCTACCGCTAATAGAAACAAAAAGTAACCCAGGGCCAAGCAGGTGCAAGTGTCGTACGTAGTTATTTCACTCAATGCTGTCAACCACCCTGGGAGGCAGGTGCTGTTTGATCCCATGGGAGGCTTAGGAGCGCCGCTGCTTCTTCTGCAGACAGGGCAGAACTGTCCTTCAGCCATTCTACGTTCACCTGAGGCTGTGGCTGGATTGGGCCGAGTCCCCAGACCTGCCAGTGGTCTCCCAAATCCCCTCCCAGTGTGCACACAGGGAAAGAACGAGCATGGGGACCCGTAGCTTGAACCCACGCCCAGAGTTGCGAGGAGTGAGAAGGCTGGATCCCAGACCCAGCTGCAAATTCTGCTGCAAATTTACCCAGTGCCTGTGGGCAGGTCACTCCCCTCCCTGAGCCTCAGTTTTCCCATCTGTATTGTGGGGCTGCTAAGGGCCTCCATGACTCCCTCCAGCCCTTAGAATCTGCAATTCCTCAGGAGTTAAGTCATCATGTCCAGTAGAGCTATGTTTCGAGCCACAGATGTAATTTAAGATTTTCTAATAGCCACGTTCAAAACAATCAAAAGAAACAAGTAAAATTAATTTAAATAATTTATTTTATTTAACCCAGTGTATCAGTGATATTATTATTTCAATGGGTAATCAGTATACAAATTATTACTGAAATATTTTACATTCGCTTTTCATACTAAGTGCTCGATATTTATGTGTACAGCACATCTCGGGTCAGACTGGCCACGTTTCAAGTGCTCTGTAGCACACGTGGCAGGTGGCTGCCATATTGGATGGTGAGGGTTAAACTATCAAGGGTGTGAAGGAATTCTCAAAGGGCCCCCTCCTCAGGTTAGCCCATGGCCAAGGCCAACGCCCAGTGGGCCTCCCACTGTCTTGCTTCGCACTCACCTGGGATCTTTTCAGGCTGGGGGCATTGAGAGTGACAAGAGGACCCCCAGGAATTAGACCACTCAGCATGGGAGGTGCAGGCATAACGACATGATCAGGAAGACACAAACCAGATTGATGCCCTCGTCACACGTCACCAACCTCGGGTCTTAAATCAGGAGGTGGGGAAGGTAGGGAGAGCTCTCCCGGCAAGAAGCCGAGGCATCCCTGGAGGGGTGGGTGTCAACTGATTCTTGTATTGAAAATTGGGCTTTTGTGAGTTTGGGGTTTGGGTTTGATTTATTGTTTTAGTCTCTATAAGCCTCACACTGCCCATTCATGAGATTTCAGGGTCTAGGAAAGGTGGATGGTGAAATAAGCAAAACTGGTTTTCAGAAGATTCCCGCCACGTGTACCACCACCCGCTCACTCCTGGCTTTGATCTTCCCAAACCTCTCTCACTGCCTGGTTCCCCGGGAATGGCAGTCCCTCCCCAAAACACGTGCTGGCAACCATACCATCTCCGCAGGGTACGGGTATTCAGAGTCAGAGCCTGCCCTCCTGCCAGAAGGTCAGTACATTTTAAAGGAGGAAGCCTGGATGGTAGAGAAAGTATTTGGGGGAAGATGGGCCTTTCTCAGGCCCCTCAAGGCACCATGGGCTCAAAACTCCTGCCCCTTTCCAAGAGGAGAGAAGTGGGGAGAAGTGGGTGTGACGGAGTGGTATCAGGAAGAATCAAGGGCACCTGCCTCTGGGCAAGAAGACATTGAAATAGAACAAGTCTCCCCACAAACCCCTCCATCCGTCCTAAGGCCCCTGTGCCCAGGCAGGGCACGAAGTCCTGTAGAGCTGCCCCCACTGCCCCGCTGGGAGCCTCTGTGCCTCCTCGTGTAGGAAGTAGGGGAATGAACACTTCCCAGGCAGTGAGGACTAAAGGGGGTAATGGAAGGTCAAAACACCGCTGCAGAGGGCCTAGCTCCTCCCAGACTTTCCGAGCAAGAGACTGAGGCTGTTTTCCCCTTCTACGATAGTTTCCCTCAGCACTCTGATGACCTGATGTGCTTAACTTTTTGTCAAAACGCATTTGCTCTTGAGGCAGTGTGCGGGGTGAGCGCCTAGGACAGGCATCTTTTGGCTCAGATGCCGGCCCTGCCGTTTCGTGGCTCTTGAACTCTGAGCAAGTGATTTATTTCAACCTTCTGAGCCTAGGCTTCTTCGGAGATAAGATGGGGAAAAGAGTGCCAGTCCCCAGAGTTGTGGGGTTCAATAAGCTTAAGCTGACGCTCTTGGCATGGGCACTAGCCCGAGGTGGGAGCTTGGTAAGGGTTAATTCTGCTTAGTTGGCTCTTCTAGAAACCTCATGGAGCGGGCAGAGCGGGGCACGTTTTCTCTACTGCTCATGGATCAGGGCAGGGAGCATCTGAAGTGTCCACATTTTATATGGAAGCTACCAGGCCCAAATGACCAAACATTGGCTGCCCCTCCCTTTGCCCTTGACTCTAAAGTTCAAGTTCATGGTGTCACCCGATTCCCTCTCCTACCATTTTGCAGAAAATCATTTCAGTGAAATGTCTTTCCCCAACCCTCAGAGGCAGGGGTTGGATTCAGCGGCGCCCGGTGTCCCCCCTCCCTTAGCATCTCCGAGCCTCAGGTGTCTCCCTTTGCCCTGTGGGCTTGTCCCTCTGCCCTGTCCCAACACTTCAGCACGTGACACTGGATTAAAATGGGGGAAACTGAGACACAGAAAAGTGATGGGACTTGCCCCAAGTCACGCAGTGGTTAATCAGGGGTTCTGGGGCTCTTTTCGCATCTGGGTGGCTCCAGAGCCCCTCTCTCCAGGACACCAAACAGACCCCCATCCCTAGGCCTTCAGATTCATCTGAGAGTTGGGGAAGTAGATCAAAAATCCTAGTGATCTGTGACCTTCAAGCCCCATAGCAGCCTAGGGAACACGGAGAAGGACTTTAGTACCTGGATGTAAGATGTGCAGTTGTAATTTTTATCTCTGAATCCACCTGCTGTTTACCTGGCTAAAACATGTGTCTTGCTTTTTGTAGTTGATGTCCTTCCCACCACTCCGCAGCCCACCAAGAAGACCACTCCCAAGAAGAAAGTGTTCCGGTTCCCAAACCTGGTGACCCGGAAGGGTGAGTTCTCCCATATACCCCTGGACTCTCAGAAGCACAGCAGACCCTCTCCCTCCCTCCCGTCATTCCTTCCTTCCTTCCGCAAGCCCTTCCCAAGTGTGGACTCCAGCCTGTTTCTCTAGCCCTGAGCTGGGGTCTGAGAGGGAGCTGAGTGTGACAGCAGTGCTGTCCTCCAGCAGCTCACACTCTAGTGGGGGACACACTCCCAAATCATCACAGGACAAAACTTAATGAAGGATACATCCACCCAAAACTTGCATACAAATGTTCCTAGCAGGATTAAAAAGTAGAAACCACTCAAGTGTCTACCACCTGATGAATGGATTAACAAAATATGGACTCTCTATACAAAGGAATATTATTTAGCCATAATCAAGAGTGAAGTACTGATATGCTACCTCATGGATGAATCTTGAAAATATTTTGCAGCACAAGAAACCAGTCACAAAAGACCATATATTATATGATCCCCTTGATATGAAATGTCTAGAATATGACATTCCTTGAAGATAGAAAGTAGATTAGTGGTTGCCTAAGGCTGGGGGTTTGGGGAAGGAATGGGGGGAAGACAGCTAATGGGCACAGGATTTCTTTTGGCGGGGATTAAAATGTTCAAAATTAGATTGTGGTGATAGTTGCACAACTCTGTGAATATAACAAAAACCATTAGATTATACACTTTAAACAGGTGAACTTTACAATATATAAATTATATCTTAATAGAGCTGTTAACAAACAAAAAACCCAACCCAAAGGACCAGCACTTTGGGATTGACATATACACACTACTATATATAAAATAGATAACTAATAAGAACCTATTGTATAACATAGGGAACTCTACTCAATACTCTGCAATGACCTATATGGGAAAAGAATCTAAAAAATAGTGGATATATGCCTATTATAACTGATACACTTCACTGTACAGCAGAAACTAACACAACATTGTAAATCAACTATACTCCAATAAAAAGTAATAAGAAAAAGACAAAGGACCAGCACTTTAACCTTCCCCAGTTTTGATGCCTAATAGAGCACCTAGCACACAGTGTGTGCTTCATATATGTTTACTAATGAGTGAACCAACTCACTGCTCTGTGCTACAAGCACCAGACACCGTAGCTGAGTACACACACATGCACGCACACACACACACACACGCACACACACGTACACACCACTTGCCCTGAACCCATCAGCCAAATGTGTTTCTGGAAAAACACTGACCTCTGTCCCCCAAAAGTTACTGGTGACAAAAAGAAAGTGCCACCTGCTCCCACCCATAGGACAAACCACAAGCAGCCACACCAGGGCCGCCTCATGCTACTGATGTTGCTTTGTCTTAAATATTTATATAAAGTATCAGAAAGAGTCTGGGGAGAGGCATCTAGCAGGATCCAGGGGAGGGGAGAGGGAAGCTGCCACATGAGTTCACAGTAAAAAGCAAATCAGAACCCATGTACAGAAGGACAAAGTCTTAGGGAACATAAAGGCAGAGACAGAATGAGCTCATTTTATAAAGTATGCCTCCCAACTTTGCCTAAAGGATTTCAGGCAGGGTATAACCAAAAAAAGGACACAAAAGGCCAAGACAGTAGAGGCACTAAGATGAGGATGCAGAACCTGGGTCTGTGCCCTGGCTCTGGAGGAGCCCAAAAAACCCAGTGAAGCAAAGAGTAGACCCCAAGTAACGTGGCACCACTAACACCCCTCCTCCCACCACAATGATATAAAGAAACAACCCGGGCATCAAAGCCTTCATCCTGGTGCTAAATTCTAGAAAAAAATCTGCCCTGTTCATTCTTATGTAAGGACCGCTGAACAATAGTGAATTCAGTAGCACTTCATAAATGATGGAAAAATGGTCTTCAAATTTTTTGCATCATTTCTGATATCAACCCTCAGTAAAATCCCAGGGTAAAATGCAATTCCAACATTAGTAGGTTATTGAGAATAACCAGGATGTGTGTGAAGGTGGCCAAGTTGGGGGGAGGGGCGTCAAGGGGAGTAGGTGGAGGTTGTATTGGGGTTGGGGACCATGGGGAAGTGTAGCCTAGTGGTAAGTTAGCCAGGCCTAGGTCTGAATCCCTGTCTACCACTGTTTATACTGTGCGACCTTGGGCAAGTGATTCAGCCTCTCTGAACCTCAGTTTCTTTCACCTGTCAAGTGGGAATGCTCACCTGGCTGTAGGGAAGGCAGGATAAAATGCGATACTATACACAAGGTGCTCAGCTTGGCGGGGCCACCTAGACTGAGCTCAGAGCTTGTTATCATGAAAGAAACCCACAGGCTGCCATGGGGAGGGGCCTGCTCCCCTTAGACAAGCTGGGGAGGTGCTGGGGGACAATTTCTAAACTGCTGTCACAGGAACAGTGTGGTGAGATACAGATCTCAGGAGACCCCAAGACCCGAGCGAGGCAAAGAAGGTGGAGCTGAGTGTCGCTGGTGTGTCTCTGGCCGCTGGCTCCCTGCCCAAGCAGGCTTCTCGCCACCTTTACTAGAAGCGGCAGTTTTCCTGGTAGGTGATCGCGTTTCACCGAGGACCCGAGGACCGGTAGCTGTCTCTCGGCCTCTAGTTCAGGTCATAGCTCCGGAAGCCCCCCCTGACCCCTCTCCCCTATCCCTGAAGCCTGTGTCCACCTCCCTTACTTAAAACTTTATCCAGGCATAATTTGCATGTCATAAAATTCACCCATTTTAAGCTCATGACTCCATGATTTTTAGTAAATTTACCGAGTTATACAACCATCACCACGATCTAGTTTTAGAACATTTCCATCAAACTGTCAGAGCCCTTGTGCCTGTTTATAGCTAATCTCTGTTCCCACCCCAGCCCCTGGCAACCACTAATCTACATTCTGTTGCTATAGATTTGCCTCTTCTGAACATTTCATACAAATGGAGTCATAGAATATGTGGTCTTTCATGCCTGGTTTCTTTCACTTCGCACCATGTTTCTGAGGTTCCTCCGGGTCGGGAGAACATGGGGGAGATGAGAGGGAGGCAGACAGAAACGCTCACACATCAGAGGCGGGAAGGACTTCCAAGGGCCTCTCACCCAACCTTCCTCTCCACGTGGCACCATGCAGCCTTGGTGATGGCAGGCTCCCTCCCACAGAGCAGCCCACTCCATCCCTTCCGCCACCTCTCCTGCCCTTAAGCTGTCACGATGGGACTGGCATGGGCTGTAGAACTCGGGGCATCTGGGTCCAAATCCTGGCCCTGCCTTTTAGTATCCAGGTGACCTAGGGCATGTAATTGAACTTCTTTGAATCTTGGTTTTTCTAAACTGTAAAATGAGATAAAAATGACAGTAATACCTTCCTTCCTAACAAGATGGAAGTTTGTAGTTAGTACTATACTTGGCACATAATAGGTCTTCAGTAAACATTCTCCCCCTTCCCTGACATCAAAAACTCTTTCTAATTTTTTTAACCTTGAGCCCAAATCTGCAGCCTTTCCCTTTTCACCCATGGGTCCTGGGTCTGCTCCCTCAGCTACTCATAGGGACCAGCCATAGGGACACGAAGGGTGCCAGAGAAGGATCTGGAGCATCGATGATATAAGCTCTGCTGTTTACATAGCATACAAAATGGGCAAAGGAACAAATAGGCAACTGATAGAAGAAAAATCATACATGGCCAATATATGAAAATAGGCTGAAATTGACAAGTGGTGAATTGAAGTGAAATATCATTTTTCACCCACTGGACTGGCAAAAACTAAAAACTTTGATAATGTCAAGGGTCGGCAGGGTGCACAGCTGGTGATTAGGAATGGAATTCACTGCAGCCTTTTTTGGAAGGCATTTCACAGTATCTGTTATAATTGAAAATGGATATAGTCTATGGTTAGTAGTTCTCGTTTACAATATCTGCCTCTGGCAGGCTCCTGCATAAGGAAAGAAATGCACCTGGATGTTTTCTGCAGAGGTATTTGTAAAACACAGGAAACAAACAAAATGTCCGTTAAAAAAAAAGAATGAAAAAAAAAAAAAAAAAGAATGTGCTGGCATGTTTAAGTGAAGAAAAAAAAAAAACCTGGTTGCAGAACAATTTGTACTATATAAGCCTCTGTATTTTTAAAAGCTATATGGGATGTATCTATGTAAATTATGTATGTGTACATGCAAATTAACAATGGCAGTTACTTCTGTGAAGGAGCTGGGATGCCAAGGGGCATTCTAACCATATACTTAAATCTTTTACAGTGAAAATATATTTGGGTGTTTCTTCTGAAATTAAAAGTTTTAAAAATAAATAAGAAAAATCCCATTACCAGGCATGCAAATTGTCTATCTCATTTGAACATAAATAGCTCCTGAGTTTATTAATTTTTAAAATTTGCATGTGGGACATGAAATTTTATATATGAAATGATCTCAATGTGTTTAAAGAGCCTAGATAAAAGACTGGAAGGAACTATGTAAACAGCGTATTCTCTGGGAGGTGGGGCTTCCGGTTGATTTTTCCCTCTTTGTATTCATCTGCACATCTCAAATATTTAATATGTGTGTCTTTTCCAGGCCTGTCCTGTGCCCCCCTCATTGTCGGCCTACTGGTGGCTGTCGTCCTTGTTCTGCTGGTGTCCTTGGGCGTGGCCATTCACCTACACTGTAAGTTGTGCCCTCCTGGGCCGTCATGGCGACCCCTTTTGCTGTTGGTGGTGTCCCCGAGGGTCCTTCCTTCTCTAGGGAAGCAGGGCAGATGGCAGCCTGGTGGAAGTTTGCCCCTCCAACCCCGAACCCATGATAGCTCCAAGAAGTGATTCTTGGCCTGAGGCCAAGCTTCAGGGATCAGAGAACACCCTGTCTTTGGAGTCAGAGAAACTTGGATTTGAATCCGACTCTGCCGATTCCTGATCTAGTGACCTTGGGCATATGCCCTGGCTTCCCTGAGCCTCAGCTGCCTCACCCCGGGTAACCATGTTACCTACTTCCCAGGGCTGCTTTTGTAAAGTCCTGCCCAAGTGCCCAGCTCAGGGCATGTGCTCAGTAATCAGGAACACGCGTGAGCAGTTGGGATGGAAGCAGTGCACAGAGATTGCGGTAGGGTTTGGGTTATGTTCCCAGAAGCTAGAAATCCTCCCCTCTGTGAGGCTGTGGGGAAACTCAGAGATGCCTGCTGCACCCGGTCACTTCAGAGGTGGGATCACCTCCTTCTACAGGCCCCCCTGGGAGCTTCAGGGGAGGCCCACACAGCTGGCCAAGAGCCAGAGCCCCAGACTCTAGCCCTGACTCTTCTGCTCACCTGTGCCACCTTGTGCAAGTCACTTACCCTCTCTGGGCTTCTGTAAAATGGGACGGGGTGGCCCACAAGGACGTGGACTAGATCAGTGGCTCTTTCATAGGTCACAGACCCCTTTGAACGTATGATGGCAATATGGACCCTCTCTGCAGAGAAATGCACCATGTGCACATTTTTGCATACAATTGCCGCGCCCAAAAAAGGGATCCATTTATTCCATTCTAAGAACCATTAGAGTTCAGTGGTCTGCAGACTTTTTTGATCAAGGACCTCATCAGTAAAAAATCTTTTAATTATAAACCCTAACTTCAATTAGCTGTATTTATTTATTTAATATATTATGTATGTATATATTTAATATATAATTATAACTATTTTATATTCTTAAATGATTAATATTTATGCTAGCTGTGTTTATTTAATAGTCTATGTATGTTATTAAATGTGCTTCAAAAATAAAAAGGATAAGATAAACATGTAAATAGACATGCTCATTCCTTCCTTCCTTCATCCCAGGGGGAAATCTTGCACTTCCCCAGAATACACATGCTCTGATTTAAGACCACCTGTCTGTACAACCTCTGCTTCCTGACCTGCTGTGAAGGGCAAGGTGGCGCATTTAAGGGCACACAGACTGCCACTTACTAGCTACATGACTTTGGGCAGGTCACTCAGTAACACACTCACTCTCTACGTCAGCTTCCCCATATGCAAATCGGAGATAATAAGAGTACCAACTCTTAGGTTTGCCACGAGCAGTAAGGGAGTTAAAACCCATGAGGTGTCTGGAGCAGAGCCTGGCACCAAGGAAGTGGTCCGAGGTGTCAGCTGCCCCTCTCATCGCCCTCCTCCCTCTCTGGGGCTCCGTGTCAGTGGCTCACAGCCCATGCCAACCAGCGGTCTTGTTTTCTCCTTCCAGGCCTGCAGAGGAGAGCTCGGCTTCGCCTCCTGAAACAGTAAGTGGTTGGGGTCTTGGAAAATTGCCTGGGCCGCAGCCCTGGGTGTGGCCCTGGCCTCCTCAGCCCCTGCTGGTACTCACAGCCTCCAACTGCGAGAGCCCCAGACAGACACCACCTTCAAAACAATCACACACTGTATAAATAGATGGGCTCATGGAGTTCAGGCAAAGAGAGAACCTAAGCAAACGGAATACTGATTAGTCATCTAAGTATATGTCAAGTATAGTAAGATTTAGCTCTTATCTCTCCTGAGAATAATAGTGAACTCTTTTTTTTTTATTGAAGTAGAGTTGATTTACCATGTTGTGTTAGCGTCAGGTGTACAGCAAAGTGATTTAGTTATATATATCCTTTTTCAGATTCTTTTCCATTATACGTTATTATGAGATATTGAATAAACAATCAACTCCTACATGGGTAGAACCAGTCGGATATTCCAAACTTTTTGCCACCCGTTATTTCATTCAACTTGGTCCTGCATGACATAGGAGGGTTACTTTTACAGATCAAGACTTGCTCAAAGCATTTGGGACAGTAGAGAACAGCCTCGAACTCGAAAACAAGTCGATTCACCCCAAGGCCAGCATCTCCACCAGTGGAATTCCTTCCCTCCTGGTGTTGTGTGTTGGACTTGACCCCACCTGGGTCCCAGGAGTTGGCAAACTCACTGGCTGAGTCACATAGACGCAGGGGCTACAAGGCTCTCTGCTTATGCCCACTGAGCTGGGTAAGCTCCACCAGAAGCCAAGGCAGAGGCCAAAGCTACCTGAGGCTCCCAGACTCAAGGGCTCTGGACCCCTGTTTGGCCATGGGCAGTGTCCTTGGACTGCCTTTTCTGCCTCAAAATAGAGCGTGTTTCGCATCTACCTATCTCATTAATTACACCCCCCCTCTATGTAGAGTGTTTGAAAAAAAGAAAGCAAGCCCCCGATCTTAGATTGAAGATCAAGAACTCTGGCTCCGTTGTGAGGCAGATCTGGGTTTGAGTCCTGTCTGCTACTCACCAGCCTTGGGACTGTAGGCAAGTCACTTCACCTCTCTGAGCCCCTGATTCCTCATCTGTAAAATGGGATAACAGTACCAAGCACATGGTTATTGTAAGGACTTACTGAAGAAGCACCAAGTGCACAGCCCCTGGATCCTTGGAGTCAAGGCAGCAGCTCATGTTGCTTACAAAAGGCAACTTTATGAGCCCAACAACCAAGAAGCAACATGTTTTCTTGTTGAATTATAAGTGACAGACCATATTATATTAGTTTCAGGTGTACAACATAAAATGTATTTTTAAATACTCTGAAATGATAAACTTTCATATATGCTCACTATACTGTCTGCTTTACATTATTACACACATTGTGTTTGTATATATTTGTATACATTGTATTGTATAGTTGCTTAAACATGCCTGCTGCATTTCATGGGCAATTTCTATGGTAATTTTGATGGTGTGCAATTTTCACTTTACGTGCTGGATTTAGAAACTACCCTGTACTTAAAAGACAGTAACTTAAGTGTATTTGTCTAACTCTAGACCTCCAGAATGTGCTGTTCAGAATCTTCTTTGTGGTGACCTGTTGTGGAGAACGACTCCCCCTCAAGGAGCTGCCTGTATTGTGCCTCCCACCCACTCCTTCATTTTAACTTGTTCCCCAGTGATTTGATGCCAGTTTGGGAGGAGTTGGCTGCAGGACCTCATGCTATGGCACACCCCTGGGGTTCTGAGGATCAGCTTAGGCGAGGAAGGGGCTGGGGGTGGCCCCGGGTGGGACCCTAGCCCCCTCACCCTTTTCATTCCGAACAGCTCTGCTTTCATCCGTTGCCTGTAATTCACTTACCTTAAGATGTCATTGAACAAAAGGGTTCATGGCTAAAAAGATGTTTGAAAACCACCTCTGGTTTTGCTATCATGATCCAGGTGTGGATGAAATAGACCCTGGGCCTCAAAGATCAGCTGTTACTAATTCAAGTTGCAATTTGGGGCAGACATTCCCCAGCCTCTAACTGGCCTTAGAAAATCATCTATCGGCAGGCCACGTTCCTCTGGTCCCTTAGCATGCATCGGTGAATCGCTTACCTTAGAAGGTACCGCAGGAAGTAACCATTCAAAGCTAGAGTTCTTAGGGCTGCGTTTTTTGAGCGTTTCAATTTTTTTTAATGACTGAGATGGGCCCTAAAAACATACCAACACAAAACTCTTGGCCCTAGGCTACTTACTTGGAGTGGAGCCCTGCGACCTGACTCGCCATTTATCTCTCTTACAGGAAATACAATAGCATTTGCCTGATAATAAGTGGTTTCACAGCTTGCTGTTGTTTTCAGGTTTTATAAGTGAGCAGAGGATACGTTTTTCGTGTCCTGCTACAAAAATACATTGGTCGGTGATAAGCGAGATCTGGAAAAATGAGAGAGAAAGGACATGCTCAACCATGGAAATGTCACTGACCTGCTGAAGCTGCCTGCTTTTAACTACTGCAAGTTCTTTCTGTGGGCCTCGTGCATGGGAGCAACTTGTTACATGGTCATCGGGAATCTTAGAGAGAAGGCTTCAGAACCCCAGGGCACTTTCTGCAACTTGCAAGGCACACTGGAGTACTGAGTACAAAATGGCACCCAGCGCACCACTTCCGACTCCTGCACTCATCTTGGGTTGGGCTGGGAATTTCAGTGTTGGCCATCCAGCCACCGCCTTGCTTTGCCCAGGTAAGGCAGTGACATTGAGACCCGAGTCTCTCATGGGATGGTGCTGGGATGGGTCCCTTTGGTCTTCCCAGGCTGGGGCTGACCCTCCTCACAGAGGGCCCCAGAGAGCAGACCCAGACTGGAAATGAGGCTTCCAAGAGGGACAGACCTGGCTCCCACAGTCACTTCAGATTCTGAGGACCTCCTTTAGGGCTTGGAACTTGTGGCTTGGGGGACAAGAGGCCGCTTGATCTCCCACCAGGAAGTCCTTCAGCTTTCACTTCTGCCCTCCCATGGCTTGTATGTTTCTTCTCTTACTCTCTGTTCTTGTTATGATAGTATCTTGGTTGTAAAAATAAAGTCTTAAGTAAATGATGCACATGGCTCCTGTGATGTAAACACACAAAACTCATCTACGCGGCAAAGATGTCGGTGCTCAGTTAAAAAGAGATAAGAAGGTGAAAATGACTATGTCTTCATTTTGCATCAAGCTCTTCATTTGCCCCCAAACATGCTGTACTCCACCGTGTAGGTGCAGAGAGAAAGCCTGGACAGTTAGGAAGCACCCAAGGCACCCAGAGCCAGGTAGCAGGTGCCCCAGGGGCCACCCCCCTCCAGCCCACCCCCAAGTTGCCTTCACTAGCACCTGTTCACTCCTACCGAGCATGGAACCCCAGGGACTCCTGGCCATGAGGCCAGCGACCTTGCACCAAAGAGAAGGTGAGACACATCAGGGTCTCTGTCACATGTCCGTTAATATTTTACTGTCTCTCAGCTTCAATAGTCGGAGAAGAAAGATGCAAGGAGAAAATGCTGAGCTGGGGTGGAGGAGTTGTAAAAGCCCCTGGATCTTATATCTTAGTTCCCCAGCCTGGGCTTGAGCAACTTAAGAGCTATTGAGTCAAAGAAGAATTCAAACTTGGGCTGCATTAACAGAAGCACATGGTCCAGGTCAAAGGAGGAGAGAGTCCCACCTGCTTTTCCTGGCCAGCCCAGGGCTGGGAGGTGGGATTTAAGAAGGGCAATGGCAAACCAGGCCATCTTCAGAGGCCTCTGGCAGCCGCAGACTGTGACGAAGGGCCAGTGTGGCCATCGCCCAGCATCTGAGAGGCTCCCAGTGGAGTCGGGGCGCAGCAGGGCTAGCAGTGGTGGGTGGGAGTTAGAAGGGCGTAGATGCAGGAGGTGCTCAAGAGAAACTGACTCTTTCTGCCCATCAGCTGTAAGGACAACAGAACAGGCTGCCTCCCAAGGCTGACAGGTCATGGGAAAGGGCCGGGTTAGCCTGGACCAGACTCCTCCGGGGTTCACTTTGCTCCGAGACGCCCTATTTAATAAGAGACTAAGGCCCAGACATGCAGCCTACCCTTCCGGAAGGCTCATACCCTGTCCGCAGAGGAAGTAAGAACAGATCTCAAGGCCCCCCATCCCGCTACGGGCTCTGCTATTTAGCTGCATCTCCCAGCTGCTGTCTTTGTGATTGTGTTTAGTTGTTTGTGCGTTTGCATGGGGTGAGGTTTGGGGGTCAGGTTGGGGGGTGCCTTTCTGTTTTCTGTGCAACAGGCACCTGCTGAGGCAGCCTGGGCTCCGTCTGCCCGGGGAGCTGGCACAGGCTTGGCTGCCAGCGGCAGGGGCTGCGGTGAGGAGGTCTGCACTCAGCACCTGACTTTTGTTTTGAAGAAGGAACTGAGCATTTGCTACTTTCTGGAGGGCCATTATGGCAAAATATCAAAAAATTTTTTCTTAATTTAGCTATTTTTTGACTAGCAATTTCACTCTTCAGCACGTATCTTAAAGAAACACATCTCAAAGGGATGTGTGCAAAGAAATATGCATCGAATTGTTCCTTGGAGAGTTGCTTATTAGCCAAAAATTGGAACCAATCCACATGTCCCTCAGAAGGAGCCAGTTAGATCAATTGTGCCACAAGGGACTCCACGTAGCTGTGAAGGAATGAGCTAGAAGCCTATACGCTGGCATCAAATGATGACCACTACACCTGCATCTATTGTAACATCTGTATTGATTATTCTCATTTTAAATGTAATACGTGGTCACTGTTAAAATTCAAGCACAGATAAAAACAGGCAAATATATATAAGTTAGAAGTCAGGATATGGGTACCCTTGGTCCAGGGATGATCATGAGAAGGGAGCAGGAGGTTTGGGGTGGGCATGTTCTGTTTCTCCATGTGAAAGCTGGTCATAGGGGTGTGTTCAATTTGTGAAACGTCAATAGAGCTGTACAGTCATGAGATGTCAACTTTCATATATAGCTATGGAAATAGATATACATTATACTTCTATAAAGAGATATTTTAAAAATCCAAGTACAGAACATTGCAGAAATATGTAAAATTGGTATTCGAAAGTTTCTTGTTCTTCCAGATTTTTCCTGCATGTACTTTTTAAACAGAAAATTGAAATCTTATAAAATATAATATACGATATATAACGTAGAATATTGAATCTTACTGTTTGATTTTTTTCTCTAATCAAGACCTCTGGACATATTTGTTCCTATATGAATAGAAAAAGGTCTGGAAGGATATGCTCCAAACTGTTGATGGCATTTCCTCTGAGGAATTTCCATTTCTGCATGGTACATTTCTGTGGTCTGTGAATTTTTACAATAATCACCTATTACTTTTATAATTGGGGAAAAAAACGGAGGTTTGGAAAAAAGAAACAACTTCTTTTAAAAGAGGCTCTGGTGATTGTAATCTTAAAAAATCGGAATCAGTTTAAATATCCATCAGTGAAGGATTTGTTCATGAATCATGATTTTTAAAAATCTGTACAACGGAAATCACTGTGATGCACGCTGATACGGCTGGACAACAGGACTTAACTCTACCAGCTGCACAACCTTGGGGGAGCTACTTGACCTCTGTGAGCCTGTTCTTTCCTTTGAAATGGGGGCTCCAGTAGTATCTCCTCCTTAGTCTTGCTGTTGGCCTTGAATGACCACAGATAGGAGGGTCTGGGGCAGTGCTTGTTTCCTCCCCTCCCTTCCTCTTAGTGGGAAGCAAGTGTGGAGGATTCTGGGCCCCAGCTCGCAGGTGTGGCGCCCACCCAGCCGCAGCGGGGCCAAGTTCAAAGGAAGAAGGGGGCTCCCACATCCCCCTCCTTTTCATCCTTACTCAGCCCCACCCCCTCACCCCAGCCGCTCACTCTCTACCTGTCGGAAGTGAGCAACTTGTTTTCAGAAAGTCATCCCTGGCCCCGTGTGGGCTACAAAGCTGATCCGAATCTACCACCCAGTCAAAGGGAAAGAGAGAAAGAGCCCTGTCTTCAGAGGCCTTTCCAGGTGTGGAGGACAAAAGAGATTTCCTCTGTCACTTCTTGGGAAACCTCTTCAGATGCGTCACTGACACTTCTCAGTGGCTGTGAGTCACTGGCTCCTGGTGTCCTCCTGCTACAAAGCTCGGGGCATCAACTCCAACAGAAGGAAACCATAGTCCCCAGCACTGGATCAGTTTGAGATTCACAGAAGTACGCGTGACACGTGTGATTCTTATCAAGCCGAAACAGAAGTGCTGAAAAAGGCACTCCTTTCCTGCACAGTATCATTGGTTCTCCGGGGTCGTGTTTTCTTCCATTAATTGACAGCCTTTTACATGCGAGTCCTCACCTTTAGAGCTTAACTTCTGCTTCTAAATTTGAATGGAAACTGCCTACCTCTCTGTTCATATATTATTTTTTTAATTAATTTTTATTGGAGTAGAGTTGCTTTACAATGTTGTGTTAGTTTCTGCTGTACAGCAAAGTGAATCAGCTATACGTATACATATATCCCCTCTTTTTTGGATTTCCTTCCCATTTAGGTCACCACACAGCATTGAGTAGAGCTCCCTGTGCTATACAGTAGGTTCTCATTAGTTATCTATTTTATACATAGTATCAATAGTGTATATAAATCAATCCCAATCTCCCAGTTCATCCCACCACCCCCCTTCCTCCTTGGTATCCATATGTTTGTTCTCTACATCTGTGTCTCTATTTCTGCTTTGCAGATAAGATCATCTATACCATTTTCCTAGATTCCATATATATGCGTTAATATACGATATTTGTTTTTCTCTTTCTGACTTACTTCACTCTGTATGACAGTCTCTAGGTTCATATATTATTGATTGCAGGCCATCTCCCATCCTGCCCCTCATTTATGTGAACTAATTACCTGTCCCTCTCCCTGCAGTTAATGGCCCTCTTCCTTAGGCTGCTTGCTGCCACTTCAAATATATTAACTTGGGCAACTTCTGCGTGCCCAGCCCACACTGTGCTGGGATGAAGGTGGCCAGGGCGACAGAGCCCAGCCCTCCAGACTCACATCTGCCACCAAAGAGGCTTCTAGGCTGCAGTTCCCTTCTTTCTAGCCATTCCCTCATTTCCTGGAGTGAGGGGACCAAGACCTGTGGGAGCCCTCTGGCCCTACCCTGCCACCTGCACAAATGGTCAGCATTCCCAAGCCCTGAGGCCAGAGTCTACGTGAATAAACAAACAAGCGAGAAGGCTCGCCTAGGAGGCCTCACGTGCCCACAGGCAGGCTGCTCCGATGTCAGTGGGCCGGGAGCACCGCCCTCTCTCTCCGCCCCGTCAGCACCTCTCCTCCTGGATACCCCACCTAACCTCGCTGGGCATCCCAAGGCGGTGAGGACTCAACTTCTCCACTTGCTGAATGTTTATTCTGCCAAGTACAGTCGACAACCCCCCTGGAGAACACAAGCTCAACGTATTAGATGCTAATTGAGCACCTAATGTATCCTTGGCACGAATCCTGGGCTTACATCATCTTCAGGGACACGGACACAGAGCTGGCACTTGGGTGACACCCAGAGTGAGTGCCCTTGGGGGACCTCACTCGCCCCACCCTCGAACCAGGCCTCGACAGATGGTAAACAAGTCACCAGGTAAATACCCAGCTGATGGGAACACAGGCAAAGGCATGAACTGCTTCCTCACAAAAAAGCTGTGTTCCCGCTGACAGAAGGGTCTGCAGCCTCTCACAGCAGATTTGTGGAGGTCTCTGTGGTTGGGTGTGGGCAACGTAAAGAGGGGAAGATTTGAGGTGTTGGCGGGAGGCGGAAGACCCTCCTTCACCCCCTGCATCCCCTCAGCATCCTGTGGGCCAAAAGCTGGTGGCTTGGCTAGGCCTGCTGGCCGGGGAGGGCCAGGCCAGGCCAAAGGGAAGATGTGACTCCTGTCTCTCTGCCTTCACCACACTCCAGGCCTCAGCCAAGCTTGGGGGACCCAGGGAGATTTGGGGATGGGAAGAAAAGTGACTTCCACGAGAGGAGCAGGCCTTTGTGGAAGACCTTCTCTGGACCCCGCTCAAAGCCCACCTCCCCAGAAACCCAGAACCCCATCTATGGTGGCCCACCCAGCCGTGTGGGGGGCTGAAGCAGGTGCAAAGAAAAGCACACTGGGGCTCAGACGGCAGCCAGTCTTTCCTCCAAGGTCTTCTCACATCTTCCTCTATCGGGACTCTGCCAGCCCAGCCAGCGCGTAAGGAGCTGATCCGCGGAAGAGGGAATGAGGCTACTGAGGTTTTATCTAGGTAATATCCGAGTTGGCGTGCTCCTGTGGGTGAGGGGCGTAGAGGGTCTTTGCCTTGTGAACGAGGCCTGATTATTGATAGACGGGGCCTTCCAATGGACAGCTGTCCCATACTTGAGCCTGTTCAGACTCCGCTGATGTTAACGCAAAATCTCCCCCACGGCTTCCCTGCCCTGCTTTTAGTATCCAAACTAAATTAAGACCTTTGTGTGTATCTGTGTGTTTATGAGAAGACGGTTGATTCACACGTTCTCAATCTCCTGCCATAACCTCTATAGCAAAATTTCATCTTCGTAGAACGAGTTGCGACTCGGTCAAGGTTAAGAATACATTTTCCAGAAAATGGAAACCCGTCGTTTGCATACAAACGGTCACTGGGTGAAAATGTAAAAGCAGGATACCACTCACTGCTGGAGAGAATGTGGACAGCCTCACGGGGGTTGTTGATGGTATCATGAGTCACTGCAAACGCCTCGAAAACAGTTTGGCAGCATCTAGTAGCGTCTAATATAAATCACATACTCAACTCAGCACTCCGGAAAATATGTCCCCTATAAAGTAAAAGCACCGCTACCTAAAAAAAATATATAAAAAATAAATATACCACTACATAAGAATAAATATACAAATATATAATATAAATAAATATAATATATTTATTTATATAAATAAATATACAATAAATAATAAAAATAAATAATATACAAATAATTGATGATTATTTCAATTTCCTTTATTTGGGTAAAATAAAAACTGGAAACAACCCCAAGTTAATGAGTAGGGAATCACTAAATAAATTGTGATCTATCCACACCTTAAAATATCATGCAGCCATCAAAAGAATGACTTAAAAAAATGATTTGGCAAGATTGCCAGGGATCCTCAGAGAACAAAAACAGAATGTATTTAAAATATGATCCTGGGGCTTCCCTGGTGGCACAGTGGTTGAGAATCCGCCTGCCAATGCAGGGGACACGGGTTCGAGCCCTGGTCTGGGAAGATCCCACATGCCGCGGAGCAACTAGGCCCGTGAGCCACAACTACTGAGCCTGAGCGTCTGGAGCCTGTGCTCCGCAACAAGAGAGGCCACGATAGTGAGAGGCCCGTGCACCGCGATGAAGAGTGGCCCCCGCTTGCCGCAACTAGAGAAAGCCCTCGCACAGAAACGAAGACCCAACACAGCCAAAAATAAATAAATAAATAAATAAAAATTAAAAAAAAAAATATGATCCTATTCTGTAAAGCAAATAATCACCTGCAGAAAACCCTCCACATATATATATAGATAGATAGATAGATATAGATATATAACTGAGCATGTATGACTGCATGAGGAGGTATCAATATACACCGCTGTAGAAGGACACCTAACTGACTACCAACATGAGGCACTGTGCTAAAAAGCACTGAAAAAGGAACTAGTGTCTTTTAAGTAATGAGAGATTAAAACAAAAGTAATCCTTTTATTTTGATTAACTTGACTGTTAGTTAAAATTCAGTTTCACAACACATCAGAAAGCACTTAAGAATCGATATTTTTATTTATACTGGCACTGTCCAATTCCAGAAAGGATTTGGGGCAGCTTACAAAGCTATATGCACAAAGGGAGCAGTAAGGACAAACCAGCAATGGGACGGAGCCGAGGCGGCATCACAGCAACCCAACACCCACTGGCCTTCAGCATCTCTAAGCTGGCTAATCTGGTGCACGTAAAACTTGATGTTTCTGTATCCTTCATCCTGATATGATATCGCCTCTTACTTTCCAGTTTTAGTTTTCCAATCACTCCAGATAATTTATTTTCTCCTCTGAATTTATCTAAAATTACAATTCACCTCCCCCCAAAGCCTGTACTGCTCCGGCTGTGGGTTCGTGGTATGAACACTCAGGTCGCTCAGAAGCATGGTGAGATGAGAGAGCACAATTTCCACTCATCTGTACTTT
This sequence comes from Balaenoptera borealis, assembly GCF_965194805.1. Lineage (NCBI taxonomy): Eukaryota > Metazoa > Chordata > Mammalia > Artiodactyla > Balaenopteridae > Balaenoptera > Balaenoptera borealis. The sequence continues at coordinate 13,441,892 of NC_138871.1, forward strand.
TTTCCACAGAAGTAGAATTTGTTATTGCAGTAGTTGAACATATTATATAGTTCCTGCATTTAAAAAGATGCATTTCGAGCATATAGGTACAAGGAAGTTATTGACTTACTGAGAGGTTGTTCTTTGATCCCTTAAAAACTTTATTTTTTTCTAAAAGCTTGAGAACAAAACGCCTCTCATCTCCCCAAACTCTTAGTTTTTAATTTCTTATCAGGGTCCCAGAATCAGGCTGACTTCTCAAAGTGTCAGAATCCCTGAGGCTGATCTTCAGTCTCTTCTGCGACCACCCCTACCCTCTGGGACTGGGGGATCTTAAGTTTTCACACGAGCTTTTGTTACTGGTCGGCCACATTCTGAATTCTGGATTCCTTCTTCCTCACCGTGAAGGCCTGTTTTTCCCATCCTTACACCCCAACAGAGGGAAAAATTGCAGAGATGGAAGAATGTGTGACTAAGTCATCTTTTGAGAATCAGAAAGGTTTGCTTTCTCAGAGGTAAGAGTCTCTCCCTCCCAAAGGGATTAGCAGCTACTAGACATATACTGGTCAGTTTACAATTACTGATCTCAGTAATTAAAATACAGTGATTCAAGAACAGACCCCAGTAGAATATATGGATTACAAGCTACAAGTGGCATTCACATACACGGGGAGAGACTGGATTCTATAATAAAGGGTGCTGGGATAATTAGTAACGATTAGGGAAAAAGCAAGGTTTAGCCTTTCTTGCACCAAAAGAAATTCCAGGTGGTTTCAATCAGTGAATGTTTTCAAAAAATATACTGAAAGACAGAAACCAGAAGATCAGTATTTTAATGAATAATAAACTGTAATAAAAATGAAAGACAAACTTGTTTCTAATACAGATTGGAGTTGTTCAAACAAAAAATAAACAAAAAAGGAATCCATTTTTAAAATGCATTTTACCAGATTACACCAGAAAATAATATTCCAGGTAGATAAGAGTGCTGATAAATGAGCCCATTAGTATTTCATGGCTCAGAGTACAGACTGGTGCCACTACCGTGAAGGGCAATTTGGTAACATGTATCAAGAGCCATAAAGTTGTGTATATTTTTTGACCCAGCAATTCCACTTCTGGGAATTTATCATGAAAGGTTATTATGGTTACACATAGGGATTATTAACAGCAAAGACATGCGAGCATGCTGAAAACATGTTAAAACCCAAGTATCCACCAGTGAAATAAACAAATACATCAATACAATGTAAAGAGAGTCCCTAAAATGATGCCGTGCAAGAATGCTTAATAACTGGAAAGGTATTCACAGTACATTTGTTTGTTGTTTTTTTAATTTTTATTTTTTATTGAAATATAGTTGATCTACAATGTTTCAGGTGTACAGCAAAGTGATTCAGTTATACATATATATATTATTTTTCAGATTCTTTGCCATTATAGGTTATTATAAGACATTGCATATAGTTCCCTGTGCTACACAGTAAGTCCTTGTTGTTTATCTATTTTATACGTAGTAGTCTGTATCTGTTAATCCCAAATTCCAAATTTATCCCTCTCTCCCTTTCCCTTTGGTAACCATAAATTTGTTTTCTATGTACACAATGTATTTTTTTTAAGATTTTTTTTGATGTGGACCATTTTTAAAGTCTTTATTGAATTTGTTACAATATTGCTTTTGTTTTATGTTTTGGTTTTTTGGCCACGAGGCATGTGGGATCTTAGCTCCCCAACCAGGGATCAAACCTGTACCCCCTGCGTTAGAAGGCGAAGTCTTCACCACTGGACCGCCAGGGAAGTCCCCACAATATAGTTTTATTTATTTATTTTTTTAACTCTTTATTTTATATTGGAGTATAGCCGATTAACAATGTCGTGATAGTTTCAGGTGCACAGCAAGGGGACTCAGCCATACATATACATGTATCCATTCTCCCCCAAACTCCCCTCCCATCCAGGCTGCCACGTAACATCCCACAACGTATTTTTTTAAATTTATTTATTTTATTTATTTTATTTTTGGCTGTGTTGGGTCTTTGTTGCTGCGAGCGGGCTTTCTCTAGCTGCGGCGAGCGGGGACTACTCTTCGTTTCGGTGCACCGGCTTCTCATTGCAGTGGCTTCTCTTGTTGCGGAGCACGGGCTCTAGGCGCACGGGCTTCAGTAGTAGTGGCGTACAGCCTCAGTAGTTGTGGCGCATGGGCTTAGTTGCTCCACAGCATGTGGGATCTTCCCAGACCAGGGCTCGAACCCGTGTCCCCTGCATTGGCAGGCGGATTCTTAACCACTGCACCACCAGGGAAGTCCCGGCTCCACTTTTTTTTTTTTTTTTTTTTTAAATGTCAATCAATGTCTTATTAATTTATTTATTTTTATATTAATTTTTGGCTGTGTTGGGTCTTCGTTTCTGTGCGAGGGCTTTCTCCAGTTGCGGCAAGCGGGGGCCACTCTTCATCGCGGTGCGCGGGCCTCTCACTATCGTGGCCTCTCTTGTTGCGGAGCACAGGCTCCAGACGCGCAGGCTCAGTAATTGTGGCTCACGGGCCTAGCTGCCTCGCGGCATGTGGGATCCTCCCAGACCAGGGCTCGAACCCCTGTCCCCTGCATTGGCAGGCAGATTCTCAACCACTGCACCACCAGGGAAGCCCCCGGCTCCACTTTTAAGAGAGAGAATCTGGAAGGTGACCTAACAGAGGTTGCCGGTTATATCTGTGGGGTTAGAATTGTATGAATATTTTCTTTTCCTCTTCTCTTTGCTTTGCTATATCCTAAATTTTCTCTAAAAAGACATATGACTGAAAATAATGTTTTTCAGGCTGTAACTATTTAAAACATAACCGTTTTAAACATACAGAACTTCACACTCACATGTTGGCTCTGAACAACACAGATCCGCCCTCTCTAGCCACCCTGAGGATTTCACATCTCTGAGTCCACGGCTGTCAGAAAGGCATCTTACCCTCCAAAATGAGCTCAACAACAGCATTCCCTGCAGCTGCAAAATCTCCTCTGAGAGGAAAAAAATCATCATCGCATAACAAACAATAAAAGGAAATCTAGGGACTTCCCTGGTGGTCCAGTGGTTAAGACTTCGCCTTCCAATGCAGGGGGTGCAGGTTCGACCCCTGGTCAGGGAGCTAAAAGCCCACATGCCTCGCGGACAAAAAACCAAAACATAGAACAGAAACAATAGTGTAACAAATTCAATAAAGACTTAAAAAAAAAAAAAAAAAAGGTCCACATCAAAAAAATCTTTTAAAAAAAAAAAAAGAAATCTAAAATTTCTACTTTACACATCTATTTTTTAAAGTTGTCCGTGGGTCTGACCACACACGTGCACACATTTCTACTTGTTTTCAGAGAAGGGTGGCCTGCCTCCAATCTCACTAAACGTTTAAAGTAACCAGATGACCCACACCTTCACGCACTGTTTACTGACATTCGATTCGACCTCAATTGCCAGCCACCATCTCCACTTATTAGGCACTTATTATGTGCTTGGTACCGTCCTGTTTTACCTGCACTGTCTCAACTAACCCCTCAGGCACATATGCATTCTTGCTATTTTATAAGCAGGATGCTAAGCCCAAGCTCCAACAAGTCCCCGGGCTGGAAAGCAAAAGGCAGAGACAGGAATACCACCACCCAGTGATACCTGGTGAGATGTCCTCTTCCCCACCCCAACCCGTGGGGACTAGAGCAAGAGCGGTTTCATCTTGGGTCCTGCACAAGCTTACCTAGTCTTCTCACCATACACAACCCCACAGTTCATGATCCCTGCACATAAGGCGTCCCGTGTGCTCTTTCCCTACTCTCCTTGTGGCTGGAGTAGCAGCAAACTGCAACTAAAATTCAAAAATCTTTGCAATTGGTAAAATCCTATCCTTTAGAGTTATAGATCTCTATGCTGGGAAAGGAACTTAAAGCCTATCTAATTCAGCTTCCAAAATAAGACTTCAACACCCTTTACTACAACCTTGCCAAGAGCTCGACCCTCATCCCCACATTTAAATACCTCCTGTGATATGGAACTCACATTCTCTGGGCAACCCAGTTCACAGTTAACTAATTCCACTCGAAAATGTTTTTCTCAAAGGAAGTCCCTGCAAGCTTCCAAGAACCGCTCAAAAGCAAGTCTACTCAATGACTGATATTTGACGGCAGTTCTGAATCACTAATGCACCAAGTTGACCTTTTTGCTGCCATAAAATTCACAGTGATATCCGTGAGTGACCATCTCCATGGCTGATGCCCAATGTGCCAGCTGTCCCTTCATCCCTTTCTAGCCCACTCAGGGAAGCCGACTACAATGCAAGTGACACTATATTTCAGGAATAATCTTGAACCCGCTCTCCTGTTTTTCAGGAAGTGGGTATTTTTAATTGCCACTCTTGGGCTTCCCTGGTGGCGCAGTGGTTGAGAATCTGCCTGCCAATGCAGGGGACACGGGTTTGAGCCCTGGTCTGGGAAGATCCCCCATGCCGCGGAGCAACTAGGTCCGTGAGCCACAACTACTGAGCCTGCGCGTCTGGAGCCTGTGCTCCGCAACAAGAGAGGCCGCGATAGTGAGAGGCCCGCGCACCGCGATGAAGAGTGGTCCCCACTTGCCACAACTAGAGAAAGCCCTCGCATAGAAACGAAGACCCAACACAGCAAAAAAATTAATTAATTAATTAATTGCCACTCTTCACACCCAGCAGTGACACAGTAAGGTACCCATACAGAGAAGGTTAAGAGGGTGAGTTGGGGTTCTTTCCATGTGACAGGGCTCAGGCGATGCACCCAGATGTACCGCCACCCTTCCTGGGTTCATCTGCTTTCCCAGCACATCTGTTGGTGTTCCCCTCGCCCAGAACCACAGCAACTTTCAATGGTATCACTATGAATTGAGCAGTGGTTCCTATTTCCTCTTCATTTACAAACCCACACGTCACAGATTCTCTGAATATTCCATTGTTTGCGAGAAAGTCACCACTTTAGAGTTGCTGTTTGTTTTGCTTATTGGGAGCAGCGCACTGGCTTTATACCTCCATCACCCTGCCACACCGCCGGGTGGTGTCGCTGGTTAAGCAGGGGACAGTGTGACCTTCACTCCCGTGGCCCAGAGGGACTCCTCCGACTGCAAGTGCTCCCCACAAGAGCGCACTTCCTCCCAGGGTTTCAAGGGCATAACAATACAAGAAAAATGAGACTTTCTAAAAAACCACCCAGAAACACGGGTGCCTCAGTCTGCTGGGTCTACAGATTTATCAGAGTTTGGGGGAGCTGTCTTGAATGTTCTCCTCCAAGAGCTCCAGCCGGCGCTGTCCACACATTCAGGTACGTGCTCCCCTTCATGACCAAATGGTGTCCCCTCCCTGAGGACACGGTCACGGCTGCTCTCCTCGGTGCATCTTTGGGGGTGGCTGACAGACACCTGCTGAGTCACTGGGCCTGATACAGTCAGGTAAGGGCAGTAAAGGGTGACGGTGGATGGGCAGGAGATAAGCCGATCAGGAGGGAGGTGGTCCTTTCTGGAAAGCTCCCACGCCTTGGTGATGGTCTGCTGAGCACTCAGACTTGGAGGTGGCACCAAGAACGGGTCTCAGCAGTTTTCTTCTCCCTTGTATTTTCTATGGGTTTCTTCCCAGAGGTGTCTGGCCCATGGGCATCAGCCAGTAGGAGGCTGAGCTGGCTGGAGCCCAGGCTCCCAGGGCAGGGTCTCCCCCAGAGCCTCAGGACACCATCCACTAGCACAGAGCTTTCCCTCCTAGAAGTGCCGAGCGGTGCCTGCCAGGGCTGCCGTCCTGACTTCAGCGTGATCACAGCTGATCACAGCGACCGCAAGCCAGCCACAAGCCTCTGTCTTTGCGTGCCTGGGGTTTCCTGCAACAGTTAGGGACTCTGAGGCTGCCCTTCAGATGAGGTCAGATTAAAACGTGCAAGAATTCCTGTACTCTGGACTCTTTCCCAAGGGAAGTTGAAGGGAATGGCCCAAGGAGGGGTTGGGGGGACGCTTGAGGCAGGCAATTGACCCCCACGAGCAAGGGGAGTCAGGCAGAGGTGCTGCCACCCTGGGTCCCACCTGCACACCTGCCCCTTTTATGTGGGGACGTTATATAGGGCGGCCCCCCTCCAGCAGCTGTTTGGGATGAGGAACAAGTTCACTTACAAGCACAGATGCAGTGTCTCGGTTCTGTCCTCTGTGGAAGGCCCACAGACACCTTAGGTACCTTGGAAGGTCAAAACTGACAGGGCCCAAAGAAACTGCTCAGACCTTTGAAAGCCAAAGGTTATTCGAATTATTTAACAGCATTGTTTGCGGACTTTAGAAATTATCGAAACAATGTAAGTGATTGACAGTAAGAGGAAATTTTCATAAATTGTGGCCCATTTACTTGGCAGACAATTATTCAACGCTCAACAATTGTCAAAGATTTTGTAAGAGGCTCAGAGAATGTTTATGCAAATAACAAATGGAAAAACAGGACATAACGTTGCATTTACAGTAAGTAAGGTGTAGACGAGGCTTTAGGAAAGGAGCAGAAGAAAGCACGCCCAAGTGTGCTCTGAAGAGTCTAGAATCTACTTTTCATCTTCTGTGGTGGGCCCTGCTCCCCCTTCCTCTCCCCTCCTCCCCCCACAGGCCTCCCTCTGTCTTCCCCAGGCCCAGTAGAGTGATGAAACCCCCCTCCCCCAGGACCCTGGGAGGGAATGAGGGAGGGGATGGGGGGAGTGTAGGACTTTTCTTTTTTCTCTTTTCATTCACTCTTTCATGCAATCACTTATTCAGTCTTCACTCACTTGCTCCTCGACCTTGGGCAGTGGGCTTCTGGTCCCTCCGCCTGTTTTCACTCCCACAAATTTAGAGAGAACAATCGCCTGCCTGCCCGTACCGCAGGCACTGTACCCAGAGCCGCCCAGCCGTAAACCAAGATGCGGAGCAAAGTGGCGGTTCCGGGCTTGGGCCGTGCTGGGTGAGAGGCTGCACTGACCTGTGCCTTGGCCTTGGTGTCTGGGGAACGGGGCTTCCTGGCACCTGGCCCGGGAGGTCGTGCGGGTACACAGTGTGGTAGAGTCAGCACCCCGCACGAGATACTGGCGTTTGTTCCTGCCCTTGGCTGTGCGCTTGGCCAAGCCCGGGTCACTTCTCCCTCTCAACCGGGCAAGAGAAGCAGGGCTTCCACACCTACCACCACCCCTAAAATACACTCCTGCAACCCCCAAACCCCGGGCCTGCCATCTCCCCCAGGACTCCTGCATGCGCATGCGCTCATACACACACACACACACACACACACACACACACTCACCCTGCGCAAAGACCCCTTCATCCTCATACTCTGTGTTCCCCTCCCTCTGCCTGGACCCCCCAGGGCTCCTCCTCGCCTCCCTCCAGGACCCCTCCTCCACTCATCCGACAGCACTTAGGTTTTCCAGAAAGCCCCCTGCGGTTCTCCGTCACCACACTCAGCGTACTTCTCATGCTCTGTCCTTCTTTCTCTGTTTTCCCTTGTTCTCTCTGCGCCACTGCACTGTCAGCCCGTGCGTTCCTTGAGCATTGCTGAACCCTCTGCCTAGCCCTGTAGTAGTGACATAAATGAGCAAATAAACATTACGTTTAAAATGAAAATAAACCGGAGACTTGGTCCTTATCCTTAGAGAGCTTTAAAAATGATGGTGGAAAAGATAAATATTATATGATTCCACATAGATGAGTTTCCTAGAGTAGTCACATGCAAGGAGAGAGAACGTAGAATGTTGTGGGGGGGGGGAGTTAGTTTTTGATGGGAATGTGAGAAAGTTCTGGAGATGGATGCCACTGATATTGCAATGTGAATGTACTTAATGCCACTGAACTGTACACTGAATGATTCAAATGGCAAATTTTGTTATATACATTTTGCCACAGTTTTTGAAAATTTTAATAGTTGTGGGAAAGACATAAATATACTAAACTGGAAAATTATGAGACGACACAGGAATACACAACACAGACAATATGGAGCAGAAAGCGACACACACACACTACTTGATTCAGCCCCAGAAAGAAAGAAGCCCACTTCTGAAGGCTGTTTCCGGGCGGAGTGCGGTTCTGCACTAAGCACTGCTCCCCCGGAAGGGAAGTGAGTTATTTTTAAGTCTTCCATTTGTAAAAGTAATATAATCGTGGTAATATACATCGCAGAAACTTAGAAACTAGAAAAAAGAGTGAGGAAAAAGCATCTTGATGTATTTTCACCTAATGTTTTTAAAACGTTTTTAGTTGTAATCATGCTGAGTGTATCTTTTTATTAAGTATACTAGAAGCATTTTTCTTGTTCTTACATAGTTTTCATAATTACAATAATTCATAATTTTTTTTAAAGATTTATTTATTTGGTTGACCTGGCTCTTATGCGGCAGGTGGGCTCCTTAGTTGAACTCTTAGTTGCGGCATGCATGCGGGATCCAGTTCCCTGACCAGGGATCGAACCTGGGCCCCCTGCATTGGGAGCCTGGAGTCTTATCCACTGCGCCACCAAGGAAGTCCCATCAATTCATGATTTTAATGTTTAAAATTGTATTGAGTGGATTATCGTAGTTTACTTAAATGACTCTTTATTTCTGAACATTTCAACTGCTTTCAACCTTTAACATCTCTGTTCATACCCTACTGTGACAAGTCTAAGATTATATCCACTGGAGAAATTTTCCAGATTGGAATTACTGAGCATACGAGTATAAATATTTTTGTAGCTTTTAATACTTGGTATCAAATTGCTTTCCAGGCCATCAGCAAGTACCAGTTCTACACCACTTTCACCCACAATAAAAAAGGTATCACTTTTTTATGCCCCTGCTGGGTTATAGGTGGGAAATACTTTTTCAGTGTTGATATGATTTTGTATTAGAAGATTGCCACATTTTTTCAAAGACTTTATATTTTTAGAGTAATTTTAGGTTCACAGCAAAATTGAAAAGGTACAGGGACTTCCCATATACTCCCTGCCCCCAGACATGTATATCCTCTCCCCTAATCCACATCCCCCTTTAGAGTGGTACATTTGTTACAATTGATGAACACATCATTACCATCCAAAGTCCATAGTTTACATTAAGGTTCACTCTTGGTGTTGTACATTCTATAGGTTTGGACAAATGTATAATGGCATGTGTCCATCATTATAACACCATGCAGAGTAGTTTCACTGCCCTAAAAATCCTCTGTGCTCCATCTGTTCATCTCTCCCTCCCCTTAACCCCTGCCAACCACTAGTCTTTCTGCTGTATCTATAGTTCTGCCTTTTCCAGATGTCATATAGATGGAATCTTCTCATATTGGCTTCTCTCACTTAGTAATATGCATTTAAGTTTCCTCCATGTCTTTCCGTGGCTTGATAGCTCATTTCTTTTTAGCACTCAATATATTCCCTTGTCTGGATGTACCACACTTTATTTACCCATTCACCTACTGAAGGACATCTTGGTTGCTTCCAATTTGGCAATTATGAATAAAGCTACTATACACATCTCTGTGCAGTTTTTTGTGTGGACGTGAGTTTTCAGCTCCTTTGGGTAAATACAAGGAGTACGACTGCTGGATCATACGATAAGAGTATGTTTAGTTTTGAAAGAAACTGGCAAACAGTTTTCCAAAGTGGCTGTACCATTTTGCGTTCCCACCAGCAACGAGTGAGAGTTCCTCCACATCCTTGCCAGCATTTGATGTTGCCAGTGTTTTGGATTTGGGTCATTCTAATAGGTGTTTGGTGGTAACTCGTTGTTTTAATTTGCATTTCCCTAATAACATATGATGTGGAGCATCTTTTCTTATGCTAAATTGCTATTTTCATATATTCTTTGATGAGGTGTCTGTTAAGATTGTGGCCCTTAGTTTAATCAGGTTGTTTCTTTTCTTATTGTTGAGTTTTAAAAGTACTTTGTATAATTCAGATAACAGTCCTTTATCAGATGTATCTTTTGCAAATATTTCTTCCGGTCTGTGGCTTGTCTCATCACTCTCTTGACATTGTCTTACCAGAGCTGAAGTTTTTAACTTTAATGAAGTCCATCTTATCAGTTACTTCTTTCATGGATCGTGACTTAGAAAAATGCAGCATTTTAAAACTCTGTGTTTCCCAAGTGGAACAGCTTTCCTTGTAGTACACAGACCTTCCTGCTGTGTTTATAGACCTAAAGCATAGGAGCTTATGCTAGAAACACTGCAGGAACTCAAAGCCCTAGGGAGGGTACCTGGTTTACTCCACCCTGCGCCTGGAGGCAAATTAGGGCAGGATTATTTGGAAGTGGTAACCTAAGTACAGGGTTACACTGAGTTGCTTGAGGAGACAGCAAGAGAGGCTTCACTGAGGTCCTTGGGCAGAGATTCCTCATCCAGGCAGAGGGCAGATGGACAATCCAGAACCTGAAAGCAGTGCAGTAGCTGTCCAAAATGAGAGAGAAGCAGAGCTGGAAAAGGCAAAAGGATAAAGAAGGCAAGATGGGATGGAGCTAAGGCATTAGCAGTGGGAAGAGAAGGGTGCAGGAAGCAAGGGGCATAGAAGGAGTGCATCCCCCCACAAGGGGACTCTGCCTTCGGAGAAGATTGGTTACAGTGGGGGCTTTCCCCTGCTGCGGCAGGGTCTTGCTAAAAGTGAAACTGGGATTTTCCAAGGGTTCTGAAGGGGTTTGCCCTGGCAAGGAAGATGTTCCACTTGGGGGTCCACACTGGCTTAAAAACAGTCCTCCAGCTTTCGGTTACCAAGCCCTACGGCAGTGACCCCAAATCACCCTGCATCTCAGCGTGGGCCGGGGCGTGAAGGGCCCCCAGTGTGTCTCAGCTCAAGTGCGCAAGGACTAGACCCCAGCTGCTTCCTCACCACAAGATGAAGAAGAGTAATAAAGCTCCCATCTGCTGAGTGCCTCCCAGGCGCCAGCACTATGCTGGGATCTGTGCGTTCCTTTTCTTCTTTACTTTCCTAACAGCCTTATTTAAAGTAGATATTACTGGCCCCTTTAACAGGTGAGGAGACTGAGGCTCAGAGAGGTTCCCCAGCATGATCGAAATCACACAGCATTTAATGAATTGGAGCACTACGATGCAACACCCATCGGCCTAGCTCCAACACCTTACCTACTCTCCACTTATCCCAGAAATAGCCCAGCTGCTCCTTAAGGCTTTCAGGAGCAGCAAGCAGGTGAGTTTGGAGAAAAACTTGTGAGAAGCCTGTGTAACCTGATAAAAGTCTGAGTTATTGGATTATTTGAGAATAAAGTTGGTCTTTTCAAATCAACTAACTCCAGCTACACAGCGTGGTTCAGGAAAAGAGGTGAGGCTGGAGGAGGGGTGGTCAGAGCTCTTGGGGCAGACAGAAGGTCTCAGTGGTTAGGACAGAGGCCGGCGTCTGGCAGACTTGGGCTGCTGTGTGACCATGGACAAGTGATCCTGGTTATTTTTCCCCCAGTTTTATTGAGAGATAATTGACAAAATACTGTATCAGTTTACAGTGTACAATATAATGATTTGATATATACATATTGTGAAATGACTACCACAATGTCTAGTTAATGTCTCTCATTTCACATAGTTACAATTTTTTTTCTCATTATAAGAACTTTTAAGACCTACTTTCTTAACACCTTTCAAATATACAATACAGTGTGGCTAACTACAGTCGCCATGCTGTACATTACATGCCCGGAACTCATTTATCTTATAACTGGACGTTTATACCTTTTGATCCCCATCACCCATCCCCGCCCCTCCATCTTTTCTCTGTTTCTCTGTGTTCAGTTTTTTTAGATTCCACATATAAGCGAGATCATACAGCATTTATCTTTCTCCATCTGACTCATTGAACTCAGTGAATGCCTTCAAGGTCCATCCATGTTGTTGCAAATGGCAGGATTTCCTTGTTCTCTGTGGCTGAACAATATTCCATTGTTTATATGCACCACATTTTCCTTATCCATCCATCCATCTACGGACATTTAACTTGTTTCCATATCTTGACTATTGTCAGTAATGCTGCAATGAACATGGGGATGCCGATATCTCCTCAAGACAGTGATTTCATTTCCTTTGGATCAATACTCAGAAGTGGAATTGCCGGATCATATGATAGTCCTATTTTTAATTCTATTTTTAATTCTTTACATTCTCACCAACAGTGCACAAAGGTTCCTTTTTCTCCATACACCCTCCATAACATTTGTTATCGCCTGTCTTTTTTTTTTTTTTTTTTAATTAATAGCTACTTTATTTATTTATTTATTTTTGGCTGTGTTGGGTCTTCGTTTCGTGCGAGGGCTTTCTCTAGTTGCAGCAAGCGGGGGACACTCTTCATCGCGGTGCGCGGGCCTTTCACTATCGCGGCCCCTCCCGTTGCGGGGCACAGGCTCCAGACGTGCAGACTCAGTAGTTGTGGCTCACGGGCCCAGTTGCTCCGCGGCATGTGGGATCTTCCCAGACCAGGGCTCGAACCCATGTCCCCTGCATTAGCAGGCAGATTCTCAACCACTGCGCCACCAGGGAAGCCCCTCTCCTGTCTTTTTGATAATAGCCATTCTAACAGATGTGAGGTGATATCTCATTGTGGTTTTGATGTACATTTCCCTGATGAATAGTAATGTTGAGCACCTTTTCATGTACCGATTGGCCATTTGTATGTCTTCTTTGGAAAAGTGTCTGTTCAGTTCCTCTGCCTAATTTTTAATAGGATTGTTCAATTTTTTGCTATTGAGTTGTATGAGTTGTTTATATATTTTGGATATTAACCCCTTCTCAGATATATGATTTCCCTGGCTATTCCCCCCCCCCCCGGCTATTTTTGAACGGCCTAAATCCCACCCCGACTTAAGGCCAGGAAACAGATGTTTCATTAACCTTGGGAATTCCAGTACTTCAGACAGTGCCTGGGACACAACAGGTACTTATATGTAATTATTCTATAAAAAACTTCTAAAGAGAACAGAGTTTTTGAATTTTTGTTTTAAATTGCATAATATGTCAAATAAAAGTACTGAAAGTCATATCATAAATGCCCAGGGACCCCTGTCAGATCTAGAAAATTTAACATTTTTCCAGTTTGCTTCAGTTTTTTATTTCAAGAAATAAATGTTCATACTTACTTCACCCTCATTCCTTCCTCCACTACTGCCCAGAGATTGTCAGAGTATAAAAATCCAAGACCCAACCCTATGTTGTCTATAAGAAACCTACTTTAAATGTAAAGACTCAGGTAAGTTGTAAAGGGATGGAGAAAGCTATATCATGCTAACACTAATCAAAAGAAAGCTGGAATAATCAGACAGAACAGACTTCAGAACAAAGAAAATTATCAGGGTTGAAAAGGGGCATTACATAATGTTAAAGGGATCAATTCTCCAAGACTTAACAATCCTTAATGTGGATGCGCCTAATAACAGAGCATCAAAATATATGAGACGAAAACTGAGGCTACAAGGAGAAATAGACAAATCCACTATTATAGTTGGATATTTCAATGCTCTTCTGTAAGTAATTGATAGAGCCAGCAGGCAGAAAATAGTAATGAGTTAATTGACCTGAACAGCACTATCAAATAACTTGATTTAATTGACATTTATAGAATACTCCATCAAACTACAGCAAAATATACATCCTACCCAAGCTCACATGGGACGTTCACCGAAATAGACCAGATTCTGGGCCATAACTCACATCTTAACAACATTTAAAAAATAAAAACCATACAAAGTATGTTCTCAGAACACAATGAAATTAAACTAGCAATCAGATAACAGAAAGATATCTGGACAATCCCCAAATATTTGGAGATTAAACAACATACTTCTAAATAACGCATGGGCCAAAGAATAAGTCTCAGTGGAAATTTAAAAATATTTTGAACCAAATGAAAATGAAAACACAACTTATCAAAATGTGTGGGATGCAACAAAGGCAGTGCTTAGAGGCCCTGCACATAAATTTGTAACATTAAATGCACGTATTAAAAAGTAAGGAAGGTCTAAAATGAATAACCTAAGCTTTCACCTTGGGAAATGAGAGAAAGAAGAACAATTTAAGCCTAAAGCAAGTAGAAGAAAAGAAATAAAAATTAGAGCAGAAATCAGTGAAATTGGAAACAGGGAAACAATAGAGAAAAATCAATGAAATTAAAAGTTGGTTCTAAGAAAAGATCAATAAAATTGATAAATCTCTAGCCAGGCCAACCAAGAAAAAAAGAGAGCAAACACAAATTACTAATAGAGAAATGAAAGTAGGGTCATATCTACTGATAGTGTGGACATTAAAGTTATACTGAAGGAATACTGTAAATCGATGGAGCTACTTGTGTATGACAAGCTGGGCCATTCCTCCTCTTTCTTAGTCCTGAAAAAAAAAGCAAAGGACTCCAGCTCCCCACACCTTATCCTACCCTCCCTCTCACCGCACCCCCTTTATCTGAGGGACACTGGAACAGGAACCTATCGATCCCGGGAAAATCATGTAATCTCATTAGACGTCACTTTTCCCCATATTTCAGCCCAGTTACCCTAAAATCTCACCACTATAAAAAAAGAGCTAAAGAAGCCCCTCCCCCCCAACCGTATAAGCTTTAGGTCCCACAGGACCCCTATCTGCTTTGTGTGCTACATTGAAAGATCTGCTCAGGTAGCAGGGAGAGAGGCAGTCAGGGTGAATTCAAGGTATCTGGTTTGAAGGGAAGGATTTTTTCTTTTTCAATAAGGTGTTTTGTGGTAGAATAAACAAAAACATAATTCCTAGAATATAAGAGCTGGAAGAGATTAATCTCCACAAATTAAAAGTTAGAAAACAGAAACACAAAAAGATGAGAACAGACAATCCACACACACAAAAAAGAAAATTCAACTGATTGGACCTACAGAAAAAAAAAAAAAGTCAACCTCAATAAAAATCAAAGCAAAGTTTTTAAAGTATCCCCATTTCTTACCGTGTTGTTTGATTGTGTTCTTTTTATACCTTTTGCTGACCATGCGGAAGCCAACAATGTGCATTTGTCAAATCCTTAAGAGGCCAATTTGGCTTTCAAGGCCGTTTTCTTCTGAAAAATCCAGGTCAAGAAAATAATTCAAAATGCATAAAAAGATATATATGCCAATAAGTGTATTTGTTTATCATCTCAACAGCCACGTGGTTTTTACACCTTATAATGTTAACTTTAAAATACGGAAATAAAACCATCAAAGGGTACAAATTTCCAGCTGTAAGATGAGTAAATTCTGGGGAAGTAATGTACAGCATGGTGACTATAGCTAACAATACTGCATTGCACTTTTGAAAGTGGCTAAGAGAGTAGATCTTAAATGTTCTCAACTCACACACACAGAAAAAAATGTAACTATATGAAGTGATAAATGTGTTAACTAACTTTATTGTGATAATTTCGAAATGTATGCATATATCAAACCATCATGTTGTGCAGCTTAAACGTATACAATGTTACACGTCAATCATATCTCAATAAAACTTGAACAAAAATTTTTTAAATAAATATGTAAAGCAAAATCTGTTAGAAATATAAAAAGGAAATGGCAAATCTACAAACATATTTTGAAAAATTACAGTTCTTTCAAAAATTAACCCATCAAGTAGATACAATAAAGAACATAGCAAATATGGATAATATATATTTACTAAGCTTGATTTAATATATACAATTTTGTATTCATTCATTCAAAACTATGCCTAAAGTTATTTTAAAAATCGACCATCTATCAAAAGCTCAATAAATTCCAAAAGCATAAACACAAGCCACATTCTCAGACCACAGGACAATAAAATTAAAAACAAATGGGGAAAAAAAATCTATCCACTTTAAAAATTGTAACATTTTTAAAGAATGCTTAGGATAATTAAAACACAAAAATTGAAATTACATACTATTTAGAAACCACTGTATCATAATGAAAAAGTACACACCCTAAATGTCCAACTAACTGGGGACTAATTGGTCAAAATATAAACAGAGTATTATGCAGATATCAGGTGAGACTCATGAAGAATATGTTAGAAGAGAACTGTGTACGATACAAGAATTGTAAAAAGCAGCCTGGAAACCTAAATAGGAGATATGATGACATTGATGGAAAAAATTTTTTAATATATAAGTAAAGGATTTGAACAAAAAAAGTCTTAAACCAACCCCCCCGCAAAAAACAACAAACAAACAAAAACAAAATAAATACACCAAAATGTTGAGAGATTGTAGTTCCATACTAGCACTATGAGCGATTATTTTTTCTTTTCTATTTTTCAAAAATTTTGACCAAGAGGCTCTGGTTCCTAGCACGTCCTGGGCCAGTGCGGGGCTGAGCCTTCCACATAAACTAAAACCAAGAGTGGAGCGAAATCGGTGAATAGGCCAAGGAACCTCAGAGAGGCCCTGGCCCCTGTAACCTCCCACCTAGTGCTCCGAGGCTTTCCCTTCTCCCAGACCCGCCCGTGCCCAGTGCGGACGAGACCCGACCCGCCGCCTGGACCTTACCCTGCACAGTGACCACTGCGCCCTGCACGAGAGAAACCAGGGACCGGCCGCTCCACCTGACCCCAGGACATCCCAAGCCCCCCGACCCAGTCCGCTTCCTGCCTGGTGCACCCCTCCTGCCCTCCCTCCGGGCCCAAGGCCCCCTCTCGGGGCTGCTGGTCTGGATGAGCAAGCTGGAGGAACCTGTCCGCCTCCCCTCCGCGCCTGGGTCCCGCCGTTCGTGCCAGGGACCAGCAGACAGCTGCTGGGTCAGCCCCGGGCGGGGCTCCCGGAGCTTGCGACGGCCCAGGATCTCCAGTCCGGTCCCTTTTCATTTTTGACAAGTGAGGGAAGGAGAGCTGGGAGAACTCACAGCCTGGCACAAAGAAGAGAGGTTCTCAAACTGGGGACTCCTCTCCACCATTAAAGGGTTGACATTTTATTTCTACGGACGATGCATCGCACAGATGGTTTAGGATTCATTGGTAGATACTGAGGGATTGGGGGAGGTTAGGAGTCTACGCGAGATATCTCCCCGCCCTATCTTAGGCCAGAAATTCCGTCTTCAACCAGTCTTTTGATCCCCAGTCAAATGCAATTCCTGCCCTCCACCCCACTCCACTCCATCCCCCAAGGTACCCTCGGTCGCCGAAGAAAAGTAGAACTCTAAGTGTCTGTAATAGGACTCTTGGAAGTCGGGGTGGGAATCCTGAGAAGGGCGAGGCCAAAGCCACCGCCGGGGAACAGCTAGGTGGGGTCTTTGAAGAGGGCTGGGCACCGGCGGGCTGGGAGGGAGCGTAAACCGGCTTCAGTTTTGCTTGGGGGCACACGCGGACTGAATTCGCAATTCCTCCCTCCCCGCCCCGCCCCCAACCAGGCCCAAACTAGAGCAACATCGCCCCCTGCTGGACTGAGCGGGGCATTAGATTTTATTCAAGGCAGGCCGAGCTCGGGAGCGGGCAGGAGCGTCCCATGGTACTTGGTCCCGGCTCAGTTCTAGCCTCCTGAGTTACTCTAGGATATGGCTCACCCTCCCTGGGCCTCCGATTTTCTTCCTCTATAAAATAAATGTGTTGGGTCGCATCTTCTCTGAGCTCACTTCCAGGTCCGGATTCTAGAACTCTCCTTTCTCCTCCCCCCGCCCCCAGCCAGGGGCCCGCAGGCGCTTCTTCACCTGCCTCCCCCCCCGCCCCGCCCCGCCACCCGCAAGGTCCTGCCCACCAGCTATGGCACCCCAATTTCTACCCCAGTGCTGCGGGCTGAGCTCTGTGCCCTAAGCGTGCAGCTGCAGAAGGCCAGCACCTGCCCCTCGTTTGGGGCCCCTGTTTTCCTGGGGTAAGAGTGGGAAATGTGCTGCCCCCTCCGATCAGGGCTGACTGTCCCCAGAAAAAATTTCTGTGAGAAACGGTGGAGGAGAATCCAGGCCTTAGATCAACCGGGGTGGATATTTGAGACCTCTGCCCAAGTCTGGCCCAGAGAATTGTGCAGAAGGAGTAACTGAGAAGGGAAGGAGTGTCAACCGACCCCCAGCCCCTCTCCGGCATCAACTCTGCCTCCACAGCCCCGCCTCGGGCCACCGTACCTCTGCAGCACCGCCTGCCTTCAGCCTGGCTCGCCACCCGACCCCCCCACTCCCATCACGCCTGCTTCTTCGCCTCCAGGAAGACCGAATCCGGACCCAGCTGGCTCTAGTCGCTTTGATCGCCCTCCCCAGTCCCCACCCCACCGGCTGAGGGCGGCGGGAGGCTGGGCTCCTCGTGCGCCTGTCCGCGGCGGCACCCACCACATCCTGGCACCCTCATCGTGGTACCACGTGTTCCCTTGTCTGTCCCCATTGCTTAGCCGGTGCCCAGGACGGCAAGAGACACCCACGGCAACCGCACGCCCCCCCCCCCCCACACAGACCCGTACCCCAGCTCCCTGTAGCTCCTCTCCACTGCGCAATGGCTTAGGGGTCTCTGCGTGGAGATCCTATTTCATGCCTCTGCCTCTGAGCACAGCCAGGAACATTCCTGAAGGGCAGTTTACCTTAGTGTCTGGGGTGTGAAAGAAGCAGCTCATTTCTCTCCTTCCTGCTAAACTGAGAAGGTGCAAACCACCCTGAGAAATCCTCTAACCCCCATCATTCCGCCCCCGCCAAAGGCGGTGGGTGGGAGGAGCCGGAGGACGAGACGAGAAGGGAGGGAAAAGCCTTTGGTCTCCCTCATCTATTCTTTCCTTCCCTAGCTCCGCCTTTTCTGCCCTCCTCCCTCTCCCAGGATCCACACCTCCTTCCTCCTCTTCCCAGAGAAGACTGATAAATGGGTCACCGTCCTACAGGAGTTGCTGGGCCCTTTTAAAGGGCCCGCCCTCTGGCTCTGGTGGTTAGCTGTGGAAACAGTCGTTCTTCCCTCTTGCGTCCTCCGGCTTCCACAGCTCACCCCGCAGGTAACCGGAGACAACAACTCAGGTCCCCTCAGAAAGTTGCATGAGGGGCTAGTCATAGTTTGTAAAATGTGAGCATGAAAAGCTTTACACGGTTGAGTTGAGGTTACTTCATGGATGCTCCACCAGCGGCCAAATTAAAAAATTAACCCTCTTGTGTAAAAAGAAAAATTTCCACTGACTTTTTAAAGTTTCTGTTTTGGGTAAACGGTTTCAAGACGACAAATTGTCTCACCAAAAAAGAAGGAGGAGGAGGAGGTGAAAGAGGAGAAGGAGGGGAGGAGGGAGAAGGGGAGGGGAAAGAAAGGAGCCTTGGCCTTTTGATAGTTTATTTTGCCTCGCAGAGTTTTTTGGCAGAGCCTGAACTGTGAATGCAGCAAGACTCAGGACAGTCTGAACAGAGAAAAGAGCTGAAGCCTCATTTGGTTGTTGAAATTAGTAGTGAACAACTGACTGGAAAGAAAGCATGTTCTTTAAGCACCAATGAAATTTGTATTTTAAGTGATGTGAGTTCTGGAAGATAGGGACAGCACCTGGTGTGTGGAAGTTACTAACATTGTTGACACTCAAAGAAGGCAAAGAAAGCAAACAAGTGCTTTGCAGAAGAGGCTGAATGGCCAACATCTGACAAAACGCTCAATCCCATCCTTGTTTAGGGAGATGCAGGTTTAAACAACAATAAGATACCAACTCACACCTATCAGATTGGCCGAATTGAAAACACTGGCAAAACCAAGAATTAGAAAGCATGTGGGTAAATGGAAATTCATCCATAGCTGGTGTGAGTGTAAGTGGGTACCATCACTTTGGAGAGAACTTTGCCAGTAGCTATGGGGGTAAGAGAAGAAGATGCTTCAAGTCATCATTCCTCTCAAGGTCAGTGTCCTCCTTAAGTCATTCCTCTTCCAGGTTGATACCCTAGAGAAAATCTTGTACATGGACTCTAGGAAGTATATGTACAAGGATGTTCACCGTAGCATTGTTTATAATGGCAAAAACTGGAAACAGCCAAAAGGTCCATCAACAGAGGACTAGAGAAGTAAACAGTGGTATTTGCCATCAAATCTTACTTCTCTTGTATCACCCCCCAAATATGAAAGACTATGTGCTCCACTCATTTAAAAAATTTTTATTGTGGTAAAATACACATAATGTTTACCATCCTAACCATTTTTAAGTGCACAATTGAGTGGTATGAAGTACAGTCACATTGTTGCCCAACTATCACCACCATCCATCTTCAGAACTTTTCATTTTGCAAAACTGAAACTCTATACCCGTTAAACAACTCCCTATTCCCCCTCCCCTCCAGCCCCTGACAACCACCATTCTACTTTCCGTCTCTGATTTTGACTACTCTATGTACCTCGTGTAAGTGAAGCATACAGTATTTGTCTTTTTGTGACGGCCTTATTTCACATAGCATAACATCCTCAAAGTTCATCCATGACTACAGTATATGTCAACATTTCCTTCCTTTTTAAGGTTGCATAATATTCTATTGTATGTATATGCCACATTATGCTTATCCAGCCACCCATCAATGGACATCTGGGTTGCTTCCACGTTCTAGCTACTGTGAATAATGCTGCTATGAATGTGGTGTACCTCTTCACTCAGTTTTAACTTGACATCAAACACTTTTCATCATAGTATACTTGTAAAGTATATAATTTCCAATGTGTTGTAAATATTGGTATTTTAAAATAAAGCTTTACATCAGTCTTTTTATTTCTAATAGAATATAAACAGATGATGTATCAATTTTATTTCAACCATTGATGCCAAAAATCTTGGCTCTCTGTGCACCGATGCCAAAAAGAAATACGGAGACAGAGTTTTGGAGGAACGAGAAAGAGTAGCTTTATTATTTGCCACGCAAAGAGGGAACACAGTGGGCTAGCACCTCAAGAACTGTGCCCCCCTCCCTGGGGAATAGGGAAAGGTTTTTATAGCCCAGGGCTTGTGGTCTGGGGTAGGTGATAACACTCAAAGTAAATAAGGTCTTGCATTTCTTTTCTTCTGCAAATTCATGGCCAAAGCTGGCATCAGGCAGCGCAGCAACCTCGTGTGGTGTCCCTGAAGTTATAGGCCCATAAACTTCTTTCTGAAATGAAGAGTGCTACAGGGGAGTGTAGGGGGAGAAGAAATGCCAGGTGCAAAGGGTAATTCATATGGAGTCAGAGAGTAATTAGCTTTGTGAAGGACAAGTCTAGCTACAAGTGTTTGTTAGTAGTAACAGCTAAAGAATAACCAAGATTGCTTAACTCTTTATGGGCTGTTTCCCCAGCCTGTTCATTGTTTCCTTATTTTCCTTGTTTATCAGAAAAGAAAATTCTCATTTCTATTTTTTCCTGCAACACCATCACCCATTTTAAAAATACAACAACAAGTTCTTTAACTTTTGGAAATTCTCCATCATTCCTTTTTTTCTTCAAACTTATGAATTCTATCCCACTTCCTCCATAGACATTTATTCTAATATAATACATTCTTATGCTTGAAGATCTTTTATTGATCATACTTCTCTGCCAAAAAAAAAAGCATACAAACTGAAGTTTTAATTTCCTACAATCATAAATTTCTAAGTATTAAAAGTTTAGATTATGCCATCATTGCAACTATCAGTAGTACACAATTGTTCAAAAATAACAAATTTAAAATAAAATCAATTTTAAATTATTAAAAAGTAATTATTAAACATAAAAAGTAACCCTTGGTTCTAATGTACTACAGTTATGCAAAATGTTACCATTGGGGGAAACTAGATGAAGGATACATGGAATCTGTCTATATTATTTCTTATAATTGCAGTGTCAATCTGTAATCATCTCAAAATAAGAAGTTTCATAAAAAAGTAACTTTGAGGGTGTCAACTACAAATTGGCATTTTCCATGAGCACTTGCCATTGACCTCTACAAGGAGTAAATCATGAGCTGCTGCAGCCGCTGACTTCCAACACCCCCTGAAAGGAGTTCAGGATGGAGAGCAGAAATGAGGCACTCCGTGCTCTGGGAAAAACTGGCAGAACAGGTCTTCAGATAGTTAGATATTTTCAGGAGCCCATTTTATGAGCCCAATTCTTGTATCCCCTCATATCTAGAAAAGCGCTAAAATCCTTCATGGTGACTGACGTCTGCTCCTCTTGGCTAGCAGTAACCTGCGCGAGACTAGCAGCAACCTTCTGTAAAAAATATGTGCTTGGTTGCATGTATTCCCCCTTCACCAAAATCACATATATACTGATCTTCCTGCCTGCCTCTTTGGAGCAGTTTCTCAGAGCTATCTGGGATGCTGTCTCCCGGGCTGCCGTCCTCATTTTGCCCCAAATAAAACTTAACTCGCTCCTCTCGTGTTGTGCATTTTTTTTAAGTCGACAAGGGGAAATTCAGCTCTTAATGAGATGAATAGAGTCCAATTAGTTAATGAACCCACAGGATAATATTACCTATCGTTAGAATGAGACAGAGCTCAGCATCAATTATTTTACTTTTTGTTTGTTTTTGTTTTGTTCATAACAAGGAAGCACTGAAAAATCTTCTTTCCATAAATAAACAATTGGTTTTGTTACAGCAGAGTCACTAAATCTTTTAACTTTTTCCAAAATTTTTTCAGCCATAAAAACCCCCAATAACCCCACAATAGTGACCCATCATCAGAAGGTAATTTTAATGATCTATTAGTTGCTTTGTTATTTTGCAACTAACAAAGTAGCACAAACTAAGTAGCTTAAACCACAGGAACGTGTTGTCTCACAGTTCTGGAAGCTAGAAATTCGGGATCAAGGTGTTGACTACATTAGTTCCTTCTGAGGGCTGAAAGGAAGATCTGTTCCATGCCTCTCTCATAGCTTCTAGTGGGTTGCTGGCTGTCTTTGGTGTTCCTTGAATTGTAGAAGCATCACCCCTATCTCTGTCTTTATTTTTGTTGCAGCAAAAGTAGAAATGAAGTTTTCCTTCGAGAGCAAGGAAAACAAAGGGAACAGTGAACAGGACAGAGAAGAAACATAACCTGGCCTGAAAGAGTTAATCACTCCTAGTTTTATTTTAACTGTTACTAATCTGTAGTATCTGTAACTAGATTTATACTTCTCAAAGCTAACCTCACTCCCTCACACTATGTAAATTACATTCTGCACCTATCACCCCTGACTCTGTGTGAGTTACATCCTGTGCCTATCACTGCCTAACCTTATCACATCCTCGGGCATACATTCCCTATGCCCTCTGGTAACAAATCACCCCCTGTAGCTTCTGCATTTCAGAAAGGTCTCTGGCGGATAAACCAGAAACAAACGGTCCCAATTACCAGAATGCTGGACCCCAATTACCAGGCTGCCTGACGCCAGCTATGACTGTTTTGAAATAATGCAAAGGAAAAAGAATGCAAGACCTTCACTGTTTTGACCCTTATCACATACCCCGCCTGTGAGCCCCACATATAAAATCTTCTCCAATTCCCCAAGGGGGGGCGGGCACAGTTCTTGAGGCACTAGCCTACTGTGTCTTCCCTTTGCCTGGCAAAGAAAAATAAAGCCATCTCTCTCATCCTCCAAAATCTCTGTCTCGGTATTTCTGTTCGGCATCGGTGCACAGAGAAGCTGAGATCTGGCAACATTTTCACTTGATGTTCTCCCTGGCTATGTGTCTATAACCAGATTTCCCCTTTTTTAAGGACACCAATTATATTGGATTAGGACCTGATGAACTCATATTAACTCGTTTACCTCTGTAAAAACCTTATCTCCAAATAAGGTCACATTCAGAGATACTGGGGATTAGGACTTCAGCATATGTAAATTTGTTGGGGGGGTGGGGGGAGACTCATTTCAATCTATAACAGTTGCCAGCTCTAGTAGGTCTTCTTCCAATTATGTTGGAAGGAAAGACTCAGGAATCACTGACCTGCATGTGGATTGGTCATGATCTTTAGAGTTATTCACTTCTCAGTTTCTGGAATCCACCAAAATAGGCTTTATACTACAGCCTATCAAGTAGCTATCAACTGCATTGTTCCTCTCTCACCAAAAGCAGTTGCCTACCCTGATGAACTTAGAAAGGGTTGGGGAAATAGAAATATTTTTAATTACCATACAAATTTACCAAAACAATATTTTGATAAAATATTTTTATCTTATCAAAGGCTTTACACTTTGTTTTCACTACAACTTTGGAGCTAAAGGTTTCCCTCATGTGATTCACGGAAAATAAAAATACTGCCAACTAACCTCACTGGCAAAGGCTTCAATGTCAAACCAACTAGCAAATCAGGCTTCCGTTCTGTTGAAAAAAAGAAGTCTGATTCCTTTTGCAATTCTAATGAACATGTTAATGTGCCTCCCATAATAACTGTCTCGCTTCTGAATTCCAGCTCCCCAGTGGAGAGGCAGGTAGAGCGATGCGGCTCAGGAGTCCGCCCTGAGGAGCTCTGCCTCTAGTATTCTCCCGGATGCCCTGTTTTCCAGCATCTCGAGGACTCTACTCAGGAGAAATGCATTCTTTGGCAACTCCTAAGCAGATGGATACTAAATGAAAAATATTTGGGTGTTTCTCTTTGATTGCACCACAGTAAGGTACAGGAGGATGGGAAGTCTGCTGTTTTGTTTTAAAGCAGGAAAAGAACAATTATGAAATGCGGGGTGGGGAAGGAGAATCTGTGTGAAAACTAGACAAAGGCATTTGTTCTTGGGCAGATCTGTCTCAGGAAAAAGGATAAACAGGCTTTTGGGATCTGGAAAACAAACCCCTTAAAATTATGTGTATCCTCTGTTGGTGGGAATGTAAATTGGTGCAGCCACTATGGAAAACAGTATGGAGGTTCCTCAAAAAACTAAAAATAGAATTACCATATGATCCAGCAATCTCACTCCCGGGCATATAGCCAGACAAACTGTAATTCAAAAAGATACATGCACCCCTATATTCATAACAGCACTATTCACAATAGCCAAAACATGGAAACAACCTAAATGTCCATCGACAGATGAATCGATACAGAAGATGTGGTATAAATACATATATACAATGGAATACTACTCAGCCATAAAAAGGAATGAAATAATGCCATTTGCAGCAACATAGATGCAACTTGAGATTATCATACGAAGTGAAGTCAGAAAGAGAAAGACAAATACCATATGATATCACTTATATGTGGAATCTAAAATATGACACAAATGAACTTATCTATGAAACAGAAACAAACTCACAGACATAGAAAACAGACTTGTGATTGCCAAGGGGGAAGGCGTGTGGGGGAGGGATGGATTGGGAGTTTGGGATTAACAGATGCAAACTCTTACATATAGAATGGATAAACAACAAGATCCTGCTGTATAGCACATGGAACAATATTCAATATCCTGTGATAAACCATAATGGAAAAGAATATGAAAAAGAATGTATGTATATGTATATGTATAACTGAATCACTTTGCTGTACAGCAGAAATTAACACATTATAAATCAACTATACTTCAATGGAATAAATTTTTTAAAAGTTATGTGTATCCTTAAGGACAGTCTTCACGTCCCCCCAAAGGTATGAAGACCCTGATTGAGAACTACTGAACTGTGGTATATTCACCAGATAATACTACTATACAGCACTTATGTTAAATGAACTAAATTTACGTCTC
Organism: Balaenoptera borealis; assembly: GCF_965194805.1. Taxonomy (NCBI): domain Eukaryota; kingdom Metazoa; phylum Chordata; class Mammalia; order Artiodactyla; family Balaenopteridae; genus Balaenoptera; species Balaenoptera borealis. The sequence continues at coordinate 13,467,383 of NC_138871.1, forward strand.
AGCATAACTCAAACTCAAAGACATTCAATATGATAATATTTCTGTATATTGAAACATTCTCAAAAATTATATACAGCTAATACATATATATATATATATATATATATATGTATATATACAGTAAAAGTATTAAAACAGAGAGGGGCAAGTTGAAAGTAATAGGATGGAAAAAGATACCATTCAAACAGAAAACATAAGAGAGCTAGAGTGGCCATATGAATATCAAACTAGACTTCAAAACAAGGTATCAACAGAGATAAAGAGGGACAATTTGTAATGATAAAAGGGTCAATCTGATAAGAAAACAGAACAATCTTAAATGTGTATGTATCCAACAACAAAGCTTCAAAATATACAAGGCAAAAAGTGGACAGAGTTAAAGGGAGAAATAGACAAATCCAGGATCGTAGTTGGAAATGTAACATCCTTCTTTCACAACTGATAGACAAAAACCCAATTTTTGCTTCTGGGGAGGAGGCAAGTTATTTGAGGATGCTGCAATTGTATCTGTAACATTTATCTGAGCAAATATGACAAAATGCTAACACATTAGTTTTGAGGGGTGTTTTCCGAGGAGCATATGAGTGTTTTATATTATTTGCTCTATTTTTTCGGTGTCCAAATGCTTTCGTAACTTAAAAAAAAAAAAGTGAATGGAAGAAACATTTAAGTGAATGAACAATAAATGAGGTGCAGACATCAATGTCACCTCATCCAACATTACTCCAACTCCCTACCCTCCCCAGCCTACCCTCCCTCCCCCGCCTCCCTCCCTACCTGTGAGTCTTCCTCTGATAAGCATGTCCTTAAAGTGGACCAGGCACTGAACACAGGCTTACAATCTCTTCCTGCTATGGGCTGTATTCAAGCTGTCCCAAGCTTGAATGCCCTCCCAAAGCTCCTTTATAGCCCAAACCTGCAGCAGCCACCTCTCCATAAAGGCTTGCCACCTTCTCAAGCCCCATCCTGAAGTTCCTACACCACCTGAATTAATGCCAATGTCTTCTTCTCTCTCCTTAAATATGCGCCTTCCCTAAAGGTTCAATATCTTCTTCTGCTCCTCCCCTCCACTCTACCTCTCTTTGCAATCAGACCCACTCTCACAACTTAAATTATTACCCCCTTGCAGAGGCTGCCTCCCCAGCCCCGGCCCCTCTCTTGAATTCAAATCCTGGCTCTCCAATTGCATTCAGGATGCTTCTGTTTGAATGTTCTTGACATTAAAGATCTGTAGCAAGTTGACGCAACTTTACAGCAAACGTGTGTCTGCACCAAGAGAGGAGAATGACACAGCGTGAATACAAGTTGTCAGCCGATATGTGGGTTTTTCCCATCACAGATCAGCTTCTTACTCTCTTCACCCCGTCCAAACTGTGACTAAGCCTCCCCCAAGCATATTTTAAACATCATCTCAACTTCTTCTGGCCTCCTGGGATGCCTTCCTCTCTTTGCTTTTGAAGTCTTGTGGTTCATCTTGATATGTTCAGAGATGGACATAGTTTTACTTATCCTATTTGGCATTCTGGGAGCACTTTTGATCTGATCACTTGTGTCTTTAATTGTAGAAAATCATAAGCAATGATCTCTTCCATTTTTCCTTCTCCACACTCCCTTTATTCTCTTCTTTCTGAAATCCCATTAAACATTTCACAGTACTGATTCACATCTCAATAGCTTTTCAAACTGCTTCTGTCTTTATCTCCCTGCATTGCAGTCTCTGTGAATTCCTCAATGCTAGTTTCCATTTCACTAATTGTCCCTTCAACTATGTCTAATCTAGAGTGTATCCTAGTTTATATCTAAACAATATATAGATTTCATTTCCAGGATGCTCAGTATTTATCAGTATTTATTCAGTTGTTCTTGTTTAATTTCTGCATTTTCTACACCTTCTTGTTCTCTGTTTCAAACTCTTTTCAGATTGTTCTATAATTTGCATCTCTTCTGGAGTGAACTCCCATCCCAATTTTAGTTAAATATCTTTACATATATTTTGAATTTTGAGTGTCTACATAATCTCATCTTGAATGGGAACTTTAAAAATCTCTCTCTCTTTATACTGCATCCTCCTGGTTTTTTTCAGGGCCCACAGCCAGAACCAGGCCTTATTCTGATGGCTCTGGGCTCCTGTCCAGTAGTGACACTGCCACAGCTCCAGTCTCTGGCCTGCCCTCCCGACACTATAGGGGAGCAGCCCTATGTGAGCCACGACTATGGAGAAGCGCACAGCTTTCTCCAGACTTTCACCAAGAGAAATCCTGACCCAAGACACAGACTCAGGAACAGACCCCAACAAGCTGGCCCCAGATTTCAGCCCTGGTTCCACCCCTACATCCAGGATGATACTCACCTTGCTTTTGAATGCATCTATCTTCTCCCCGTCCTCCGTCTCCTTCTTTTACCTTCAACCATACCATTACTATGTATTAAAACATGGTATCAGCACCATCTTGATTAGAAGTCAAGTGCCTCATTCTAAGCAACCTCTCTCCTAATTCTTACCTTATCTACAAACCAGCCACTTTGTAAAGCCTTTCCTGAGCACTCTTACCTGAAATGAGCAATCTCTACCTCCTCTGATCTGCTCTATGCTGCATTTAGCTTTTACAAAACAAGGGTTTCTTGAAGACCAAGTGTGTGCCATGGCCTATTAGGCACCACAATATAAACATGAACAATACAAGGTCTCTTCCTCAAGACACCAAGGGTCTGGTCATCAAGCTGGATGAGCAAACAAACCATTGCTATGCAAAATAAGTGCTTCTGTCCAGGGACGCCCAAGGTCCAGGTGACACTGAGAAGCATATGGTCTATACTGCCTGGGAGCACAGGAAGGGGGCAAGGGGCTGAGCCCATGAGGAGGAGATGCTTGAACTGGGTCTTAAGGAAGAGGAGTTTACTAAGCAGAGAGCAGAGCTGAGAACAAGCCAGGCTAAAAGAATAGCATGGAGGCAATGGCGCTGAGGTGGAAAGGAGCAGGGCTCCTTTGAGAGACAGAGAGGCACCAAGCCTAGGAGGTGTGAAGGAGGCAAGCGGGAGGGGATGAAGATGGGCTGCAGAGCCGAGTGTGCAGGGCCTCAGACAACATCCGGGATCCCCCAGTGTTCTCCTAGGGACCATGGGAAGCCCTTGCAGGATGGAGCACAGGGTTGGCAGGACAAGATTTTCACTGAAAGGGACCAGAAGCACGGGAAGAGACCAGAGTAGAAGTGGGGTGGCCAGTTAGGAGACCACTGCAAAAGTCCAGACAAGAGACAACAGTAGCCTCGTTGAACGTGGGAGCCTGGGGTGTGGAAAAGTGGAAATGGCAGAAGTGAGGTAGAATTAACAGGTATTTGTGATTGAGATAAAGCAAGGCTCTGATAATTCTAGAGTTCAAAGGCCTTTCTAGGCCCAAACAAGCTAACTCTTTCCAAGGAGACGGTAACATCTCTTGGACCGGCAAGGGGAGACAGCAGGCAACTTCCAACACCATGATTCCAGGTTGGCCCTGAGTCAGCGTCTTAGGAGCTGATTAATTTCCTACCACTGCCCTGCGCAGTTATGTGTTCTGAATAGTCTTTAATTAATGTAAAAAAGTATTTGCATGGCTTAAGAACATACACCTTGAGGAAAAACAAAGACCTGTTTAAATTCAGCATAGAAACTGGTTACTCTCTTACCCTCTCTCTCTCTCTCTCTCTCTCTCTCTCTCTCTCTGGATATCTTTAAAAATAAGGAGTTTATTTGACAGAGTACTGCTGTTCCCCTTTCTTCATCCACCCCATGTGAGTGCCACACAGTGTGGGATGTGGAAGCTTACCTGGCAGGCCCCACCCAGCCCTCTGCACACCTGGCCCTGCAGCAAACAAGCATCCCCAGAACTTGCACAATTGCATCTGTTCTCCTGTCTTTTGCAGGGCGGATGTCACTGTGGTTTCATTGAGAATCTACCAGTTCTGTGAAAAATATCATTGGGGTCGCAAAGCCTCCTTGGTGGGTTTGACATGTTGCCCTGACATCCCCCCATCCTCTGTCATGCTCTGCACAAAAGGGGCTGCCACACACATGGCTGACACTTTTCTTAACTGCAAGGCTGGAAGACCTCCAAACCAGCTGCAGTTCACTTTCAGGAGACTGGGATAGGACGATTCTATTTTCAAGTCTTGTACCCCAGAATCTGGCCATCATCGTACTCAGGGACCTGGTTCCCAAGATCCAAATATCTGCAGGTTGACTCTGGCTCCCCTCCAATGCTTCCTCCACCAGCAAGGTATGCCTCTGTGGCTGGCCATCCTCTTCACCACCCTCCTGATTGCATCTTTTGGCCAGAAGGGCCATTGAACATTCCTGCAGTGGGAACAGAGACGAAGCAAAATGGGAAACTATCTAAAAAGAGGATTGCCTTGTCAGTGGCCTATCTGGACTTGGCTGTTTCCTTGTCACCCTCATTGATGTAAGTTAAGGCACAGCACTGTGTCTACACAGCCAGGAACACACACACACACATATATCGATATGCCAGGGGACCCACTGCTGTGTGCCACAGTCATATTTACAGTTACAAAGGGTTTTCCTTCCCCCACCTGCCTGTCTTCCATCTGAAAATGTTACATGTGCATGAGTGACTCCTCAATGATACAGATATATTGTATCTACTACAGCCTTACTAGTAATTGCAAAAATTGAGAAACTGCTTAAATGTCTATTAATAGGAAAACTAAGTTAGGGAACACCCATATAAAATGCGCCTCTTTAGAAATATGGAGTAGATCTACAGGTGCTGACACAGAAAGCTTTCTTCTGCTGTTAGACAAGAAAGGCAAGTTGCAAAAAATATGTGCATAGTACAACCATGTGTCAAAAATGGTGTGTAAGCAGCTGTTTATGCATAGATTATATCTGAGGAGCACACTTAACTGTTAACAGTGGTTTTCTCCGGAGAATGGATGATGGTGAGGAGAGCTGAGACAGGGAAATTTCCCCATACTCTTTTTTGTATTGTCTGAAGTTTTTCAAGAATACATAACTTTTGTAATTTAAAAGACACTGTAAAAAACATGTCTAAATATAAATGGTCCACGTTAGAGTAAGCACCTTTGATGCTTTGGGCGGAGGGCTGGGCGGAGGGGGTTGAAATCAAAGTAAAAAAAGAAGCCCACCCAACACTTAAGTTCAGACCGCACGAGGGGAGTACAGTTCTGCAAACACAGCTCAGCCCAAGCTGTGATGTGACATGCAACCTCGCGGGGGGGGGGGTGGCGGGGGGGGGCCGGGGTGTGTGTCTGGAAAATAGTTCTCGCCACTGCCGCGGGGCAGAACTCACGGGTGGGGCAGACACATGGAACAGATAATGCCAGGTGGCTTTGAATCAGGCAGCAGCAGCATGAAGGGCACCCACTATGGGATGCAAAGTGGGAAGACCCTGAAGAAATGAGAGAGGGCACCCACTATGGGGCAGAAGGTTTCCAGACAGCAGAAGACATAAAGGAAGTGGCCAAGTGTGTGTCAGGTTCAGACAGGGAGAACTGTCTCCACCCAAGCATTCACCCAGGCTGCACACTTGTCCCCACCAAGCACCCATAGCCAGAGGTACAGAGGGGTGAGGTCCAAGTCCCCTAGCACGGGAGCTGGGCCCGGGGCGGAAACAGAACAGCATTCCAGGCACAGGGAACAGCAAAGGCAAGAGGAGCCCACAGTTCAGATAATCTCAAGCCCTGTGGGAATGCAGCGGTAGGTGGATGGGAAAGACCAGGGCAGAGGCTTGGGAGCAGCCAGAACCCAAAGGCTCGGAGCCAAGCCAGGGCTGAGCTGCCACGCGGTCCTGCAAGTCATGGAAGGTTGCGGGAGTGACACCATCAGATGCCCTTTCGGAGAATAATGTTCACAGCAGGGTGGCTGGGGGACTGGCCAGAAGAGGGGCTGGTGTGGAGGCTGCTGAGTGGGCGCCGGAAGGAGTGAGGCTGTGTGGCCAGGTGCAGCTGCTGGGGAAAGCCTGAAGGGTGTGGTCAGCAGAGGTCACACAAGGCTTGAGCGGCTGCTGCCCCTTGGAGCTCCGGAGGAGTGGGCCAGTCACGAACTCCTCTTCAGCCCTCAGGGCCCATTTTACGGCCCCAAAGCCCCAAGGTGCCGGTGCTAGGGCCACTTTGAGTGAGGGCAAAGGAAGTGGACACTTCTCTCTCCTTCCTGCTCACTCACCCTCCCTTCTTGAAATCTCTCATCTCTATCCTCTGCCGCTGTCACACCCACAGGAGAGCCATTCCAAGGGCCACTTTCAAGCCCTTTTCCTTGTCCTCAAACCCGCGGTTCTCAACCATTCCCAGCTTCCCGTCAAGGCTGCCTCGACGGCCCCCATTCACGGACCCCAGCCCCCTCTCTGGGCTGGAAGGTGACAACCGCGAAAAGGAGGGCGACTCTCTCCTCCGCGGGACTTCACGTGACATCACATCCTCCGAACGCGAAATCGGCTCCGCGGCCGGCCGAAGGGCGCAACTTCCTCGGTCGGCGTCCCACTGGCTCCTGCGCTCCTCCGAGCTTCGAGCCGCGAGCGGAGCGGCGCCGCGGGGAGCGCGCCATGGCCTCGCCGGTGACCGCCCTGCTCCTGCCGCTGGCCCTGGTGCTCCGTGAGTTGGCGACCCCTGGGGAAGACGGGGCCGGGGCTGGCGGGGGGCGCGGGGCGCGGGGCTCCCGGCTCAGCCTCACTGCCTGTGCCCCGCAGATGCCGCCGCGGTCCTCGAGTCATTCTCGTTCCGGATGTCGCCGGTGCAGGTGCAGGCTCGCCTGGGCGAGAAGGTGAAGCTGCACTGCGAGGTGCTGCAGTCCAGCATGACGTCGGGCTGCTCCTGGCTCTACCAGAAGCCCGGGGCCCCCTCCAGACCCATCTTCCTAGTGTACCTCTCCAGCACGCGGTCCAAGCCGGCCGAGGGGCTGGACACCAATTACATCTCCGGCGCCAAGGCCGAGGGCGCCAACTTCCACCTCACTCTGCACCGCTTCCGCGAGGAGGACCAAGGCTACTATTTTTGCTCGTTCCTGAGCAACTCGGTTATGTACTTCAGCAATTTCGTGCCTGTCTTCTTGCCAGGTCCGGGCGCCCGGGGCGTGGCACCCCTCGGTGTGGGGTTTGGGGCTCAGTCTGAGTCCGTTTTTCACACGCCTCGAGCCTCTTAGCGCCCCTGGGGGCTACTTAGATACTGTTCCCATTTCACAGTTGAGGAAACTGAGGCTAGGGGCTAGAGTGCGACTGGATAGGAACTGAAGATGGCTTTTTAGGTCCGGTTGATCTGGGCTCGAGTTCCGGGCTTGTGTGATCCTGGGCAAGTTGTACTTAAATTCTCTGAGCCTCCCTTTGCTGGTCAGTAAAATGCGGGTATCACCGCCAAGCCCACGAGGCTTCTGGTGGGGCCCTGGAGAGAGGCCGGGCGGAGGGGAGCGGGCCCTGCATTCACGTCCGAGGCGCCGGGTGCGGTTCGCGGACCAGGAGGTCCCACCCCATCTCCCCTGCCCTGAGCGCAGAGCTCCGCGCGGGCGGCGGTCTACGGCTCTTCCAGCGGAAAATCGGGAGGAGGCGCCCACTTGGCAAAGGCGCGCGGAGCAGTGGGGAGGGTTCGCGTGCACAGCTCCAGCCCGGCCCCTAACCACTCTCTGTTGCTCCCGCAGCGAAGCCCACCACGACGCCGGCGACGCCACCATCCACGCGGGCGCCCACCAAAGCGTTGCAGACTGTGTCTCCGCGCCCAGAGGTGTGCCGGCCCTCGGCGGGCAGCGCAGGTGAGGCGGGCGCGGGGAGAGTCCTCGCCAGGGGCAGCCCTGATCCTGCAGGTAGAGCCGAGGGCAGCCCGAGTGGTGGGGAAGCCGAGAGACGGAGCCGGGAGAAGGAAGTGTCCCGGCTGGCGGGGTGGGGTGAGGGATCCCGGGCCCGCTCCTAAATGTCGGCGTCTTCTGTGTCGTCAGTAGACACAAGGGGGCTGGATTTCTCCTGCGATATCTACATCTGGGCGCCCCTGGCCGGGACCTGCGCCATCCTTCTCCTGTTATTGGTCATCACGGTCATCTGCCACCGTCGTAAGTCCTAGGGAATCGCGGCGGGGAGAGTCCGCCCGACTCCCGCCCTTTGCGCGGCTTCGCTCTAGGCAGCCCTTGCCGGGAGTCGGAGTTGGAATTCCTGGGACTCCGAGCTGCTCCGCAGGGCCAGGCGCAGCCTTTGTCTTTCCTGGAGAGAGAACGCGGGAAGACCCCTTCGCGCTGCTCTTTCCACTCTCCGGGAGGTTTTTAGGAAGACAGTGCCCCGGAGCGGCAGCAGCAGGGGTGGGGTGTTCCCTGGGCAAAGCCTGTAGCAAGCGCACAGGTCTGGGCTTATTACAAACGCCTGGGACAGGGGGCGGGGGGCGCGGCAGGGGGGGGGCTCTGTGCCCCTGGGACCTGTGCCCGGGAGGGCTGGGTCAGAACCACGACAGGCAATGGTTTATTCTTGGTCCCCCACCTTGCGAGCCCCCCGCCCCGTCTTGGATCCCACGCAGGTGATTGTACTAACCCACGTTCACCCACATCTGTATTTGCAATGTTTTTTATTTAACATCTGTATTGGAGTATAATTGCTTTACAATGGTGTGTTAGTTTCTGCTGTATAACAAAGTGAATTAGCTATACATATACATATATCCCCATATCTCCTCCCTCTTGCGTCTCCCTCCCACCCTCCCCATCCCACCCCTCTAGGTGGTCACAAAGCACCGAGCTGATCTCCCTGGGCTATGTGGCTGCTTCCCACTAGCTATCGATTTTACATTTGGTAGTGTGTATATGCAATGTTTTTTAAATTGATACAAAGAGGGATAGGAACGAAGCCCTCACCTGGACTCTCATGAGTTATAATCTTACTTACTGTATAGCACAGGGAACTATGTTCAGTATTTTGTAATAACCTATAATGGAAAAGAATCTGAAAAAATATATACATATTATTTGTATAACTGAATCACTTTGCCGTACAGCTGAAACTAACACCATATTGTAAACTGTCTACAATTTTTAAAAATTTTAATAATAACTATTAAAACCATAAAATATAAATATTATATCATGCTTTCTTTACAGCTTATTTCTTTATAATATAAATTAATCTTCACAGTGTCAATCATCATTATGCACTAATGTCATTTTACAAGTTTATTATGTCTTTTTTATAATGTCGATGTAGTTATTGTTTGCTTTAAATAAAATAGTCATAGCCACACTAGAAAAAAAAAAAGAGTTATAATCCTAAATAAATAGGAAAAGTGAAGGAGAAACCATATTTGGGAACTATTCGTCGTGATGGGGCAGTCACTTTATCCCTTCTTTTTCCTTATCCAGGGAGCCGAAGACGTGTCTGCAAATGTCCCAGGTGAGTCTCTTATAACCTCTGGGCCTGCTAACCCCAGGCAGCCCTGGACACAGGTCCTGGCTCCCCAAGCAGCAGATGGTGGGAACCTTTCCCAGAAAGAGGCCATGGCAGTGGAGTCCTGGGGACCAGGGAGTCAGCATAGTGCCTGAACAAAGAGAGGCAGAAGGCTGACATTGGGGAGAAAATGGAGGCCCAGGTTGGGCTTAGGGGGAGAGAAGTGTGACTTCAGGAAATGTCTGTCTTATTTGGCCTAGTATCAAAAAGCCCATCTGAAGAATTCCCCCAATTAATCCTAGCTCCTCTGAAGACCTGTGGTCTATTTATCTGGATGATTCCAGCTGGGTCTTGTAGTTTTCTTAAGAAAACTTATTTTTTCCTATTGGCTTGGTCTAGACTTTTTTTGAGAGACAGCCAGTTTTATCACCTGAACCAAATAAAGAATGGCCTCAGTTCCTAATTTCCCTGTGGCAATTCGGGGCCTTGATTTGCTGCCAAGGACTGGAGCAGGAAGAAAGGAGGACCAGGGGTAGGGGCAATTAGCTATCTGGCAGTTCGACTCCCTTATCCAGTTCCAGCCCATGATCTTTCTGAAGCGATTAGGAAAAAACAAAAACCAAAAACAGTGTCTGGAAGAGAGGCCTCAGTCTCCTCTCTTCTTCGAGCTTCGGCCAGACAGCCCTGTGCTAACATCCTGCAAGCGCCCACTCTAGCCCAGCTCTGTGGTGGGAGTTATACCCAGGGTCTTCCTTACCCTCACAGCAACCCCATGGGGGAAACACCGCGGTGCCATCTCACAGATCACTGGCTCAGAGATCAGGAAACCTACCCAAGGTGGCAGAGATATGCTTACACTCCAATTATCAATAATATTGAATAATAACAACCATTTGATGAAAGCCTAAAGTGTACCAGTGCCATATATATATATATATATGTATATATATATATAAAAAGTTTCAAGTTTCATAACAACCTTTAAAATAGTTACTGTGACCACCATTTTACAGACGAGGAGACTGAGGCTTAGGACATTTAGTGACTTGTCCAAGGCCATACTGCTAGCAAGTAGCAGAGCTGCAACTGCTATTCAAAGCCCAGGCTCCTCTCTGTGGCTGGGGGCCGGGGCAGAGGGCGTTAACAATAACCAACTATATTCACCAGTTCCTTTTGGTAGGTGAAAATGTTTCAGGTTTTATACCTGGGGTTCACATTTCACACTCCTTGATATTTCTCTTCAGGAACCCAAGTTCACTGTCTTATACATCATTATTTTTAACAGTGGAAATGTAATGAATTTCCAATGCATATACTAGAGGTGATATACCAAGGGGATAAAGACTCTTTAAAAGCAGAGAAGGATTTTTAGCAATTTCAATATTCAGGGTACAGTTGGGAGCTTTTGGAGGAGAATCGTCCCTTATCTCTATCTTTTCTGAAAATTCTCATTTTGAAATGAGCAACTGAGAATAAAACTCTGCCCTGAAATACAAAGCTATGCAGATTAAAAATATGAGGAACTCACACATGAGTTAATAAACTCAGTGATGACCAAGGGCAGCTCAGCTTCAACACAGAGGTTTTGGAGGATGGTGTGTGTAGACATGACACTCACGATGAATCAGCCCATTTAGACGGTGCCAGCCCAGTACTGAATTAACACATTTTTAGTGCAGCATCAAATTTGGGTTGTCAAAGGGACTTTCAGGTAAAGTAGCTCTGCATGGTTGACGGTGGTGGTTCTTTCACATCCTCCCCTGTCACTGTGATCCTCCTGAGGGCTGAGAATCAAGTCAGATGATGGCTTGGTTATCAGCCTGCTTCTCTCACCTCCATGGGGACCTTGACAAAGTCTCTAAGAAGCTAGGCTAACTGGCTTCAGATCCTGGCTCCACCACCTCCTAGTTATGTGACCTTGGGCACGTTCTCTAACTTCTCATCCCCAGTGGCTACCCCTCAGGTTGCCATGAGGATTAAACAAGATGGCACAAGGAAAGCTCTTGGCAGGGTTGCTGAGGTCATTCACCCAGTGCCGTGCTGGTGCCGCAGGGACAAGTCCTCAGACCCCCATGAAGGCTGGGAGGTTGGTGAGGGGTGGGTAGACACGGGTGAATGCTGCATCGCATTGCAGGGGCTCTTGCTGCAGTGATGGTCACCTGCCTCTCTTCCAGGCCTGTGGTCAGACAGGGAGGCAAGCCCAGCCCTTCAGAGAGATGCACCTAGCATGGCGATGGGCCCCGCGTGACAGCCACTACAAGACTTCAAACTGAGAACTCTCCTGACGGGGAGAGCAAGAGTCCTTCCCTTTCGGTTTCTCCAGCCTTCCTTCCTTCCACATGTATTCATTCTCATTATTATTGTTTTCCTGGGGGTGGGGTGGGAAGGGTTAACTTTTTCTTTACGTGTTTACTTTAATTGACACAAAACGAGACTCTACCATGTCTACGGTACACCGCAAGGGTTATAATACCGTTGCGCTCCCATATTGGGGTAAAGGGGAGGTAGGCCAGAGCTATACCGCAAGCTGTGTTCTCAGAACCAGGCTGTGAGGGTTGGCGGGGGCCTCGGCACCCACTCAGCCCCAACCTCTTCCCCAGCCATTTACAAAGGAGGAGGCTGAAGCCCAGAGATGGGGGACAGCTGGACCAGAGTCCCAGCAGGGCTCAGGGCTCAACCTCCACACGGTTCAGATCTCTCTTCTGGAGGCCTCTGTCTCAGCATGGGGAGCTGTGTCTCAAGCCTCAAGAGAACGAGTGATTTTTTGAGCACCTGTGATAGACCCATTACTGCGCCCAGAGCCCCAAGGAGGTAATGAAATAAGACAAGAGGACTTGACAGAGTTCTATGATGTAGCTGAACAGGATCAGACTTTTTAATAATCAAGCGTGAAACAATACAGGTAACAGGAATTCCTCAACTAAAGTGGAAGGGGTGAACTGAATCCTGGAAAATGAAGAACTAGACCTCTGAAGAAAACCTCTGTGAAATCCTGAAGTGGAGGCAGGATGGTTCTCCCAACCCTTGCGTTGCAGAGGGACCCATGAAAGAGGAGAGGCTGCCCTTTGCAAACAAGATTTGAGCATCAGGAAAGCTGAAGGGAAGTCAGCTCTCTCTGAACTTGAGATTTTGCATTTGAACATGCTCCTGGGATCGTCGGTGAGTTTTTACAGTTTGTAAAGGCAGAACTGTGACAGCAGCTGGTACAGGCCCTGGCCTCCCCCAGACCAGCAGATGTGGGAACGTAGCAGACAGACTCTGGTGAGGAAGCTAAGAGCCCAAACTGCAGCCCTACACACGCATTTCCTCTCTTACCGTGTTGTAGAAGAAATGCATGCTCATTGGAAGAAAAAACTTAAAAGATAAGGTAATAAGAATCACCCATAATTCTTTACCTCAGGAATAATCCATTGTTAATATTACGGTGTACATTCTTCCTGATTATTTTCTATGCATATATATAAAATATATACTTTTAAAAAATGGGATTGCACTATGCTTTTATAAGTGGCTTTAATAAACAAACATTTATGGCAAACTCTTTTTTTATTACTTGGTTGCATCGGGTCTTAGTTGCGGCACATGAGATCTTCGCTGCGGCATGCAGGATCTTTCGTTGCGGCGTGCGGGCTTCTCTCTAGTTGCAGCACGAGGGCTCTAGAGCGTGCGGGCTCAGTAGTTGTGGTGCACAGGCTTAGCTGCCCCATGGCATGCGGAATGTTAGTTCCCCGACCAGGGATTGAACCCACATCCCCCGCATTGGAAGGCGGATTCTTAAGCACTGGACCACCAGGGAAGTCCTATGGCATACTTCATAATAGCAAAATCTCATTCCGTTTTTGGTTGTGCCATCATTTAACTGACTTGACATTTAATTGTTTTCAGTTTTCCACTACTATAATAACAAACACTACTAAAATGTTGCACACATCTTTAGGAGGAATACCTAAAATTATTGGGTCACTGCCCACTTTCACCTTGGATCCCCCCCATTTTCACATCAATTGAAATGGATTCATCTCTTCTTGTATCATCTTCCTTCCTTTTGTTCTTTCTTGGCAACAGATGAGCTGATACTCCTCTCATAATAAATCACAAAATCTTCATGTCTGTTGTTCAGGTAAAATATACATACTGAAAAGTGCACAAGTCGTAAGCATACAGCTCCGAGTCGCTATTAAATGAACACTCGCATACCCAGCACCAGGGCAGAAATAGAGCTTTCCCTGCCTCCCAGAAACTGCCTTCCACAGCCTTAATTTTTAAAAACAGTCTACTTTTAGAGAACAAAATTCTAGAGGAAAAAGTATCCCGAGTGTGGGAAAGCAGAAATGAAAGCTGAGAAAGTTCCTTTGAGACAAAATCTGGTTCTTGACCCCTCCTCACGAACATATCAAGCTAACCAGACCAGGGTTGGGGGGAGACACCCCAGGGACTGAGGCCCAGCTTGGAGCGGGTGCCAGGCTCTGGGGCTGTCTCTGGGTTCCCTGAAAGAGGTGAGGAGAGAAGCATCCCACAAAGGGCACTCCTCTCCTCACGGGAGAAACTTGTAAGGATGGCTGTCCTCATGGGACTAAGTGGAGAGGATGGCCGTGGAGCACCAATGTCAGAGAATCTGAGCCAGGGCGAAGGGACAGGAAAAGAGCATTTGCTCTCCAACCTGCAGCTCAGGTGTAAGCAGCCGGGGAGCTATGCTAGGGAGGCCCCAGAGAGGGTTAAATATAATACTTACTGATCTTTTTCATACCCCCTACAAAAGGGTTTCACTTACCACAAATAATATGGTAAACAACAACTTGGAGATTAAAAACATCAACATAGGAAAAAGCATTCATTAGAGTTGGCCCTTGAGACCAGGAAGAAAATAGAATGCCAGTCTGCAGACCACGAGGCCTAAAGCATGCTAGCAGGGGGCTGCGAATCTAGGCTCAGGGCTCTCCGGAGACCACAGACATCCAGCCTGCCTGTTCTACACGTGCGGGAGGAACACCCACAGTTCAAAGCCGAAGGCCTCAGGTCCAACAGTCGTATCTTACTTGCCAATCTCTAGCCTGAAGCTCTGGTTTTACAAATTCTCCCATGTGAAAGATGCCCACAACACGTTTTTGGACCCTGAAAAACAGGAACTAGAGAAATGACTTCTGTACTAGGCAGTACACTTGCTTATCAGCTGGCCAGAATCCAGCCTCAGTGTGGTTCATTAAACAAACATGCATTCTCTTAACAAAATGTATCCTATTTGTGGAAGAAAAAAACAGAGAAATTGGTGGTTTCTTTCTCCAGCTTTTAAACTGTTTTTAAGAGAGCCCACCATATGCTTGGAAATCCCCCATGACTCTTCAACAAGTGGGTCAGGGAGAAGGTTCTCTTTTTTTTTTTTTTTTTTTTTCTTTAACCAGCAAGAAGCTGCCCCCTCCCTTCTGCCCTGGGCCTGTATACAAATCCTTCCTGCACATGATTTTACAACAGGTAGGGACAGGCACCCCTTAACCTGCTCTGAAAGGCAGGTTTGAGCAGTGCCTCTCCACCAAAGGGAGCTGCAGGAGGCCACGATAACCTTAAATTAGGTTACATGCAGAGGCTCTGAAAGCAGCTCCCTGGCTCTGCTACTTATTAACTGTGTGTTCTCCAGCAAATGACAACGTCTCAATACCTCAGTTTCCCCACTTGTAAAATGAGGGTAACAATAGTCCCCACCTCAAAAGGTTCTTGGCAAGAATACACACGCTTATATGTATTTTCCAAGTGCCTAGAACAGCTCCTGGAACATAGTAACAAACGTATACTGAAAAAATGAACTTGTACCGAATTTCTCAAAACTACTGTTGTACCAATTACACTCTGAATGCAGCCACTCGTGTCTGATTCTTCCAAATTCTATCGTGAAAAGGGGTACACAGTAGTCATTCCTGATGGATCCACGCGCTAGTATACCCAGGGATCTCCACCCCTGTGTGCGGAAGACAGCCCTTCATACACATCTCACAAGAGCTCAGTCCCAGACGGACGTGGCCTCTGCACGGTGTGATGTGAAGCTCCCTTCAGCCTGGCATCCTGAGTGCCACCACCCTCCCTGTGCTGGTGGGGGCTGTGCCTGTCCACTGCACAGGAGAGTCTTACCATCCTTAGAACAGTTGGCTGAGGCCAGCAGAGTGGGAAAAGGATGTGCCCGACCATTGGTCATCTCAGCACCTACCGAAGGCCCCATCCCTGCAGGCCTATCTCACCTTTGCATGCCAGTTACAAATTCCCCTTGTCTGCTCTCTCTGAGCTGGCTGTGACCCGCATATGTCATCAGTCTTATGTTTCATTGACTTAACGAAATAATAGCTACCAGTTACTCAGCACTCACCACGGGCCAGGTATCTCATTTAGGCCTCATCAAAACCATGAGGTAGGAACTATTATTCTACTTTACAGATGAGTAAACTAAGGCATAGATAGGAAGTTTCTATCACTTGCCCAAGATTCTACAACTAGAATCTGGTGGGATTGGGATTTGAACTCAGGTCTAATCCCATAGCCCAAACTCTTAACTGCTTTGCTATATTGAATATTTTACAGTCTGTTTTTAATTTTAAAATTAGGCAAATACAGGCAAACCTCAGAAATATTGTGGGTTCGGTTCTAGACCACTGCAATAAAGCAAGTATCACAATAAAGCAAATCACTCGAATTTTCTGGTTTCCCAGTGCATATAAAAGTTATGTTTATACTATACTGTAGTCTATTAAGTGTACAATAGCTTTATGTCTAAAAAAATGCACATACCTTAATTGTAAAAACTTTATGGCTAAAAAGTATTAACCATCATCTGAGCCTTCAGCAAGTCGTAGCAGTAACATCAAAGATTACTGATCACAGATCACCATAACACATAAAATAGTGAAAAAGTTTGAAATATTGCTAGCGTTACCAAAATGTGACAGAGACATGAAGTAAGCAAATGTTGTTGGCAAAATAGCACCAATAGATTTGCTCAACGCAGAGTTGTCACAAACCTTCAATTTGTAAAAAACACGATCTCTGTGAAGCACAAGAAATTGAAGTGCAATAAAACAAGGTCTGCCTGTAGAGCACTTAAAAATTCTCTAAAAGTCTAAAAGCATCTCAAAACCAAATGTACTCTTTTTACCTATGCAGCCCAAGGTAGAGAACAAAGGTCACCACCTGCTCTGAAATTCAACAAATGGGAAGAATGTTCTAGAACAAGCGTAGAACAGGGGTTCTGTTGGAAGTTAGGGCGAGGTTGCTGCTTCTGAATACCACCAGGGGCCAAGAAATGCAGCTCGAGGAGACATACTGTCAGTGAAAAGCGCTGACAGATAACTCCTCATTTGTCCAGTAGCTCAGGGCAGGTGAAAGCATTGACTACTGGTGCTGATGACTTAATTCCATTCTGTGAATCAAATTTCACCTGTTTCCTGGCTGAAATACATGGTTAAGTGTGGCAGAGACTGCAGGTTGCTTTCCTAACAACCATTCTCCCCTTCTTCCTTCCGAACAGAACTTTCATTTTATTATAGGCGGCGATGTGCCAGGCTCAAAGACTACATTTCCCAGACTTCCTTGCAGCCAAACGTGGCTCGTAAGTCACTCGGTAGAGTTTCCGGGGAAGACTTCAAAGGGGCTAACTCAGCTGGAAGCTTGTTCTCTCCCCACTCCTTTCCTCCTCCTTCCTGCCTGGAACACAGATATGATCAGAGGTGAAACTGAGGCCACACGTCAAGGCTGTGGAGCAGAATGACAGGAGCCTGGGTCCCCAGGCTTAACATATGAAGTTAACAGCATGAAGCCACCACACATACCCCAGACTGCCTGCAGCACACATGGTGCTAACTGATACACACTAGCCCAGACACGGGCCCTCAGCCCAAATTTCCAGAACCACCTCTCAAAGCTTTCACAACAATGTAATAATTTCCTGTGAAATTCCTCTGTAGGGCTGATTAGCTCACTAATCTAAAATAACTAAAAGCAACAGTCTTGTGTTAAGAATGAAAGGAAACCTAAAATGCATTTCTAACCTGATCAAAAGGGGAAAGCTCCCGAAACAGTCTTGAACGCTAACAAATAACGTGTTTCCTTTTAAGGCACATCTTTGCTTCAGAGGGGAAAGGACACCAAAGCCGTTCATTTGAAGGGCAGCACTTGCTCTGTGGCTGAATGCAGTCTTCAAACGGAGTAAAAAGACCAGTCCCAACGGGAGATTGGCATATCATTACACAACCCCCATAGTGTAGGGGACCAGTATAAGTAAGCAGAGTGTGGAGAAGTTAGAAACTCACCTAGAAACTGGAGACAATAGAAAGAAATGGGAATATCTTCTAGAACACCAGAGCAAGGAGCCCCATCGCTTTGAGAGACAAGAACGCTTCAATGCCTTTATATATTACAAAAGATTTTGGAGCACTGTGTGTGACAAAAGCATCACCTTGCTGCATTTTCATTACACTTCTCTCAGATTACCCTCACTGAGAGTAGAGACCAAGTCTGTCTTGTTCACCACTCTCCTCCCGGAACCTAGAGTGCTTAAGAAAAACTCACTCTCAGCTTCATTACCTACTGTACTGGCCTCCCAGGGTCTAACCTCCTCCTCTCCCCAACCACCTTTCAGACCACTGTGGCCAGAGTGGACCTTAAAGACACACAAATCAGGAAATTTCCTGGCGGTCCAGTGGTTAGGACTTCACGCTTTCACTGCCGAGGACGCGGGTTCGATCCCTGGTTGGGGAACTAAGATTCCCGCAAGCTGCGGGGTGCAGCCAAAAAAAAAAAAAAGACCACACACACAAATCATTACATCTCTCCTTTCTCTTCTCTCCCATCATCATCCAGTAGTTAGGTCACTGGTGGGAATTAACCTCACTACAGGGTCTTCGTACTTTTCTACTTTTCTGCACTTACCAGCCATCCATAAGCTCCTGGAGGCCCAGGAACTTGTTTCCTCCCAGTGCCTGGCGCTTAAAAAAAAAATTCCGTGTTGACTGACTGAAGGTGTCATTCCATGATATGTTAAGTACTTTCTGCATTTAACAGGCACACAACTGCTTAAGTTACTAACTAATGGATTCTATTGCCCAAGCCAGTATTTAGCTTGAAGCACTTTGCACTTTTCTAAGCTGGAAGGAAGCATAGCTAAGGAGATACAAAATTCCCTGACACACATGAGCCCTTGCTTAGGCAGTGCTTCTAATGTTCAGGAATGTTACATTTGCTAGCATGGAAGACTCATGGGCGCATAACACCCCGCTGCAAGGAAAAGGTTTTTTGGAAAAAGAAAAAAATACTTTCTATCATACACATTGACAGGAGATTTCAACGAAGCTTTGTGAATGGATCATTACACTGTCGTCCCTTAATGCGAGGCTGGCTGGCTTGCCTAACCACCCATCCAACCATCCAACCATCCAACCATCCATCCATGCATGCATCCATTCGTGCCGGGCCTCGCGGCTTCTTGGCCCTCAGCATTGAAAGCGCAGAATCCTAACCACTGGACCGCCAGGGAATTCCCAATGCAAGGCTTTTTTAAACAGTGGATCCCGACCCATTAGAGAGTCATGAAATCAATTGTCTTGATGAGCATTAACCAAATAATAAAAAATATCAGAGGGCTTCCCTGGTGGCGCAGTGGTTAAGAATCCTCCTGCCAATGCAGGGGACACGGGTTCGAGCCCTGGTCCGGGAAGATCCCACATGCCGTGGAGCAACTAAGCCCGCGAGCCACAACTACTGAGCCTGCGCTCTAGAGCCCTCGAGCTACGAATACTGAAGCCTGTGCTCTGCAGCAAGAGAAGCTACCGCAATGAGTAGCCCCCGCGCGCAGCAATGAAGACCCAACGCAGCCTAAAATAAATTAAAAAAAAAAAAATCAGAGCGCACCACACATAAGCATTAAATATATAGTTCTGTAAAACTTGTTTCAGAGTTGTAAACTTTTATGTGTATACAGGGTTATATTAATTTCTTACTGAGTGCCAGAAAAAAAGTTAGGAAAGAGTGTCCTCTGGGAAGTGACGTTTGTGTTTGCTGGGATATTGTTTATCATCAAGCTTCTCTACTGGCAGTTGAGGGTGAGAAGCATCAAGCTGTTCATCTGAAGGTGCATTTTCAGTCTTTATTCTGCCATGACAAAAATCTATTATTTTACATCTTTGGTGCTCAACCTTCCCCATTTGGAGAGGGGTGGAAAATGCATTTTGCCATGCTGTGAATACAACAAACACTCCCTCAATTACCTGGATGCCTAAAGAAATACACTGATTTCTAAAATAACCATACTAAAACAGAGTTCAAAGCACACTCAATTTAACTTTTCTTGATGACTCTGGACTTAGTCATCAGGGTAAATTTTGTTCAGTACATGTGATCCTTACCTGCCACATTTAAGAGGAAGGATACTTCACAAAATAAGGGAGCATCCAAGAAGCTCCTTGTGAGGGAAGCCAGTTTTCTCACAAGCATGCAGATGTGGATTCATCAGGTCTGGGCTGAGGCCTGGGATTCTGCATTTCTCACAAGCTCTCAGGTGATGCCAATGCTGCTAGAGACCGACCACACTTTGAGTCTGGAGAGCCCCAAATGCAGGGATAGGTAGCGATGCCAGGCCGCATCTATACCCCCTGGACCACTAGCTCCAAATGCGACTGGGTAGAACCCACCCTGATTCCCCTAGGTAGAAACATTCTAAAACTTCAGATGAGAATGAGTCTTTCTTAGAAAATATACAGAAGCAGCACAAATAGATCCTTGGTCTCTACCACCTTAGTGTGTCACGGTGTATGACAATTCGCCCTCTGTTCCTCCTTGGCAAAGCTGGGTGTTCACGCCCCACTCCACCAGCAGCCTGGGCAGAGCTGTTTCCGGGCCCCTCTTCCCAGTCACACACTATTCACTTGGTCAGAGGATCCTAGGCATCCACAGGATGAGCATGAGGGGCAGGAAACCTGTAAACAGTAACCCAATCCCCCCCCTAGAAACTGGGGACAGTGCCCAGCCACCTCCTCTTCTCACACTGCTGGTGGCCCAGAAACAGGATGAGATGGTGACAAAGATACTTCCTTAAATTCTTTACGTGCAGACCCTCAGCAAATACAGACAGCGATGTTCTCTTACCTCCATACTCCCTCCCTCCTACCTCTGGCACCTGTCACATTTATACAGACTGGTTCCACAAAACACTTTTCAAATGTGCATTTCTTTAATTTTTAAAAATATACACAGGAGAAGCCATGTGTTTTACATAGGAATACACACACTAACAAAGCATTTCTTATAGTTTTCCAAAACTCTATTATATCAGTCTGAGATTTAGAAATTAAACAGATCAGAACCTGTTAAGTTAAAATGATATCCCTGAAACTACTGGATATGCTAGACTTTTCTCAAGATCAAATGAACAGAGAATGTGAATATGGTTTGTGTTAAATAAGGTTTATTGTTAGCTTTATTGCCTATAGTCTATAAGATGCAACTTTATTGTGCCTTTGCAAACAGGATACATTTCTTAAAAAAACTGATCAAAATTTTCCATACATATAGCTCTATATGATAGATTACAGTGCAACACTATTGTTACATAATTATAGAAATACTATAGAACCCAAGAGCACAGGGTAAGCAAAAGAAATACAATCCTGAGCCATCTGAACAAGATGATTTGATGAATCCTTTTAGTATAAGTCTAGAAAACATGGAGGAGGGCAAAAAAATACATGCACACTGCAGTCAGGAGCAAAATACATTAAATACCTGTTCCTTGCTAGACACAGGTGGGGGTAATGGTGAATTTCAGACACATGCACACTCATTCACGCTCCCATTTTCTTCTCCTAGCTTCCCTCCCATCCCCGATACATTCACTCCCACCCCTTCCCAAAAGAAAAGATCAGGCACTAAGTCCTCGTGAACCCCACATCTGCCTTGCTGGAGAACATTAAAGTAAGAGTGTAGGTCATCACCCATAACATGAAACAAAGCATGTGCTATAAGCCAGTTCCAGCTGCTTCTGCCTCTTTGGAAGTAAATGAAGCATATGCTCACTACAGTTTCAAACTGTAGAGGGAAATGTCTTGAAAACTAAACTGTTTTCTCTCCCTACATCTTGAAGTAAAATCAACAGCGGAAAAACTCGCCCTAAAACTAATTGCCTCATCTGCTATTAAAATACATTTGTCATTCCATTTTTGGTATCTATTCAATTATCGTTGAGTAAGAACAGTTCGTGAAGTTTGTACCTGCTTATGGTAAACACCACCGTACTACATAAAACCTGCCGTAGCCGGACAGGCTTATGAAGCACCAAACCTTCTGTTGTGTTCCCTGCTAACATTCCCCTAAGACCAGAGCATTCTAGTGTTACCAAAGATAATGTACGAAGAGTTAAGTAATTAAAGGTATTTGGTTTGTGTCTTCACCTTACACATCCTAGTGATGAAATTAACCAAACATGCCTCCATGCCTTCCCTGAAAATAACCTGAGTCAGCTGACTAAGCAGACTGGCCAGCCTGTCAATCCACTTAATCAGAGGTTGAGCTGGAAAACCAGAGGGCTAATGTCTACCAGCAGCTTGTCTTGTGCAGATAAACCAAGAGTTCTTGGTTTTTGCAGTATCTACTGTCCCAAAGGCTGAAACCACCGAGGTGGAAAATAACTCACAGCGTAAAATTTACTGAACTTTAAACTGCATAACCTGTGGGACTACCTGGAGAGAAAAAAGGATCCTCACTGCCCCACAAAATGTGGCGTGGGTTTTAGTGTCTCTGTATACATCATCAGCTGCTACAGAAAAATCAAAACAAAAGATTTACTTCATCATTTCCTTAGTTTCAATCAAATGCTCATACACCCACAAAATACTCACACACCCTATGAATATGAGGTGGCTCTTTTCTTCGAAATTTTAAAAATCAAGAGGCACCAATACCCGTTCATTTATGTATTAGAAGTATCAATATAATCACCACTAAAACGACAGAAATGGCATTTGTGATGATCGCACAAAGGAGAAAAAAAGATCAAAAGACAACCTTAGCCACTGCACTTCAGACTGTACTTGAAAGCACAGATGCTCTAAATCAGAATCTAAGAATCTGATAAGGTTTTACTGGTTTAGCATAGTCCCATGGCCTTTGTCCATGACTGGTAAATGGAAATGGTTTCCTAAAGAAATTTAGGAAACCACTCTGAAATTCTGTCTTCAATGGACATAATTAGTCTGACTGTAAAAACCTTGGCTCTTTTTCATGACCTTTTGCAAGAGGAAGCAGAGAGCGACGAAGTGCGTCCGCCCGCGCTGCTGACTGACAGCCTCAGTAATGACATGGTCCTGACACCATTGGTGAAGGTGTTTCTAGAGTAGAAAGGACAGCACGTTTTATTTCAGCATCTTTGGTTAAGGTCTGGCCTCTTCAAATCCACCTCTCTCCTTCACATTTAGTCACCAGTGAATTTTAAGTCCATGCATTTATAATTAAAGAAGGTTACAAGACATCATTTGCACGTTAAATTGTCAGATCAATAGAGTTTCAAATTTTTGGCCCTAACCCTGCCCAGTGGGACCACAAGGACCTTGCACAGGAAGCTGTAAAATCAAATGCTTCCATTAAAGCATATTCTTTCTCAAGTTTCATGAGCTGCACAGAAAACTGTCAACAGGATTTCCAACACGGGGAGAGGGACAAAGCAGAGCTCTCTCCTGATTTTCTCCTTGAAACTGGCCTGAGCCAGCTGTGTGAAGTGTCTGGCCGCCAACAGACATTTACCACCAGCCTCTGGAGCAATGTCTGTATTGTTCCAACCTTATGTAAAGCCTAAATGTTGTGCAGGTATTTGAGGTGGAAAGGTGAGAGTAAGTTGTAACTAAAACTAAAACTACATCTGGCCTAGTGAGAAAAAGGTAAAAAAAAAAAAAAAAAAAAAAGACACTCTGGGTTTCATTCAAAGGAAAAAATACATAATAAAGCAATTTTACATCCTCGGCCAGAGTGTCGCCTGGAGTTCTCTACCTTCTCCTGGAGTCCAAGGAGCTTCTCTCTGCTCCCTTCCTTCACTGTGTTAGTGGACAGAGGGTGCCGACAGGAAAGCCGTGAGGCTGAGCCGGAGGCTGGGCAAAGCGAGCGGCTCAGCAGGCCAGTCGATCCCTGGCCAAGCCCCCCAGCACACAGTAACTCCTGCCATCAGCCTGATCACACACAGCAATCAAGCAGTACCCCTTTCCTTTACAAACAAATCCCCGTTCCCTCACGTGAACATTTCAGGATAAACCATCCAGGCTAGGATACACTACAGCAAATGCTGCCCGTTTCCAATTAACTTAGCACCAGATCTGGTATCTCCCTCCCCCGCAAACGAAGTCAATCTGCAGTTTAAAATGTGAAGCGTCACATTTGTCTTTGCTTCTGTGTATTCTTCTTTCTTCATTTTCTCATGAAAGTTTTCCTCTATTGATATTCAGTTCCGTGTCAGACGACACAGAGTTGCAAAGTATTTGGTGATTTCCATATGACATTCTTCTCAAAATGAAGTAACTTCATGGGTTTAAGTCAGAATTATGTCCACAGAAGTCTTTTCCATGTAGTTCAGCATACAGAGAAAGACTCTTACACATGGCTATTTCTGGACAGTGCATTAAATGAAGATACCTCACAAGAGAAAAGATCGTTATCTGTATCCATTCGAATAATATACAGATTCACAGTCAATGAGATGATATGCTTTGCAGAAGAGAGGCATTGAACAGTATACTATTCAAATACAAAAACAGCAATAAACATATTCTGCACTACAGAAAATTTGCTAGCTTCTAACTTTAAGGGTTGAAAGTGATGAGTCTGGTAACTGCACTTTAGGACTGGAACATGCTTCTTCCCCTCCAGATACACAATGTTTAATGCTGGTGCACATATATATATATACACATATATATATATACACATACACGCAACACTGTGCCTGCAATGATATACAAATGCAATATAAACAGCCAAGTCCTGAAAGCAGATTTTAGAGAAGAGGGCTACCAAGACCAAGAGAGCAAATATCAACTTAAGAACACTTCTAACTTCACGATTTTGTTTTATTGAACACTCTTTTAAAACAAGCACCTCTTGGCAATAAAAGCAAAGAAACAATAGTACTGCTTCCACTCTGTTCTAGTGGAAGACTGCTCACACCAACTTGCTAATAAATTGGTGATGGAATTTTATAACAGGTAGCCTGCTGGGGCTACAAGCAGAGCTCAGATGCAGGTCTGCTGACTTCTTGGTGAGAGCTGGAGCAGAGGAAAACATCACAAAAAGCAAATTTGGAATCTATCACAGCTCTCTTCCTTAAGCAAAAAAACCCCTGCAGATTAGTTTCATAACCACAATTCAGTTTTTCAAACTTTTTCTGAAGAATTTTCATTTAATTATGTATACATAACAGGAAATAAAACTTTTTCACACACATTCTCAAGGCTTACAGTTATCAGGAGAATGACAAAAGTAAAAGCAGGAGAAATATTAAACACATGGCAGGAAGGTAAATTTCTGTTTCTGCTCTTAAAAAGTAAAAAAATCACCATATAATTAAGTACAAAAACCTGCATTGAATGACAACTGCTGGTGTATTTACTTGATCAGAAATGAAGACCAAGAATATAATAAAGCCCTATGATAATATTCATCTGGAGCACTCCCCTCAGTGTGTATACACTAAAATGTTGGCAAAGTTTCCGGAGCATTAGCTTATATAAACACGGGAGTCCTTGGTTAGCTGCATTAAATGGAACGTGCTCTTCTGAAATGCACTCTCGATTCAGTTTCACTTACAAATTGCAAACTAAAGTTATTTCTTCAGAAAAATATCTGTTTGGCATCCCCTGGACTTTGTTCCATTGGACAATATGGACATTTTAATCTAAAGACAAGAAAGAAAACGTTAAATCAAGGAACAGGATCAGTACCGAGCATTCAATTTTTATCTAGTTATAGAGTCTTTAACAATTACACACATACACACACACACACACACACACACACACATGCACACGTCTGTTTTTTGCTTTGAGGATTAACTGTGCTTTCCCTTAATGTTAACAGCCAAGCTTTGAAGGGTCACAAATAAACACCATCCAAGCCAGATGCTAAACTTCAAGGCTCTTCTTCAGTGGAAATCAGTGAAAACTATTTTGAAAACAAAGGCAACTGTTCTGAAAATTACTTTTGGGGTTTCAGAAGTAAATCCAATCTTTCTTCTCCAAGGTTTAGCTCATACCTATCTCAAAATGACTTTCAGAGGTACTGGTGTCACAATCCACTCACATGCAGCAAATCTGATGCCAGCCGCTCCGCCTACCCAGAGCAGCCTACATGCCCCGTCGTGGCACACAATACCCTGTAGTGGCACATGAAACCAGCATGGTCTGAACCAAGATCAAGCTCTGGCTTCAAGTCACCACCTATCTGCACTCCCAGGGTTTCTGGGAAGAACGTGAACAGCTTCAGGGCCTTCTCTTAAAAGAAAGACTTCACCATAATGGGTCTGAAATGAACCCCAATGAGAAATTTTCTAGCTGCCTTAGCTAGAAATAGGGTTTTGAGACTGTATTTTTAAATTTGGGTTCATTATGTATAGAAATTATAAATGTATATACCTGTTGAATTACAATTCTACAAATTTATAAATCACATATAGATACGGTAATTCACTTTATAGTAACAAAAGTTACATGCTCATCGTTAGGGAGCTGGTTAAATAAATTATCACATTTCCATATGACAGAATAATCTACAGCTTTAAAAAAGAATGAGGGCTCTTTCTATACCATAAAAAAATCTCCAAGATGTATCACTAAGTGAAAAAAAGCAAAGTTCAGAACAGTGTATATATAGCATGCTACCATTTGTGTAAAAGGGAGGGGAAGGGCTGAGATGACAATGTACCACCCACCCAAAAAGTTAAGAGTTAAAGATCATGCTTATAAATCTAATCAATAAATTCACGAACAAAGACTAAAGACTGAGAAAAGATACCACCCACTAAACTAAATAAGTAGTTAAGAAATCTGTTTATTTCTAAATTCTAGCTACATTTATTTATCCTTGTTACTTATCTTCCCACTAAGTTCCAAAAGAGTATTTGTTTCTTTTTTTTTTTTTACTGCCACTAAAAAAGTCAGACACTTACTTGCTACCATTAAACATTTTATTCAGGGCATCTCTTGATATAATATGACCACAGACCAATTTCATGGGTGGATTGTTATCTGTTGTTTGCTGACGAAGAATAGGACAGGCAAATATTGAGTGATACCAGCACTTTTTACCAAGGTCCACTTCAATCTGTTTTTAAAAAAAGGTAAAAGGCTCACGTTATATTACAGAAAACCATCCACATATCAATACGTACGCTGCAGCAAAGAACATGTATCAAACCTACTCATCTGAAGGTAACTTTTTACAGCGCTCTTCTAAACTAACCAAAGATGGACAGTCTTTGGGGTTCAAAGTATTACCTCACAATTCTAAATTATTTTTAACACTATGTATCAAACCAAATTCTGATGCCTGAGAGCAAGAGTCAAAGGCAAGGCAACACTCTACAAGTCAAATACTCTTGAAAATTCATCAGGATATATCGAAGAGTAAACCCACCCGAAATCCTGACTGTTTTTACAGCACCCTTAGCTAGGTGATACAATTCAGTGCGATAATTCCTTTAAAGGTAGACTAAACATTGTTTACTGCTGTGTGGGCTTCAGATCCAGATCTTTTCCATGTTTTATGTGTAATTGTCCAGAGAAACTACCTGAAACAAGGGCTTTAGACGGAAGTTCAGCAGGAGAATACACAACCCATCCATCTGAGCTCACAGCACTTGTGTCAGCTATCTCTCTTTGCAGTAAACAAAACAACAGCTATGAAATCACCTTAGCATAGTGGTTCACACAGGACAGAGGCTCCACAAACATCAGCTCTTTCTGTTTTCTTTCCTTTTAAATCTAAAATGGCTATATCTACATAAAAGTCTATTGCTCAGATTCTTTCAAGAAAGGTGGCAAAGTGTAACAATAATCCTGAGAAAAAATGACCAGATCATCCTCCCCCCCACCCCCCCACCGCCCCGCAACTGTTTTATTACCCTGACACACAGGCTTTGGGTGAATTCAGATTTCAGTGTGCTTTGTTCTAGTGCGCAAGTGTCAAAAGATACTGACAATACACCTGGGAAACTGGCAGGTTCTTGCAGGCACCTGCCTCAGCAAAGCAAGTGAAGGCTCAAGTTCTTTACACTTGCTCAAATGAGCAGCCACAATGCAGGGTACTGCTCGTGTCCCGACCACACTCAGGACTGGCAGTGCACCTGCGCCTTTCATCAGGACAGATCTCTGAGAAGCTGGGGCAACCAACCGACAGCTACCAGCTGGAAGAACAGGGTAATTGCAGATAAACCTGCGCACAGGGGTGGCAGAGAAAAAGCAAAAAGCCCAATGCATATTTTAGCCCTTTAGGGTCTGTGACCAAGTCATGACAGGAATGATAATTCCCGTCAAAGTTTCAGCGCCTACTGTCAGAGGCCTGGTGGAAACATACACACACGATGACCTTTGTTATTGCTCCATGTCATAACTACTACGGCAACAAAACCTGACTGCCTACTATGTGTCCTATATTATTCTAAGCATCCCTCTGTTACCTCCAGCCTTTAATAGCCCCATAAAGAGAAGGATGGTCCCCATTTCAGAGATGGACAAACTACTGCTTTGAGAAGTTAGAGAGTTGGCAAGTGACTGGAGCAGATGTTTAAAACCACGGCCCAGTCCGTGACAACAGTGGACACACAGCACGGGAGGGCCACTGATGACCGCAGGTGTCGCTGCGACGACCTTTAACAGCTATACACTTATTTTAATTGGTATTAGAAAAATATAACCAGCACAAGCTCATGATCTCAGAAATATCAATGTTTCAGACAAAACTAAATCAAGTTGACTCACTGCTTTCATATTTTAAAAAGTTCACAGTACGAGTGGTTTAGCAACTGCACTTAGAACACACCACATGCTACAGTATATCCACCCTCCCCACTTCTGATGCTTTCCTTCATTAGCTGTCACTGCCACTCTAAGTCAAAATGGTAAGAAAGCTCCTCCAGCGCCTCCAAAATGTACCAGCTCCCCACTTCTACTGTTTAATCATGTCTACATACACATAAAAGAACCCCTGTCAAAAGGCTACAATAATGTTCCCTGATTAAAAGGCAAGACAGGCATTTAAAATCCTTAACATCCACGTTCTTCTAATGACAGGAGAGGTAATAACTAACAGAAAATGGCACTCACAGGTAATTCATCTTTCTGGTTCCAAACTCCAGTGCACTGCCTCTGTTCGATCACAGCTTTGATATTAATTAAAGCTGGCAGTGCCACACAACCTGCTGAGAAACTGGGAGGGCAGAAGAGGAAATGTTAATGCCAGGCCAGGTGTCAGAAAGCTTGGTCCTAGGAAACGCCAACTCCTCCAGACTCTGTACTGTGTGCAGAGGGCCCCGGCCATTGGATTCAAAGCATTACAAAGCCCTCTATTTTGCGTGCACGCACGCACACACACAGTCTTACAGTTTACAAAACCACCAGATTTAATAAGCTCTGCCTACCAGTCATTAATAGCATTTTTTAAAAAATAATTTTATTTTATTTTTGGCTGCATTGGGTCTTTGTTGCTGCGTGCTGGCTTTCTCTAGTTGGGGTGAGCAGGGGTTACTCTTCATTGCAGTGGCCGGGCTTCTCACTGCAGTGGCTTCTCTTGTTGCGGAGCATGGGCTCTAGGCACGCGGGCTTCAGTAGTTGTGGCACGTGGGCTCAGTAGTTGTGGCTCGCGAACTCTAGAGCATGGGCTCAGTAGTTGTGGCACACAGGCTTAGGTGCTCCGCGGCATGTGGGATCTTCCTGGACCAGGGCTCGAACCCGTGTCCCCTGCATTGGCAGGCGGATTTTCAACCACTGCGCCACCAGGGAAGTCCATTAATGGCATTCTTAACATTAATGACACCCTGAAACATTTTCTTGCACAGTTCCTTCCAGACCCAGATCACCCCTGTACGGGGCAGAAGCACCTTTCTCATCTAGAAGTGCTGGCGGTCAGCTCTCCACTGAGTCCCTCTTCAGGACTGTCCTCATTTGGAGAAAGCGACCTGACCAGGGACACGTTCGATGACCGCTCCACCTGAGGATACAAAAGTTGTACCAATTTGGGACAACTCCACAGGCCGCTGCAGCTCCAGAGCTCCGCAGGGGTGGACTGAGGCCTCTGGTGAGACTGTCTCCCAGTCCGGCTTCTCCCTCTGCCTGGTCCTGCTGCTTTCATTCCCCACAGGATCTGATCCCAGTAAACTTCCTGCACGTGGGTCTCCGCTCATTTCAGAGTCCGCCCCAGACAACCAGACCTGCAGCCCCACCACACCTTACAGTTAACTGCACGAGTCTGTCTCCTACGCTCAGGTGGAGCCCCTGTGGAACGCGGCTGCGCCTTATTCACCTCTGTGTCCCACACAATGCCTGGCATGTAGCAGGGGTTCAAAACACTGGAGGAGCCAAATAAATAGAAGAGCTAAAAACGTTCTTTTTTTTTTTTTTTTTGGCTGCGCCGCGAGGCATATGTAGGATCTTAGCTCCCCGACCAGGGATCGAACCCGCGCCCCCTGCAGTGGAAGCAGAGTCCTAACCACTGGACCGCCAGGGAAGTCCCCAGAAAGTTATTTCTTAAAACTGGTTCTTAAACCTTTTGGATCTCAGGACCCCTTTACAGGCTTAAACATTAAGGATCTCAAAGAGCATTTAGTTTTGTGGGTTATATCTATCATTATTTATTGCATTAGAAATTAAAACTGAGAATTAAAATATTGATTAATTCACCTAAAAATAATAAACACGTTATAAATAACAGTCTCACAAAAAATAACTATATTTTCCAAACCAAAAATAAACCTGTGAGAAGAGCAGCATTGTTTTACGTTTTTACAAATCTTTCTAATGTCTGGCTTAACAGAAGACAGCTGGATTCTTACAACTTCCTCTGCATTCAATCTGTTGCAATGTATTCTTTTGGTTGAAGTAAGTGAAAAAAATCTAGCCTCACACAGATATGTAGTACTTAAACCACCTTTTCAGATAACTGTGGATATTCTTCTTTAATGCCACACCAAAACTCAACAAATAGTTTTGTTCTTAATTTGGCTGCCCTGGGTCTTTGGTTGCAGCATGCGGGATCTTCAGTTGTAGCATGTGGAATCTTTAGTTGTGGCACGCGGGATCTAGTTCCCTGACCAGGGATCGAACCCAGGCTCCCCCCCGCCCCCGCCCCCGCCCCCGCCCCCGCATTGAGAGCATGGAGTCTTAACCGCTGGACCACCAGGGAAGTCCCAACAAGTACTAGATTTTTAAAGGTTAGTTGGAAAGTGGAATCTGAATCCTTGCCATTGTGCTTTTTATACCCTGCTCCACTAAAATCCAATGGTCTTGTACTCTGAATGAATCTTTTACTCATGCATGATTTTGTGAGATCTTACTGATCTTCCAAGTGTTAGCACATTTCATTATGTAATATCAAAAAATTCAAATTCATTATTATTACCACCAATCTCATCAGAAATGTCTTTAAGCATTGGGGAACGGTCAAGCCTACAGTGGTCGGTTCAAGTTTTCCCAACTTTCTATTTTAGCTTACAATCTTGAATTTTACCACTGTAGCAAAAGATACCACCAGTTGCTTTCCCTGACACGACAGGCTTACTTCATTAATCTGAATAAATATCTGCCAAAAACCTGAGTGTGAGTAACTATAGTCTGTCTTTTAAGACAGTAAAAGTAAAAACTGTGTTCAAGTAAAAACTGTGTTCCAGGAAAAAAGCAACCAGTTTTTAGCTCATAACTCAAACATTATACAGATGCTTTTTCTTGAGACAATCATCATACTGTCTCATGATTTGGCATGAGCTGAAGTGCTTTATCTGAGCTTCCCATTTGGGCACACAGAATATTAAAAAGATGTATACTCAAAGGTCGAAATTTAATAAAGTGAGTGATTTTTAACGTTTTGTCAAGAACATTCTTAAGTAAAACTAAAATATCTGCAAGTGTGTGGTGGATGAGGAATACAGCAAGTCCTTGTGGGGTTTGGGACCACTGCCCCGATCTGTGCTAAGGCTGGAGCAGTTTAACCCAACGTGAACACAGTGGAAAAGGCTCTCAGAGACCCCCCCAAAGGATCACAGTCCACACCTAGAACTAGGTCACTGCCAATTGTGACGATCTCTTGAAATACCAACTGCACTCTTCTTCAGAAAGACACATGTTCTCTCAGCTTTAAACATCAAGAACTAGACAACAAATTAAGCAGAACTAACCAATGCAATGCACATTTCAATAATAGGACAATTTCCATACCTGACACTGAGTGGGGACTCCACAGAGAGCCCCAGGAGGGCACAGGCATCCCGTGTAAAGATGTCACAGATGTCAGCCCACTGGTTTGCGTCAAGCAGGTGAACATATGGTGAGTTCTCAATCCCTTGTCTCAGGTACACGAGGCTTCCCATCAAAACCTGAATGTCTAAACAAAAGCAGCAACAATTTGGAGGTGTGAATGATCACATCTGAAACAGAGCTTGCAAGTAACACACTGAAAAAGGCAAGAATTCCCCCAGCTGACATGGCATAAAATAATTTACTGACAATATCTTTTAAAATTCTGGTACTTAAGCTTGGTTTCTATTAAAGAAACAGCACAGAGAAAAAGAAGAAGAAAAGGGAAGCACTAAATACTGAACTTATAATTTACACACAGCATAGTATAATTACCATTATCTAGAGAAGTAACACTAATGTCATAAATGGGGTCATCACATCTCTTTGGCTGTAAAACTAGTCAGTCCCTCTACACTGACACTTGGGGGTAACTGCTGCTACCCTGTCGCACCTTCAGACACTCTGTCGTGGCCGTAACAGCAGTACGGTGGGGGATGCCAGGGGCAAGTGCATACTTTACGTTTTCTCTGTCTCCTCTTAGGTTAATGCAGAATTCCCCAAAATGCAATGTCTCTCTCTGACTTTTCAGTTAAGAGGCTTTAATGCTTTACTTTTGTTCTAGAGCCAGCCAAGAAGCTTTTTTTAGTAAGTGATTTATCATCTACAATTGTTTCAGTTTATTAGCAAATGTATATTAGATCTAGTTAAGATAAACGTAAATTCCAGTGGCGGCCATGGTCCTGTTCCAACCATTAAGAACAGCTGACTCTAGACTCACCTTTTTGATGATTTAGGGCAAACGGCTGAAAATTTTTCGCATATTGTAATGCCTCTCGTTGATTTGTAGTTCCACCCATTAACAAGCTAATAAAATAGAGTCTGTGTAGCTTAAATTCCAAGGAGCTGTTCTGGGCTATGAGCATTTCTCGGTTTGATACCGCCCATCTAAAGAAAAAGCAAAAAAAGATTTTTAACAGTAATTAAGAGCACAGGCATGTCTGTTAAAAATGGTTTGAAACCTAACACCAAAAAATGGGTTTAGTCTGCCATCTTGTGGAAGTCAGTGGTAACATCAACCCCTAGGCCCAGAGACTTTCGTAAAGAAAGTAAACAAACTACACCTAAAGATGCTCTGCAGCCAGTGAAAGAAAGAAAAAATATTAAGTTAGATGACAATTACATATTTAATAAGGTTTAACACCAAGACAAGACTGTCTCTGACATATTTGGAACTGTACAAGGCCACACTTTGAAGCAGGTGTTAGCCATGAGATTGACTACTGACTGCCTAGATCCACTACTCTTTTCCTGTTCAACTGGCATGTTTATAAATGAAACACAAGATTCTGAAGGGGGAACATCTATGTTTAAACTTTCACTGGTGCAAGCTTTTGTGCTATACTTGCTTTGAGATTAAAAACAGTAATCGTAAGTATTTACCCTCAAGATGCTTTCAGTCTAATCAGGCAGATAAAGCTGTATAAGTAACATACAGTGTCAACACACAGCGCCAAAAAGATTTGTACAAACAGTGCTAATGAGGGAAAGAACAACATGCAGTTCTGAATGATCCGAAGTACAGTGACGCCAGCCTCTAGAGTACAGACAGTTGGAATAACCCATCTTGAGCTGGGACTACCAGTAAAAGGTAAGCACTAAAGCAGAAGAGCATTATCAGCCAGCTGTTAAAATCAGATTTGCAAGCAAGCGGTAAGAAGCACTGCTTCATTTCTTTAAACATATTAACACGTAGAAGATGTTGGTATCGTTCTTCTTTAATCTGATCTTTAGTTGGACAGATATTCCCCACCTAACCCAATTCACTAAGGACCCTCAGAATCTGAACTACTGGGTATGAATATAAACACTGAGTTACTCTACAAACTACAAGAGCAAAACGCTTCAAGTTATTCTAATGAATCAGCTGACTGGGATTAGATGTCACGCAGCAGCACTTTCACTGGGTCCTGTGCTCCCCAAAAAGGTCGGCACACGCACATGCATATTCTCATCAACTTGCTGATACATCCACGTCTTAGAGTCAAATCATGAAGCTTCTCTGACCTCAAAATCAATGTGATTTTTAAAAATACTAATCACTTGGACCTTGGAAATATTTGCTTACATTTATTTAAGTAAGCCTTGGATCCTGACGTGGCACTAAGGTTAATGCAGTCTGGTGACTTGGTGACACCAACTGGGTACAGCCAGCAGCTCTCTTTTATGAATGCCCAACACCAGCTGTCAGTACCGGAAGCACTGCTCATCTGCCCGTCTCCAGTCTGTCGGGCACCTTCCTGACTTCCAGGTCTGAGCAAGCGTATTTAAATCAGATCACTTACCAAAGTTTTTCCTACTCCCTTCTAACTCATAAAAGCATGAGTATGTTTTCCTCCTACCAAGTGAAGAGAGGCAGTGAGCCTTTTCTTTTTTTCAGTTTCTGATATGAGGTATATATCCAAGCGTTTGCAAGAGTCAAAGAAGGGAACTAACAGAGAGCAACTACAAATTTTAGTGAACGATGAAGACCAACAGAAAAGGGCAAAGTCCTTAAGTGGGCAACTCACAGAGGAGGAAAAACTCTATATTTATAGGCAAATGTTCATGATACAATGTTAAAGGGGGGGAAGAGTTGTGATATATAGGAAAAAAATAAATCCTACTCGCCAAAATTTTTAACAGGAATGACTCTAGGAAAGCTGGATTCACGCATCAACTGCTGCAGTGTGGGCTATGACTCATCGGAATAGGGCACCAACTATGAGAGCAGCCCCAGGGGGCTCAACACATCCAGGAGGACACACGGATGAACAGCAGCTAACGGCAGTCCAGAGGACAGTGATTTTTAAGATAGGATCGTTTTCCAAGTTTTCTATAATGAACATATATCACTTATTTTTATACTTAACTTTTGTAGCTAATGCAAAACTAAACAAAATTCCTTAACTTTCTTTTTTCATCAAAGAGCTAACGGTAATTGCAAATTACTTTTGTTAAAAGTAATTCAGGCTATGCATTAGAAATTCAAGCTTTTCAAGCTATAAATATATGGACCTTGTTTTTAAACTTGGAGAGGCATTTAGACAATGTAATTCCTTATTTACTACTTGAATTTATTTTGACACACTTTCAAATTTTGCTATAGACAGGGCTACAAAATAGTCAGGAAAAACTAGCATTGCTAATTGCTGTCCCCCTACAAGATTCTTAGAAAAGTAGATACCGATTACAAAAAGGAGCTGCAGAGAGAGTGTAGAGAGAATGCAAAACCTAAATTCATAGAATACAAGTTTTCACGTATTTCTTAAGAGCCATATTTCTTGTCATTCTATTCTGCAACACTGTATTTTCATTTAACTTCTAAATATTATATTAAGCTTAAATCTCACAAGGCAAGGGATTAGAATAAACATTTCTAAGTTTCTCCCTCTCTGGCAAAATGTCATTTTCTAAGCTAAGGATGATATACCCCATTTTTAGCCCCGCAAACATGTAAGCACGCTTAAGCATTAGGGTGAAACCCTTGCTGATAGGGCCTCTCCCTCATCCCCAGGATTGTACCCGGGCCCTCAGGTTTGTATTTTCTTGACCCTAATTCCTGGGCCACAGTTAACCAGCCAGGTAAGTATCGGTTTAACACTCTGTGTTGCCTCCTAACATGAGAGTTCATCTATTTTGATCTCCTTCATGATCACTTCATGGTCCTACATCTCTAGCTGTGTAAGTTCTTGATGGGGTTGTCTCTCTCGACAATCATCGTAACACCTGCCTTACCTAATCTTTGGAATCTGGGTACGAATTTCACAGCAGCTTTCTTATCCACGATAGCAGCCTCCCTAGACAGTTTAACGTTAGTCTATTCATGATGATTTCTGAGATGATGAAACCATCCTTTACTGGCAGTAAAGTCCTTCCTCAATCTCCTTTTATAACTGTTTTCTTTCAATGAGGCAACTAATAACTTAAGCACTTTGGCCTGAATGTTAGCCAAACTGATGGCAGGTGTTTTGGTTTGTTTTTACAAACAAAGTAGAAGTAAATGCTCCATCATTTAAATGACAAACAGCTTTCTGTTCCCAGTGCGATTTAAATTAAAAGGTGTTAAAGCGACTTTAACCTTGGTGTTTACATTCATAGGACTTTTCAATATGCAGTGTACCATAGCTTCATGTAGGCCTAGGTCTGGTCCTAGCTTCCCTTTGCTGTCATCATTTTCAAATCTTCCTCAATGCATTCAGTTTCACTTCTAGCAATTCATCTTTGTTGACCAAGTCCCTCTTTCAATGATCCATTTCTGTAATGTGTCATGTGGGCTTATCAGCAGAGGCAAGGAAGCAATACAACCACACATTTGCTGTCTGACGGGGAAACGAATTGCACTGTGACCAATCACAAACAGACTGAAAAAGCAGTGAGGTGACCGGTCATGATCATGAGGCACATGTGTTATTATGTAGTGATCTGTGGACTGAAGAGCTGGCAGAGAAGTTTTTATTTTATGCAATTACTCACAGTACTTCATGGTGACTGAAATCTGAACTGTGCTGTTGGGGAATTGGTGTTATTTAACTAAACTGTAGTAAATGAAATTTGGGCATACTGGAATTGTGCAGAGAGAACTGCCCATCGCTTCAACAGAGAAAAGAAATAGGAGAGGAAAAACATAAGGATCTCAGAGGCAGGAGGTTACTTTATAAAGGCAAAGACAGCCCAGAGTGACACAACGGAGAAAGAAGTTTGGGAACTGGGCCTAGCATCACTGACATCTCTGCCCCTCCACTCTTCTTTCTGAGAAGAGGGAAGACTGGAAAACCAAGAGCCTGATGCTGAGAGGCAGCACAGGGAAGGTGAAGAACACGGTGGCTGGCCAACAGGGTGAATTAGAGGCATCTGTCAGACGGTATAAAGAATTAAAGGAGGAAAATAAGAGGCCTCTTGAGAACAGAACGGAGGCAGAGAGAGGTGCAGGCCAAGAAAAACATGCAAACAGATTCAGACAACCTGATGCAGCAATATGCATCACCAGCAACAGTGATGTGTCCAGGTGAATGAAAGCTGGTCCAGATACAGGACTTGTTCCTTCTGTGAAATTAGAAGCCATGGTCCTATCTCCCAGTGTAGGTGCTAGTTATATTTTTCCAAAGTACAATCAAACAAATTGAGTAGCTGAGAACAGAATTGAAAAATCCAAGGCCCAGGCTCAGTGACCATATTTTCTACAAGTTCCCCACTCATCTCTCCATCCACAGAACTCAAGAGGTTCTTTACTTGAACCTGTCTCAGCTCTTCACACACAGTCTACTTGGTAGGACAGTTTCTGGTCTCTTAAAGCAAGGGCTCTGCCTTGCTCAGCTTGGCACCCCTTCTACTCTGCATGGGGTACAGTGATAGAGGGCACAGGTTAATAGAGCCAAACATGCATGGACCTTTAAACCCTGGCTCTGTGGTGTGAATCGGGGCAGTCTGTTACTTAATGCTCTCAAGTCTGTTTCCTTACTGTAAAGCGGGGGCAACTCAGAGG
This sequence comes from Balaenoptera borealis, assembly GCF_965194805.1. NCBI lineage: Eukaryota > Metazoa > Chordata > Mammalia > Artiodactyla > Balaenopteridae > Balaenoptera > Balaenoptera borealis. Next base: position 13,504,773 of record NC_138871.1, read on the forward strand.
GTTAAGGGCATTAAATGAGGGGGCTCGTAGAAGCACTGAGCCCAGAGACTGGCACAAACAGACAATAATAAGCTACTTAACATGTGTTTACTGAGGGGACAGGCCTAACGTTCTCCAAAGTCATTAGTAAGAAAATTACATTTACAAGAGTTACTTGGGCATTTCCATGTAATACTCAGTGCTGCTTTGATTTTTATAGAACCAACTCTGTGGGAATCAGCATGTACCAGTTAATCCCCTTCAGAATTTTTTGAAGTTGTCTTCGCTAGAAGTTCACACTGAATATTGGACTGTTTGATTCACTGAGCAGGAATACGGGGCAGAACAGCCTTAATTAACCTGATAACAACAAATCCAAAACCAACAAAGCACACGAGACTGCAAAAGCACAAAACTACAATCGGCACCAAAAACTGAATCCACTTGTCTACAAAGCACTAGAAGACATACAACAGAAAGACAAAAAAACAGTTAATAAGGGAACGGGGTGCTGTATTCTGGCTAATGGCATTTCTAGCAGAAAACTTTTGATTTTTAATTTTTAAAAAACTAACGATCACTATACTACAACCAGCAAGCTAAATGTAAACATTCAGGTAAATTATTAGCTTTACTGTGGTTTCTAAAATAAATTCTGCTCCCACATCTCCAATGTGTGCCACAAGAGCACTGCCAGCTTTGGAACCATTCCTTGTTTAGAGAAACACTGTAGACCAAAAAAATGACACCCAGTAAGGTCACCTATGTCACAGTTCTCTCTGTTCACTGCCACTGCAGTGGCCAGTAGACAGACCTTCTGGGCCTCTTCCATTAAAAGACCCCCAAACAATACTACTTACTTAGGTGACTAAGTCAGAAGCAACCCCCATCGATGCAATTATCCCACAGAAACACAAAGCGTTAATTATCTTCATCGTCAGGCCTCCGAAAAGACTTGGCCCATTGTTAGCTCCATGTTTAGAATTTCCGTATTAATCCAAAAATAATTAAAACGAGATTCTACCTTCAGAGCTAGCTGTTCTTTCCCAGAAACCTAACTGACAGCACTGGTCTGTTTATCTCTCCTCTCACCATTCTGCCAGCCTGGGTTGGGCTCTGTTTCTGATAATAGTGAATAAAAATGCCTCTCTCCAGTTCCTACGGCACATTCCACTACAACCTTTCACAGCGTTTTTAAAAGGCTTACAAATACCTTCTTCTTCTAGTCTATCTCGGGGCTATCTTCTTGGGGGTAAAAGCTGAAGCTCAGGGGAATGAGTGACACGCGTTTACTCCACAGGTGCCGACTGGCTGAATGTTGCTGGTGACCGAATCAAGTGCTTAAAAAATCCAGAAACTGGAATTCAGCCAAAAAAGTGAAGAACCCTATCACTTTGCTTTAGGACAGCTAGCATTTCATTTCTGAGACATTTTCAAATGGCAACTCAGCTATGAGTTGAGTCCATCGCTGGAACTACTAACATTTTACTCATCTCAGAGTTGGTGTGAATCTCTGTCCTTCTTCCATGCTATTTAAGAAACCACACAAACTACCGTGTTTCACATTTGAATCGTACTTCAACTTTACATGAGGTTCTTAGTAACACAGGGCTTGGTGGGCATACCCAATAGCTACCTGTGACAAGTGGGCACCACATTGGACAGCACAGTTCTATAGATTAGTGATTTTTTAATAAAGTACTTAAATATGACTTTGCCTTGTTTACTGCTAGTTTCCCACCACAAAACCAAGTGTTTGATAGGCTTAAATTAATAACAGTTCAGCATTTTATAAGAACAAATTCCAGAGTCCCCTTTAGTTCCCCCTCCTGGCCTAGTTCAACTCCTTATTCTTTTAAACACTTAATCTCAGTGACAGTTTCTTTCAGTTTTCCCTTTTTGTAAAAGAAGATGCTTAATCTCTCTATAGTCATAGCTTGCCCACTCATTTCCAGTAATGCTCAAGCCCTTGGTGAGGATGGATCCAGATAAGAGATGGCCATGTCTCTTCTTCTTCCTGAGGAGTACCTACTGTCTTGGAACCTCATACAGACTTTTGCCAGCAACAAACATAGAACAGACAACAAAAAATGATGTCCTCACCCCAGATATTTTTTCCCCTTTGGCCTTTATATTCCATTGTGCTTTTTTCTCTTCTGTGTTCTTGCCACTGGGCACCTCTTTCCATTTTCAATTAGCTTCTTTTTAATAGAGTCGCTCTCTCTCCACCAGACTTAGTGCATGGGCCCCGTGAATCAAAACAGTATCCCTCAACTCAGCTCTTCTGCCCTTTCAGAATTAACAACCCCTGGGACACAACAAAACAAAAAAAGAAACAAAACAAAACAGAACCCCCTCAGACTTGGCGGGGGGGGGGGGGAACCCAACTTGTTCAAACCTTGATTCCTCTTCTCCAATAGTACATCTATCAGAGTCTTTATTCTGCGGTTCTCTGTAGCTATTAAAAATGCCTGAATCAGCAAGACTGCCTGCCTACAGGAAGACAAAACTAACAACGAGAAAACAGACACCAGAAACAGCGTAATCCGGGTCACCCTCTTTGCCGGTGGCAGCCAAGGCTCTATGACCAGGCACCTTGGCTTGCTTCCTTCATTTTCACTTTCTAAAACCCTTCTCTGCTTATAAACTGTGTTTTATGCACTGATACCACAATTTCTCTAAGTCCAGCAACCATTTTCTTCTCCTCAGACCCACCATTCACACACACCACCAAGAAACCACAATGGCAAGCTCACCTCAGATTCCTCTGTGGTTTTTATTTCTAGCCTCACCTAATCACTAGGCGTAGAGATGGAGTCCTCTCATACTTCAACAGCTTGCCTGATACTGTTCATGGCCTGTCTAATCGAAAACTCTGCAGTGATCTAGACTAATGAAATAGTTTTTCTCTCTTCTTCTGTGAAAAATTCTATAACATCTCTCTTTCTTATAATCATTCAGTTAGTTTCTGTTCTCTTAATGGCATTCTACTGAGACTTTGCAAATAGAACTGCAAATTCCTCTAAACAAGGGCTATGAGGCCCCTGGGCCTGCTCTGGGCACTGAAAAACAACAGGTTCCCAAGTCTGCAAGGTTGAGAGTCAGATTCTAGACTGCGGCAAATCCACCAAGGCAGGATTACTCTTGGAAACACCTTTACGAAGGCAACCAACCAGCTTCCCCTCGAGACAGCACTTTCAAAATGTCAGTAACTGGCACAGAGTTACAGACAGTTTCTATTTTTCTAATTTTCTCCATCTCCTCAAATTAAGTTACTGTTATTCTTTTGTTGACACTAGTTATTTTTGGCTTTGCTTCTATCTGCCACATGAAGGAGGAGGTCATGTTTGTTCAAAGTTCTCCTTCAAATTATTCCATCTTTTATTGAGTGCCTGCTACGAAATAAGCACTATGCTAGGTGCCAAGAAGAACTCAAAAAACAGATAAAGCGATCTGGATGAGGAGAAAAATCTGTACGCAAACTCAGAAATATAGGGGCAGGAACAAAAGAGTAGGCAGGGTCCTGACTAGATCTGTAAGTATAATTAGCTGTTCTTCTGCCGCTTCTCTCTGCCATGTCACCTTCCTTACTGCCTTCTTTTCCACTGCCTTTTATGAGTTGCGATTAATAGGTAATGCTCACCAGACTTCCTCCTCATCTCGTCCTTCCATGACCTCTATCCATATTAATCTTTTTGGTTGGCCTCTGCCTCAACTGCGTAGGCTGCCTCGAGAACTGCTGCAGGCTTTCACTTTTCTCTTTCTCCCTCGGGTGGTTCCACGGTGGTTCCTGTACCTCTCAGCAGGTACAAAGAGGAGATGCCACACATGAAATATGAAAGATTTTCCACCGTGTATCTGAACCAAAATCCCCGAAACTCATGTCCCACATTTTTTAATTTTTGGTACAAGTTGAGTACAGTGAATTTTCCATACCTTGCCCATAAAATATGTTGAGTAAGTATTTGCTTTGCATCCACCAATAACAGGCAAGAATTGGGAGAAGTCTGAGTTTCTGTAATGGAGATTTCTGTTAAAATAACATTTTCCAAACTTATGTTCTACAGATCACCAATTTTGTGAGTTTTAATAGGTGTTAGGAGACAGGGAGTCTTCGGTTAAATACGCATGGGATACACTGGGTTTTACAAAGTTAAATGAGTTTCTTTACCGTAGGACTGTTGATGGCCCCTTAATATGCTAAAGTGAATCTCTCATTTCTTTTAATTAACTTTTATTGGAGTATAGTTGCTTTACAATGTTGTGTTAGTATCTACTGTACAGCAAAGTGAATCAGCTACATGTATAAATGTATCCCCTCTTTTTTGGATTTCCTTCCCACTTAGGTCACCACAGAGCACTGAGTAGAGTTCCCTGTGCTATGCAGCAGGTTCTCATTAGTTATCTATTTTACACATAGTATCAATAGTGTATATATGTCCATCCCAATCTCCCGATTCATCCCACCTCCCCCTTCCCCCCTTGGTGTCCATATGTTTGTTCTCTACATCTGTGTCTCTATTTCTGCTTTGCAACTAAGTTCATCTGTATCATTTTCCTAGATTCCACATGTAAGCGATATTAATACGATATTTGTTTTTCTCTTTCTCCCTTACTTCTAAAGTGACTCTCTTAGAGGAGAATATTAGGGAATATCATGTGAAGCTTTCCTCGACTGACCTTTTGACTCCATATCCTTTTTTTCATGGAGCAACTTCCAGGCTCAATTCCTCCTCTGTAAACCCAGTACTTACTTCATGGGGTTATTTATGAGGATTGAATAAGCTAATACAAATAAAATGCTTAGAACAATGCTAGGCATGTAGTAAGCACTCCAAAAGAGACAACTATAATTATGACTACATCCCCATATGCAGATATTTAACATGGCAATATTCCCAGAAAAGCAAAACGAGAAAATTTCTACTGTACAGTTGGCCCTCCGAATCCACGGTTGCGGAATGTGCGGATGTGGAGGGCCTCCGCAGGTTCCGCAGCCGTGGATACGGAGGGCCAAGGATACCAGGCCGTTTTACATAACGGACTTGAGCATCCATGAATTTTGGTATCCACAGGGGTCCCTAGAACCAATCTCCCATGGATACCGAGGGACTACTGTAGTTTCCACTGTTAGTGCCAAGTGGATTGGATGAGTCCTCCCTTTGCCTGAGAGGCACTGCTTGAGGCTACAAATAACAGAAAACATTTACAGAAATCATTGATATATATGCCATAGTTATATATGCCATAGTTATCAGTCAGAAACTTAGATCTTACAGAAAAAGCCCAAAGGTAAAAGGGTCTTATGAATTTTCTTTATTCCAAAAGGAACAAGCCTTGAGAATTTTGAGGGCTAAGGCAGTCCAAATACGCAGCACAGTCTCTGGTACATAATAAGCACTCAATAAAAGTTTGATGACAAACCTGAGAAATTAATGGATAAATGACTATTACCTCAAATAACAACTCATATATTATTTCTAAATCACTATAAGACAACTGGGAAACCCATTACATTTTTATATTTAGGCTCCCTCACTCTCCTTTATAATTGTTTAATCATTTAGGTGGAATATAAAAGTAGGCAGAAGAGTGGCTGCCATATTTTGTTTAAGAGGTGTTATTAGAGGCACTTGATTAAATTTAATCTCACAGGGATGTCACAATAAAATCTGCTAAAAAAAAATCAAACTATAAAGGTAATATGCATAGTACACACTGGTGCTGCTTAAGTGACGTTTACATCTTTAAAGAATTAAAATAAATGAGGGACATCCCTGGTGGCGCAGTGGTTAAGAATCCGCCTGCCAATGCAGGGCACACGGGTTCGATCCCTGGTCCGGGAAGATCCCACATGCTGCATAGCAACTAAGCCCATGCGCCACAACTACTGAGCCTGCACTCTAGAGCCTGTGAGCCACAACTACTGAGCCCGCATGCCATAACTACTGAAGCCTGTGTGCCCTAGAGCCCACGTGCTGCAGCTACTGAAGCCATGCTCCGCAACGAGAAGCCACCGCACCACAACGAAGAGTAGCCCCTGCTCGCCGCAAATAGAGAAAGCCCGCATGCAGCAACGAAAATAAATGAGCTACCTCATATTTATAATTTATACAGAAATTTGATATTTATAAATTTACACAGGACTCTACCTCTTGTCTGTTCACCTAGGCTGGTTTTAGAACTCTGCGAAATTTTCTAAGAACTGAGAAATGATGAGAAACGGAAAACTAACCTATGAAGAATTAAATGGGTTAGTAGAAGGAAAAGAAAGTGTATTTTTTAAAACTCATGAAGGATCTTCCCAACTATTTTTTTCCCTGATAACAACGATACCAAATACTTCCAGTTTTAAAATCCCAGGATTCTAAGGCTATGACCTCAAAATCATATCACTGCTTCTATCACCCAGTTTCTTCCTTTTATTTTATAACTTTCCTTCCTTCCTCCTTCCCTTTCTTCCTTTTTAAAACAAATAACCTGATAATTCTCACATTAAAAAATTCTAGGACAGGGGTCAGCAAACTATGGCCACGGGCCAAATAGGACTTGCTGCCTGTTTTGTATGCCAGATGGTCAAGACGGTTTTTTTACATTGTTAAAGGGTTGTAAAATAAAATAAAGAAAAATATGCAACAGAGACCTTATGTGGCCTGCTAAGCCTAAAATATTTACTACCTGGCCCTTTATGAAAAACTCTGCTGATTCTGTACTAGGATAATACTTATCAGAGCTAACCCAGTAATTTCATATAATTCATATCAATGACAAGTTCACAGTGAATTATTTTACGACGGTAATTAGAGTAAAACTCCATAACAATATTTGTTCTCTTTACGTATACCACTTGGTTCCAATAACCAATTAAATTGCTTTTTTTTTTTTTTAGAATGCTAGCACCGAACCCAGAACATTATGGAAGTTCAAATATCAAACTCAGACCATCTGAACAACAGTCCTTCAGTTATAAAGCTAGTCTAAAGCGGTGGTGTAGCCTAGCTAGAGGAAACCCTCTTCTCTCATGGGAATTCAGACCAACTGATAAGTGAAATGAGCCCTAAACATTTTCTCATATTGCATATCCCCCAAACTCACATCGCTAAAAGAAATAAAATAATTCTCCCCTGATGCCTCTGAAGTCTACCCCAGGTGAGATATATATATAATCTCAAAATCTCTAATGTGTTTTCTGATTCCATTTTCTTATAGAGTTCTCTCAAAGTACTCAAAAGAAAACAAACTCAGTAACTCACTCCAGAGCAGGTCTCAGAACTCGGACTTTTAACGCTTCTAATATTCGGTTTAACTCCACAAATGGTTCTTTCTGGCTTGGGTCTACAGAAAGACCAGATTCCTGAAAAAAATGAAAGAACTTTCATTAGCAGTAATCAGAATAAAGAGATATGGTAAAAGCATATTCTACATTATAAAATGTGAGGCAAATCACTAAAGATAATTTCTTTTTACCATGCATTTCTCTGGCAGAGACTGATGACTGAGCCCCAGTATCATTCTTCCTCCATTTCTATAATAGTAAAACCCCAGATTTTAGCTGGGCACATAACCATATGGAATAAAGCTGGGCATGGCTTTGCAAAATGTAAGTTCTAGCCAATGAAACATAAGTATATACTCTTTGTCCCTTCCTGTAATACAAAATGTCTAGCTGGGGTTCGGGCTATCCTGGACCATGGGGACAAGGGACACCTTAGAAACAGCAGAGCTACAAGCAGCCAAGGTCCCTAAGAGCTTCACGGCACATGGCTACCACATATGGCTTACTACCTCCTATTTCTGTGTAAGAGAAGTAAACTTCATTCTTGTTTAAGCCATTGGTATTTTGGGTCTCTGTTACTTGTAAACAAAACTTAATCCTAAATGACACAATTTATTTTAGGAAATTTATATGGACACACACACAAAATCCCATAACATACAGAGAAAGACTTGAGTTATTGCTTATCTGAAGTGTTTAACAGAAAAGGCTTACATTAGAGGTCTGGTTTACAGACTGGCTTTAAATTATTTAATCCTTATGGTCCTTCGTTTTTCTAAATGGAAAATACAACAGCACAGAATGTAAGCCACAGAACAGAGTCTGAAGACACACGAGTTGGAACTGAATCCAAGTTCCTCCACTAAGAACCTGTATGGCCTTGGGCTGGTTACTTCTCCAGACCTCAGATTCCACATCTGTAGAATGGAAGCAGTCATTTCTTCCTCACAGGGTTGCAGTGAGGTTAAAGGCAGGGCTTGGCGGGTGGTAAATACTCAATACAGGGCAGCTGCTAATATTATGACTATGTGGTATTGGTAAACTGTTCTGAGACCCCTAAGTTCATGTCTAATAGGAATAAAAGACAAATGTTGCTCACCTGAAGTAAATTTTAGCTTGAAATTCATTTGATAAACAAAGTTCTTTAAGCTGGGCTAGATGAGAAAAGCAAATATAAACTTCTTTGTCCTTTTCTTCTCTGCTATACTAACCTTCCCTCTTAAAAGAGATGTTTTATACATACTACTGTATATAGAAGATAACTAATAAGAACCTACTGTATAGCACAGGGAACTCTATTCAGTGCTCTGTAAGGACCTATATGGGAACGGAGTCTAGAAGAAAGTGTGTATATGTGTATGTATGGCTGATTCACTTTGCTGTGCAGCAGAAACTATCACAACATTGTAAATCAACTACACTCCAATAAAAAAATTAATTAAAAAAATAAATAAAATGCCCTGGCTTATTCCAAAAAAACAAACAAACAAAAAAACAAAAGAGGAGATGTTTGAAAAAGTAGCATCACTTCTGACCCTTGATTGATGACCTGGGACCAACATTCTGGGGCAGGAATAAGGAAATAATCTGAATAACAAGTTCTAGGATTATAATTTTCACCAACTTAAGAAAAAAACAAACAAAAACTTCCTAGTAAACTGAAGTCAGCCCAGATGATTAAAACGTAAAAATCTGCCTATGGCTTAGAAGACTTAAAAACTGCAAGGACTTCCCTTGTTTCTGTTTCATCCTCTCGCAGGTGGCACACTGTTACCTGGCAGAGCTCCTCAGCTACATCCAGCATTCCTTGTCGAAAGAAGTGCTCCACCATCACCTCATTGAGAAGCCTTTGGCTGTCTGCCTGCCAGCAGCCATCTATTCCCACACTGCTAATGTCAGAATCAAAATTCTGAAAAACAAGAAAGCAAATCATGAATTGACCAGGATACATCACTTGATATGTTTTCACCCCACCTAACTTAACAGAAACAATGGCCTTTGTTTCACTCTGAGACACCTCAAATAAGTACCCAATTCCAATTCATCCGTAGCCTATGACAGGAAGTAGCTTTTCCATTGCTCTTTTCTAAAACTTGCCACTCTCATTCATTATCGCTGGAAGGGTAATAAACAAGCATACTTTTTGAGGGTATTTTGGGGAAATACATAAATTTAACAATGACTTCTGTGAAGAAATTGATTTCTAGGCATTATACAATAGCAATATTTTCAGAGGTGTGCAGTGATACCTGTAAAAGCACGTTCAATGCAGCATTGTCTAACAGAAAAAAAAAAAAGAAAGAAAGAAAACCCATTATGTCCAGCATAGGATTATTCAATAATCCATGGCACATCCCAACAACTGCCGTGCCAAGGTGGAGACTGGGGATAGGAGAACGGCCAGATAGTTCAAAGAACAGGCTCTGGGGCCAATCTACCTGGGTGTGAATCCTGGTTCTATCTTACTAGCTGTGTGACCTTGGCCAAAATTACTCAAGGTCTGTGAGCCTCAGTTTCCTTATCTTAAGCAGAGAAAAATACTTTTATGGGCTGAACTGCATCCTTCACAATTCCTGTGTTGAAGTCCTAACTCCCAATACTTTATAAAGTTAAAATGAGGTCATTAAGGACAGCCCTAATCCAACAGGACTGGTATCCTTATAAAAAGAGGAAATCAGGACACAGACAGGTATAGAGTGAAGACCATGTGGTACAGACCGAACGTCTGTGTCCCTCCCAAATTCCTACATGGAAACCCCAGCAACCAGTGTGACTGTATTTGCAGACAGAGTCTGGGAGAAAGCGGTAGAGGGTAAATGAAGTCCTAAGGGTGGGGCCCTAATCCGGTAGGCCTGGTGCTCTTGTAAAGACAAGGAACAAACACCAGGGCTCGCTTGCTTGCTCGCTCACTCTCCACCACATGAGGACACAGTGAGAAGGTGGTCATCTGCAAGCCAGGAAGGAGGCTGTCTGCCTTCAACAGGCAATGAATTGGCCAGCACCTTGATCTTGGACTTCTCAGTCTCTAGAACTATGAGAAAACACATTTCTGTTGTTTAAACCACCCAGTCTATGGAATTTTGTTATGGTAGCCCAAGCAGACGAAGACACCACATGATGACACAGGAAGAAGATGGCTATCTACAAGTCAGGGAGAACGGTCTCAGAAGAAACCAACCCTACCACACCTTGATACGGAACTTCCAGTCTCCAGAACTGTGGGAAAATAAATGTCTGTGTAAGCCACCCAGTCTGTGGTACTTTGTTATAGCAGCCCTCATAAATTAATATACTTCTTTATTGGTTCAATGAAATGGTAGTTGCTATTGCTAGTATTACTATTTATAATTAAAAAGTGAGGTTCATTGTTCTGCATCTACTAACATGGAAAAATGTCCATAACACCTTAAGTGAAAAAAAGCAACTTTGGGCTTCCCTGGTGGCGCAGTGGTTGAGAATCTGCCTGCCGATGCAGGGGAAACGCGTTCGAGCCCTGGTCTGGGAAGATTCCACATGCCGCGGAGCAACTAGCCCCTTAAGTCACAATTGCTCAGCCTGCGCGTCTGGAGCCTGTGCTCCACAACAAGAGAGGCCACGATGGTGAGAGGACCGCGCACCGCGATGAAAAGGGGCCCCCGCTCGCCGCAACTGGAGAGAGCCCTCGCACAGAAACGAAGACCCGACACAGCCAAGAATAAATAATTAAATAATTTTTTTTAAAAAAGCGACTTCTACAAAACTACAAAATTATGACTCCATTTGTTAAAAAAAAAAAAAAAGAATCCTTAAAAACCCAACCTCTCCCACTGAATGCAGTTACAAAATCAGGACTGAATGGAGTAGCTACTTGAGGAAACAGAAAAGTGAATGGTAGTAAGTGGACTGGGGAGGAAGGCAAAGAACTGGCAGTGAGTTTACTACTTTTCTCCCTCCAATATATCTTAACCTGGATGCAATGCAGCCAAAACCCACAACTGGGCACCCAGGATGTGGACAGAGCACTCCAGGAGAAGCCCTTCGGTTCTGGCATGGGGAATGGGAGTGTACTCTCCTACCACACAGAGAGTGGGGGAAATCGCATGCTTTTTTCCCTCCCTTTTCTTGTACCTGTAGCTCAAGGCAGTCTGTAGTTAAATCAGTTTCTATTTCTACCCTTCACAGCAGTACCTAGATTAGGTTTGACTGAATAACCATGGGACAAGAATCTTGGGAGACCTTTAGAACTCTGTCTACCACAGCAGGCAACCTAAAACTCTGAGGCACCTTTAGAAAGGGATCCTTCCTCTCCAGTCAGAGAAGCTATGGTCCCAAGAGCGAGGGGCAAAAGCCCCTCTTGCATCTTTTCTCTCTGTCCTTCCACCTTGTAGCCCCAGATATAGGCAGAGTTATGGTAAATGTACAGGAGAGCAGGGTTAAGTAAAGCCCCAGATTTCTGGCTGGATGACTAAAAAGGCAGCCCCAGAGAACCATAAAGTAGCAGGGAGATCACAGAGAGGAAGGAATGCAGGAAAGTGATCCCCCCACCAAGTTGTTTATGAACTCCTGGGCTCACCCTCAAGTTATACAGGATGGGTCTGACCCTCAGCAGCATACCACAGACTTTGAAAACTGGACTAAGAGACAGCCCTAGTTTCCAGGTCCCAGAATGGCCACTGGTTGGCACACAAACAGAACATACCTGAAGAGCTCTGTAATGGCTTTAGAAACGAAGCTGACATTGAAATTATTTTACAACTCAGAGAATACTGAGTAGCCTGAACCCAACCAGGTCAAGTCCGCTAAAACAAAAACATCAATGTTCTCCATAGAACTTAAATAAGACCCAGAGGCTCAAAACATAATATTAAAAATGTCCAAAATACAATCCAAAATTATTTGTCATACGAAGAACTAGGAAAATCTAAATTCACATAAGATGTTCAACAGACAACAATGCAAAGATGACAGATGTTGGTATCATCAAAGACGTTAGAACAATTATAAAATTGCTTCAAGAAGGAAGGGCAAACACTTTGAAACAAAAGACAGAAAGTCTCAGCAAGAAACAAGATATAGTAATCAAAATTAATAAGTTGTTGCATGGACGCAACAGCAGAACAGAGGCGACAGCGCAAAAATCAGTGAAGATCAACAGAAATTATCTAATCTGAATAACCAAAGATTGAAAAAAAATCGAACAGAGCCTCAGGGCCCTGCATGACAATAACAAAAGATTACCAGTCATGTCAATGGAGTGCTAGAACAACAGAAGAGTATAGTGTAGAAAAAAATGTTTTTAATATTTCCCAAACCTGGCAAAAGACATAAATCTAGAGATTCAAGAAGCTCAGCAGACTCCTAAAAGGATAAATTCAAAGAAATCCACACTTAGACACTTCGTAATCAAACTGTTAAAAACTTAAGACAAAGAAAAAATCTTGAAATAGTTATCAAGAAAAGTGATGCACTACTTATAGGGGAACTATGATTCAAATGACTACAGACTTCTCAATAGAAACCATGGAGACCAGAAGAAAGTGGTACACTTTTCAAGTACTAAAAGAAAAGAACTGTCATCCCCAAATTTTGTACCAAGTGAAAATATCCTTCAGGAATGAAGGTGAAATAAAGACATTCTCAGATGAAGGAAAGCTGAATTTGTTGGCAGAAAACCTGCTCCGAAAGAATCGCTAAAAGTTCTCCTGATAGAAGGGATATTATACTAGTAGAAGACAACTCGGAACATCAAGAGTGAAGGAAAAACAAAGATACCTCTGAAAGCTTTCCCTGCCCAATTTTACTTCCACCGCCTTATCTTTCATAGGCATTACCCGCTGGTAAACCTCTTGCATTTCTTTCTTTTTTTTTTTTGAAGCACATGAATTTAATTAGACGAGATCATTTAGATTTACTGAAATTACAATCTAAGTCAATCATTGTTTAAATACAGTCCACACGACACAGGATTATTTTACAGTACATACACGAACAGGTAGTAATAGAACTGCAAACCACCTACCATTTACGATCACTACAATGCAGGAGAGAACTCCTCTCCAAAAGTAAGCCCATTTTTCTTTAAAGAGCTATCTATTCTTAGATGTCAAGTCAGTAGCCTAAAACTAAATATGCACATTAACATTTGGAATTACTCAGACAAAAACAAAAAAGCAAAATTACTCTGAGTCTTCATTTTTATTCATTTTCTTTTTATAGACCTCTTTCTTGGCCTGGTACTTAATCTAAAGAATGGAAATAACATAGGGTATCTAGATGCTACAGCAATAGTCTCCATGCCCACACTGAATAGACTATCTAGCACTGAAGAAAAGCCAGAATTGTTTGGATAAGGTTCTCTAATTTCCCATCTGCTTATCAGATTCCGCCTGTTGAGAGATGATTTCATAACAGTTCATCAATACTTTTAGGCAAATTATTATATCTTTATGCTGTCTATGACAACTACAATACTAGAAGTGAAGATGGTGCTATCTTGTTCCTCTTCTGGACTAAGGTACAGGCCTAGAAGGGTGACTGATGTACACTCTCCCATATTTTATTTCCCCTGACAAATGCCCATTCAAGTGACCAAAGGAATGGGTATCAGAAGATGACAGAATTTATTGTGAACTCAGAAATCTGCCTATAATTGTATAACTGTCTGAATGCACCCTATAAGCAAGAATCATTGAGACTAATTAAGATTCCTCACTGATCTTTCAACCTCATTCAATCAAAATACAACCTTCAGATTTCTACTTATCCATTTAATGATTACTCCCCCAACCGCATCAACCTCCAACAAATTTATCAGGTGTCTATTATTCTGCAGGAAAGAAAGAAAAAAGCTTTGGAAGACACAATGGTCAGCTCAAAGCACAGACCACATTAAAAGAGACAATTTTTTTGGTAGTATATACTTAGGATTTTAATAGCTACCACCAGACAGTAACTGCTCCGATCAAACAAAACAATTCCTTTAAATCTTTCCTTAATATACATACCAAAGGTAAATGTTCATCTAGAAAACTAGATGACTTTAAAATGAAAGAGTCTAACATTTAAACAAATTTAGACGGTTTTACAATGATGCTCTTCATGTAACTTTATTCCTATAATGTATATACCATGGTCAGTACTACACAGGTGGTAAGAAAAATTGAATACCCTTGCACTCAGGATACCTCTACTACATTCAAGTTCTAGAACTTATTTGCTAGTCTTGGAAAATACAACTAAGCATGAATACGCAATGCATTCGATGAAAATTTCTGAGCTCCCTTCTACCGTTCTGATTTTCCAGTTTAAACCACTGAGGTCGATAAGTAAATTTTTTTCATAGCTTATTTTCTGCTCACATGCAGTAAAAATTAAAGCTAAAATTATTAAAAAAAAAAAAAAAAGGTTGAGGAAATGCAATATAGTATCAGAACTCCTTTTGTTTTAACTGCATGTTCTTACCGTTGCATCAGAGCAAGGATCAGTTCCAGCCCCTGTTGCTAGGTGACCAAACTCATTTGCATGGCTGCCCAGGAAATCAGCAGCACCGCAAACCAGCCAAGAAGTGGCTAGTGAAGAGAAACATCTGTCTATTACCACTTCTGTTTTACTATACTTTTTCCTTTCATATTTTTAAAGGAAAAGGAAAAAAAAAAGTGGAAAGATGTTCCTAAATGTGAAGGCAGGATTCAAAAAAGAATCAAAAGCAAAAAAGCACACATTCAAGGGTGTGTCCGCCTAGAAAAGATATTACGGCTTAAAAAGAGAAATCAGGACACATAAATTCGTACATCACCTCATGTACTTTTAGTATCATTCACATTTTTGATGGATTAAAAGTTTTAAAATCTGGAAGCTAGGCAGAGGAGGAGTAAATAACTTTAACAGACCATCGCTATGAAACCATGAAATCTAAAACCACCCTACCTCTCTGCCGTATCATGAACATGCTTACAAATTGGTTAGATTTAAGGACTGGCTTTCATTGCTCACCATCCGAAACAAATCCATTTCTGAAATACATTTTATGAAATTATAATTATTGAGCAGGTAGTGATAACCATACACGATAAAACTCAGTATTTGTTTTAATTCCTAAGTGCCAATTCTTTAATACTGTTAATTTGTTTTAAACTTCTCCATCTACTTTTGAAGAAAAATTGGCCTGTGAACCTAACTATGTGCTATTGTTGCACCCACCAGGAATCAACTTCCCTTCTAAGCACCCAGTTAATCTGATTTAGCAGTGAGAGGTGAACTGCAAAGAATATTTAACAGAGAACAAAAAGACCTGGATTCTGGTTCCATGCAGGCTGGGAAAAGATACCTACTTGACTATAACCCCAAAAAGATTAGTATCCAAAAGAGGTTTTTTTTAAAAAAAATTCCTACCAATCAATAAAAAAGACAAATAACCCAATAGAAAACAATAGACAAATAACCAAGAAATTCACAAAGGAGAAAATTCACATGGTCAAACATATGAAAAGAGGCTCAACTTCAAAGATGATGAAGGAAATGCAAATTAGTACAAATAGATACTATTTCACATCCATCTGATTGATTTAAATTTTTTAAAAGTCTGATAATACCAAGTGTAAGTAAGAATTGAGGAAACAGAAACTGTTATATATGTTCAGTAGGACTATAAATTGTTACAAACCCTTTAGGGAAAAATTGCTAAATTTTTACTAGTAAACTTAGTAAAGGTGATGAGGAGGTATATGCCCTGTAATAAAATAATCCGTATGTAGGTATATACCAGACAGCAGTGCTTTGCCAACTATGGGTTGGAAAATAAATTTAGTAGCGTCTCATAATGAGCATTTATAAATGCTGCTCCTTTTAGACACTCCAGTCTCTCCTCTGCATGATATTCATACCTCTCCTTTAGTTTTCAAAGTTAAGAGACAGGTAGATTAACCAGGTCAAGGAAGGTGTGGGGGGCGGTTAGGGGGTGCACACTGGTAAGTTATTTCTTTATAAACAAAGGGGAGTCATGTGGCGTGGCCAGACATGTGCCAAACTACTCCGCTGGGCTTTTAAGATCCTTAAAATGCCCCACAGTCTAACCACCTGTCACATTTGCATCCCTGTCCCTCACAATTATCTTACATGCTATTTCACATACCTTTCTGCTCTGGTCAATCTGCTTCCCCAACTTCCTCCTTATCTGAACCAACTACAGAAATCTGAGCGACTATTTTACTAATTCTCCCAAAGAAGGCACATACCTCTTACCACTGTAGAAGCACAGGACAGAAATTCATACATACAGTGGGTGCCCTCAGGGTACTAGGAATTAATTCTTTCAAAGAACTCCAGTTGGGAAAGGCTCTTCAAAGTCTTAAAATCTGGGCTTTTATCCCAGCTCTTCCATTTGCTTCCTAGTTCTGTGATCTCAGGCAGGTTACCTAACCAAAGTCTTAGTTCTCACATCTGTGTATGCCGACCACAATCTCTACCTCACAAGGTGTTGCTAAGGACTAAATTAAATAACGTACATGAAGATATCTACTACTATCAGTACCTATCCCATGGTAAGCCTTCAATAACACAGATGCTGAATCTGTAGGGCCAGGTCTTGCCACCAAATCTTCTAATTCTACATTTAAAAGAGCTTCATTTTAGAAAACGTAAATAAAAATAAAAACACAAAAGCACTTTAACAGAGGCATTAATAATGAATTCATTAATTTAAAATCACTTGAATACAATTACAGACTGGATTAGTTGGCACAGCTTAATAGGTATAGGGTCTGTTTCCCCTCTCAACCCAACCTAACTTGGATGCTAGACCAAGCAAGCTGTTTCATCTAGACTCAGGCAAAAGTGGGTTTGTACCCCCTCCAGATCCAGTGGGGCTCTCTGATCCTGTATCCTAATCTGAGACTTGACTGCAAAGGTCCAGGCTTTCCTCTGTGGACTAGACTATAATTCAACAAATAATTATCATTACCAAGTAAATAATGTAGTTTCATTCTGCTCAGAGCCTAAAACTAAAAATGTAATGGGACACATGGCAGAGAAAGCGGAACTCAACTCATCTTCTCTTCTGAGAATGATCTTCAGACTGAAAAGGGCAAAACCAATATTGTTTCACAGAAACTGAAGCCCAGTACAAGTGAAGAGACCCAGAGAGCAACTAGCTGCTTAAGTCAGGACTCTTGGTTCCTACAAACAGAAATCTCTTTTGCCCAAGCAAGTTGTATTTAAAAAGAGGCACAGGTAACCAGGGGTAGACAGGAGGATAAATGGGTCTCAAAAGATTTCCCCTCCCTCATTCTCGCGACATGTAGGTTTTGCTTCCCACAAGAGACCAGATTCTTTCAAGGGCTACTCATCACTCCAGGGCTCACGTATTTTCAGCGCTTCTTTCCATAAGGGCTCTAATGAGAAAGATCCTAGGGAAGGACGGTGAGGTACCCACCCGGGAGCAAACAAAGGTGGCCAAGCCTGGATGGCTCAGGCCCATCCTCACACCATGCAGCACTGTGGCCAAAGTGGACAGGGTATCGAGAACACGCTGCTCCTATTCAAACCACATAATTTAAAAAGGAACACCTTCCATCTTGACCACAAAAATATGAGATTTTTATTAAATGCCTTGCTAGTAATTGGTGGCGGTGGGGGGGGTGGGGGAAGGCGGTTAGTTTGACATGTTTTATTTTTAGGGAATTTGTTCCCAGCTTCTCATCACTATTGTCTTTTTATAACTTTGTTCACCATTCCTTTTCAATAATTCTAAAAATTCCACCCAAAACATAAATCAAATTATCTGCCTATATTTCAGAACTCAAAACTTAGCTTTTTCACCTTAGACTAAATTTTCTGGTCTTTTTAATTTCCTTCATTTCCTTCCTTAATCTCCTGCCTTCGTTAACGTCTCTCGACTACAAGGATTTATCTATTACATAGTAAGAACTTTAGAGCCAGTACTTATCTGACCTCACCCACTCTAACCAAACGACTTTTTAAGGCTAAACCCCCCAAATTTTCTCCTGCCAGTATCTTCTTCTCCTCTCATACCCCAGTCATACCTACATAAAAGGCAGTTCCAAACGGCTCACCCAGAACTATCTTAAAATATTCTCTATTTCACTTTTTATAGCCTTACTCCACTTTTTAACAATCATCATGTTGCCTCACCAGTGTAGATGCTCCATCTGGTGGCAGAAGATTTTCCCCCTTAAAACACTACCAGCCCTGCAACGGCCTAACTGATTTCCTAGCACAGCACAGTGTTTAAGAACAAACTCTTGAGTGATACCTTTCCCCAAACATCGATTCACCACTTCCAAGCTGTACACCTGGGGTATGTTACTTAACATTTCTGAATCTTAGTTTCCTCATATGTGAAATGGGAATAATGTACCTGCATCATGGGCTATAAATGTATGTAAAGCTCTCAGCTCAGTATCTGGAACATGGTCAACACTCCATTAAGTGAGAGCTGTATTTTCCTACTCCTGACTTCTCCTTAGTCTAATTTCATCCTATCTAACGAAGGCAAGCAAACCCTCAGATGCTTTCATCGTTCCCTCCCTTTCCCCCTAATCTCCTTGGAACAAATCCTGAGGCCTTCCATCACTGGCCTGTCCCCAGCCTGATCTTGTCCTAGTCCTGACAAGGGCGGCTGCTCCAATCCAGTCAGTCCCTGAGAGTCTTTAACAGGAGTCACGCATTTTCTCAGCTGTTCAGCTCCTTTCTGGGTGCCACAGAAGAACCACACCTCACTGCTCTGCTGCTCTAAATCTTACCCATTCTTCCAAATCAAATTTAAAATATCAACTCCAGAAACCTTTGATTAATCAAGAGCATAATGATCTTCCCTTTCCTTTTTATAGTAAGCAGAGTCCATCCTATGCAAACTTACTTTATGTTGCCTCGGAATCTTTCCAGTTCTTTTATGCGTACAAAAAGCACCCTTACATGAACAAACTAGACCACAATCTTCTAAAGAACTGTATGTTTCACTTTCCACTGTCCCACAGCAAATTTTAGACACTTTAAAATCTTAGCACTATTTCTCACACACACACACACACACACACACACACACACACACACACACACACACACACACACAGGAGTCTAAAGCAATAATTGTTTTTATTGACTTTTCTTAGGAATTAAACTTTAAAAAAGTCAAAAGACTAAGTAAAACACTAAATAAAATACACTAAACAGGAGAGAATTCTAGATTTTCTTAAAATAGAGAAGGAATTAAAAAATTATAAAATAAAAATTAAAAACACATTAAAAAAATTTTTACAAAACCAACGATTGTTGTTATTATATATTATAAACTATGATTATACGACAAGCATCTGGAAATAGTCAACACGTTAAAGCAGAAATCTTCAATAACTTTTTATGTTGGCAATAATTAAAAGGCAGAAAATGTCTTGGTTAACATCATAAACTTCTCTTCTGTGTACATTTTCAGCCAAGTGATGACTAAAGAGCTTTAAAAGGAGCCCTGAAACATTAAAAGGAAAAAATAAATCATTTAAGCATGACAAAAATTTACTGAAGTTCCTCACTCAACAGCCAACCTGCTCACAAAGGAGTCACCGGCTTCTTTACTGTCCTCCTCTCAGCAGGGTGGGAACATGTGTCCATAACATGGTGCTCACAGGCCGCTGGATGACATTCCAGTTGATTACTCAAGGCTGTTTGGTGTGTAAAGGCTTGAGCCACAATGGCTTCAGCTTCACCCTGTTTGTTTACCAGTCTACACAAGTCCACCCAGCCTTTATAGCAGGCGGCCCCAGAAGCTTGCGCAAATTTACCAGGTGCAAACTAGAAGAGCAGGAAGACTTTACAAGGCAATGGAGTCTTAGACAACAACAGCCAACACAGAGTTCCTCATATGCATGGGAAGCTCATGTACAAGGTCTAGGTAGTTCTAGCAGGGTAACAGCTTCGTTTACAGCTGAGGCTAAGTAGATGCCCCCCCCCACCCCAAAAGAGGGGAGAGAATGCACTGGAAAATGTTAGCGAACTGGGCTAAGAGATCCAAGCTCTCTGCTGTGCCCCAGGACTATAATTCAACAAATATCACCAGTATCAACTTAATGATCTTATTTCATATGATAGATCAGAAGAATCTAGAATCCAGGTCACCTAGAACCTAAACTACTTTCACAGGAACATAAAACCTACCAAAAAAAAAGAAATTACTTGAAAAAGCCCTTATAACTTCCAAGTACCTGAAAAATGTCCTCAAAAGAGAAATGAGTAAATTGAAATATTTAATTAGCAACATTCACCTCAAACACATCCCCCCTAAAAAAGTCAGAATACAGATTACTCACTATGTGTTCCCTTGTTATCCAATCTCAAAAAGATACTTCCATTTCTAGCACCAAATACATTTAAATGCTTTGTCTCAAAGATTAGCCAAAATATGATAACCCTTATGAATATCTATAAAGACCTGCCAGATCAGGAGGAAGACATGTTTAGCAAGTCACCAGTAGCTGGGGGACAGGAGTAAAAGAGGGTTCTGATGATAATTATGACAGGACAAGACATAAGCTAGGAAATGAGGACATATGGTCATCCTACCAGTGGCAGAATGCAAAGCTCTTGAATTATTTCCCCAAATGTTCCAAATCTTGGTGGCCAGTAGTCCGCACACTTGAGGTACGACTGCTGAGGCCGTCCCTACCTACTCCCAGAATCTGGGATCTTTTCTCAGATGCTTTCTCTGATTGGCTGCTTTGGAAGCTTCAGCTATTCTCACTGTCATGGCATGTTCTGGTCCTGCTGCCCCCCGACACTGGCCTAACTGCAGGCAGCCTGGTGGTCAATGCCTCCAGGAGCCTCCTGGGGTCTGAACCATCATTAGAACGCCTTGGTCGCTGTCAGCCGCCAAAATCCGAAGCTTCCTCACCACCACCAGTAGTTACTTCACCCTAAAGAAACAGAGGGTTCCTCACCCACAGTGATTAAAGACCACCTCTAAAGTGCCCCCATCACCATTCCAGGAGGACTTTAAGCAGTACACGTCAACACTCACTTCAGGTACCAGCTGACCGCATCCAACGCCACAGCCCCCAGAAGTCTGAGGCTGAAGCCACTTCCAAAGCTGTGTTCACTCCCCTGCAGTTAACAAACAGGCATCACAACCTCAAAGCTATTTCAGAGAACACTTGCTGCCTTCCCAGCCTCTGCTGGCAACGGCCATCACTGACCCCAAAATGAGGCTTCTGCCGCCAACACCACTCTTCTGCCTCTTTGGCTGCGGCGAAGCCCGCAGCGCTGTGGGAGTGGTGAGAGCTCTCCGAAAGGTCACTAACACTTCTGAGGGCACAGCTACCCAGACAGTCCCCAGAGCCCCGCCTCTCACAGTCCTGTCCCACCGTACCTACCAGGTAACCACGTCTCCTTACGAGCATCTAGTGCTCACTGAGGCTGCCTCGAGCCTAGCTTCTCAATCCTACTGCTCTGTAGGATTATTTCTAACAGACATACGCACGAGTTAGAGCCACTCTCTGGATTCCACGAGCTTCTACGTTACAGCTACTGTCCTCATGTATACAGATGGAGCAGCTCGTGAGACTGGTTTTGCTACAAACAGCTGTCCCCAAAAGTTCTTCCTACCCTCCCGGAAGTTTACAATGTGTGAACAAAAATGTCCATAAGCAGTCACAAACTCCCCAGTGATTGACTATTTCAAACTCCTCTGAAATAGTCAGGGGTATCACACAGTAACCTTATTAGGCCATTTCTTAGTCACCACTAGGACTATGAACTCCGAGGGCAAAACTGGCCCAGGGCTAAAAGTGAAAACTGCTTAAAAGTAAACCACCAAGTTAAAGATTTAAGAGATGTCACAAGAGCAACCATATTCCAATAAAAATTAAAAAAGAAAAATCGCCCAATACAAGTGACAGGCCTTGCTAGCTGGCAACCAACCCACTCACAAAGAAAGCAACACTGGAGACAAGTGACTCGCATGCTCACAGGAAAACAGCAGGAGGGGGAGACAGATGCAAGCGTGTTACCCTAATCATCCCATAAAAGAGGCAGAGTCATGGCCTCGGAATTACTCAGGAAGTAGGAAAAGTTACTTCTAGAAACAAACTCCCTCCTAGTAAGTTAAAATTGCTTGGAAATTTACTCATCATGACACTAGGAACGGTAATCATTTAAGCAAATGGGTGAAAAACAAGGCTGTAAAAAGAGAAGGTTTTCGGTTTGTTTTCTTTTTGTTTTTTTAAATAACAGCAACAGGGAACTTTCAGAATAACACAGTAAAACGAGATCTGCAAAAGTTTATTAAAAGCAACGATAAAAGAAACAAGAGAAAATAATCTGAGAAAGCCAATGTTATTGAAGCAGTGACAGGAGATGAAGGACGATGCTAAAGCACACCAGACACTCCCTTCAACACCATACCTTATCAATGGCTTTTCCGACCCGAGAAACACTGCTGTGGATGTCTTTGTGGTCTGAGGCTAATTTTTGAACAGTATCCTTTATCCTCTTACAGCACTGTGTCAAAACAAGTGAAAGCGTCCCTGATAATTCAGCATCTTGACCTATAAAAAAGAAGAAAAGGAAGAAGATTGGTTACTCACAAAAGCAAATCCAAAGATGGCAAGTTACAAATTGGCCCTTTGGAACATGAAAGATGGAAGTAAAGTGAAGAAAAATCAGTGTCTGCTTTGAACAGATGGTCACATTCATAGATAATATTTTTCAAGTGCATACTAAGAAAGCTATTTTAACTTTTTATTGTTTGGAATAAATTTTAAAATTTTACTATGAAATAAATCACTTTTGTAATTACTGAAATCAGGAGACAATCAAACTGTGAAGGCATTTTTCAGAAAATATGCCTACATGAATAAACTCACTTATTCAATCCACTTAAACTGTCCAAGTCATTCTCACATTTCAATTATTACTAAATTTCCTAAAGAGAGATAAATCTAAATGCTTTATGTTCTACATAAAGAAGAAAAAACAAACTTCTTTGGATACCATGATGAAAACAGTGAAAAGAGAAACACGGCAGAAAAAGAGTTAACATATCCCCACCTGTAAGCAATAGTGAGCCAGTCTTAACCAGTTAGGGGGTAGGAACCCTCCTGAAAGCCAAGTTCCCAGATGCCAGCCAAGGGTCAACCTTGCAAGCAGGCCTGGAACCGGAGGGTTCCTACCACCCTAACTGGTTAAGAATGGCTCACTGTGCCTAAGCTGTTTGTATAACGTGGTTTGTGCTGAACTACTTTTCTTCTTCGGTATCTGCTAGACAGAGGGTGCCTGTAATGACAAGTACCCAGTAAACACCTGAATACTGTGTCTCTAAATGAGCTTCCCTGGTAGGTAACACTTCACACTTGTTAGGATTTGATGTTAGAGGAATTAAGCGTGCCCTGTGTGACTCCACTGGGAGAGGACTCTTGGAAGCTTTCTCCTGGTCTCCTCTGGACTATGCCCCATGTGACTTTTCCCTTGGCTGATTTTTGCCTTGTATCTTTTTGCTGTAATAAATGTTAGCCATAAGTATGGGTATGACCACCTGCTGAGTCCAGTTCATCCTGCTGGTAATCACTAGAACCTAAAGGTAGTCTTGGGGACCCTGACACACACAATTAATCAACTGGACGTTACTACAGTTTATATCCTCTTTCCCTGTGCTACTTCCTCAGGAAATAGGGAGGAGGAAGAGAAAGAGAAGAACCAAGAGAGAACAAATTCAGTTATACTTGTCAATTACCTCATAGATCTACACATCCACACCTGTAAGCAACAGACCTGGCTCCTGAAATCTTGTTCATAGCGGTGGTTCTTAAACTTTAATTTACATCAGAAATTTGGCTGCGCTAAGACCCAGCACAGCCAAATTAAAAAAAAAAAAAAAAAAAAAAGCCCGAAAGTACAGTAGCCTTAGGATGTTTATTCATTCAACAGCTATTTATTGAGCACTCAATTATGTGACAGGTATAGAAGTGTCCAGGCAAAAATCTCTGCCCTAAAACTTACCTTCTGGTGAGGAAGATAAACACAAAGTAAGTCAATTATACAGTATGACAAAAAAGGATACGTGCCACTGGCAGGGGTGGGGAGAAGCAGAGTAAAACAAATGGGGAGTGTATGTGGCTTGAGCAATTGTAATCTTAAACAGGTGGACATCGTAGGCCTCACTGAGAAAGTGACATTTGGGCGAAGACTTGAAAGAAGCGAGGGAATTAGCCATGTGGCTACCTCGGGGGGTGAAGGGTAGCAGAATATGCCACCCCAAAATAGCTTCTTTGGCGTAAGAATGATTTTGAGCTGATTATTCTGAGAAACAGCAAACACAGAAGCTCTGAAAACAGAGTAGAAGTTACCCTTTGGTAAAGGAAATTTAAATTTATAAAATAAATCTCCATTTGTAAGGGTTTCTCCCTCTCTGTACCAGGCAGAGAAGAATGACTCTAAACCTCTAAAGAAATTTTTTATCATGATGACAGCTCAGACTTAGATCTGTATAACAAGCCTTATTCTTGTTTACTGTGCTTTTCCTGGTAACCTCTCCATTACTGGCCTCCCCATACCAACCTTTCTTTTGTCTTTAGCTGAAGATGGTATTTAAGCCTGAATTCTAAGCCACCTCTTTGAGTTACTCATTTTTCCCTGAGAATCTCCCACATACACATGAGGTATACGTGTTAACAAACTGTCTGTTTTTCACTGGTTAATCTGTCTTTTAATATAGTATTCTCAGCCAAGAACTTGCAAGGGTAGAAAGAAAATTATTCTTCCTCCCCTACAGAGGAAAGCATTCCAGACTGAGGGGGACAAAGCCCTATTGCAGAAATATACCTAGATTACTCAAGAAATAGCAAAGAGGCCAGCGTAGCTAAAGTAGATTTCTGGCAAAGGAAATCAGTAGGAGAGGAAGCCCAGGAGACCGGGGGGGGGGGGGGGGTCCTGATCTTGTAGGGCCTTTCTAGTACTGTAAAGTCTTTGCCTTTTACTTTCTTTGAGTGATAGGAATGCCCATTGCAAAGTTTTGAGCAGAACAGCTACATAAACTGACGTAACATTTTAATACAGTCATTCTGGCTGATGATAGGAGTACAAGACAGAAGCAGGGCGATGAGTCAGGAGGCTGGCAGCAATCCAGATGAGAACAGTGGCTCAGCCCAGGGTGTTAGGCGTGGAGGTGGTGAGAAGTGGTCGGATTCCGGACATATTCTGAGGGCAAAGCCGACAGGATTTTGACTGGCTATGAGGGAAGAAAAGGACTCACAGATTACTCCAAGGTTTTCAACCCGAGTCAACCAGAAAGACAGAGCTGTCTCCAATTCAGATGAAAAAGATTAAAGGCTGAGCAGTTATGAGGCGGGAGGGAGACATAAAGAGTTCAGTTTGGGGCTTGTGAAAGCTGAGATGTTGAGTAGTCACCCCAGTGCATATGTGTAAGAGTGAGTTGGATATATAAACCTGGAGTTCAAGACTAAGGTCAAGGTTGGATACAAATTTGTGAGTTACTGGCATACATACGATACTTAACGAAATCAGCAAGAGAGAGTTGGGGCAGACACACAGAAGTGATAAAAGGAGGGAGTCCTGGAAACTCCAAGTTTATGAGACCAAGACAAAGCAGAACTGGAAAAGGGGACTAACAAAGACTACTGAAACACTAACTCTGGTGTGAGAGGAAAATCAAGGAAATACGGTGTTCAGAAAGCCAAGTGAAGAAAATGTGCCAAGGAGGAGGGAGTAACCAACTGCGTTAAATGTGCTGTTATGTATCAAGTAAGATGTGGGCTGAGAGCTGACCACTGACCTACAATACAGAAGTAATCAGTGACCATGACAAGAATAGTTTTTCCAGAGTTTTAAGAAAAGAAATCTAGAAGATTGTAGGGACTGTGAAGAGGGAATATAGTAAGTCTGGCTCAATGACAACCACTGAGAGAAGTAAAAAGATAAGTAAACTGGAGATAGTGCCCATAAGGTACCCAATCCAATGTGGGGTGGCCAAAATAGAAACTACCCTTACTTCTAAATACAACTGCACAAAGTATATATCAGGTGCTTCCAATTTCTAATAACACAGTTTAGGCTAAGAGAATACTTGGTAATCCAGGAAAATTTTAAAATCTGTCTAAAAGGTGTCCCATATATACTTGGGGCCAAAAGAATCTAATTGCTTCAGTAAGCTCTGCTCTGACCATTTCTGGTCTTTCTGTATCTAAACCTTATCTAAGGTCAATGGCTTTATCTTCTCTATGAACTTGTCTGCCCACAGACTTACTTAGTCTTCTCAGTTCCTAATGAATTCTGTTCTCTCCACCACTCCTCTGGCACAGAATCATACACTATTTAACGATTTCATGTATATATGCCACCATCAATCTCAACTAGATGTAAGACCCAAAGGGAAGACAAGTTCTTATTGTAAACTGTATACTTCACAGTCTTATCATATGCCTTGCACATCTGCAGGCACTATTAATATAAGTATTTGGATTGATGGTAAATAAAGCAAGGGGGAAAAAAAACAGTTAAAAAGAAAGTCATATTGAACAAACGGTGCTGGGATAACGAGCTATCCATATGCAAAAGAATCATACCATAGAGAAAAATTAAATCAAAATGGAATGAAGACTGAAATGTAAAGAGCTGAAACCATCGAATTCTTGGAAGAAAGGGGGTGTATTCTTGACCCTGGATTGGGCAATGGTTTCTGAGATATGACACCAAAAGCAAAAATAATTAAATTGGACTTCATCAAAACTAAACTTTTGTGCTTCAAACGCTACCAAGAAAATGAAAAGAGAACCCACAGAATGGGAGAAAATACCTGCAAATCATATATCAGATAAGGGTCTAGTATCTAGAATACACAAAGAACTCTTACAACTTATCAATATCAAGGTGAATAACCCAATTAAAAAATGGGCAAAGAATCTGAATAGACATTTTTTCCAAATAAGATATACTGGGAATTCCCTGCTGGTCCAGCGGCTAGAACTTGGCGCTTTCACTGTCGTGGCCCGGGTTCAATCCCTGGTCAGGGAACTAACATCCCACAAGCTGTGTAGTGCAGTCAAAAAAAAAAAAAAAAGATATACAAATAATCAATAAGCACAGGAAAAGGTGCTCAACATCTTTAATCAACAGGGAAATGCAAACCAAAACTACAGTGAGAGGGACTTCCCTCGTGGCACAGTGGTTAGGAATCCGCCTGCCAATGCAGGGGGCGCAGGTTCGACCCCTGGTCCGGGAAGATCCCACGTGCTGCGGAGCAACTAATACCATGAGCCACAACTGAGCCCAAGTGCCACAGATATTGAAGCCTGCGCGCCTAGAACCCATGCTCCTCAACAAGAGAAGCCACCGCAATGAGAAGCCGGCACCCCAAGGAAGAGTAGCCCCCGCTCGCCACAACTAGAGAAAGCCTGTGCGCAGCAACGAAGACCCAGCGCAGCCAAAAATAAATAAATAAATAAATAAAATTTATTAAGAAAAAAAAAATACAGTGAGAAACTACTTCACACCCACTGGGATAGCTATAACAAAAAAGATGGGCAACAACAAGTGTTGGCAAGAATATAGAGACTCAGACCCATATCCATTGCTGATGGAATGTAAAATGGTGCAAAAGCGGTAGAAAACATTCGTCAGAAAGTTAAAGTTACCACATGACCCAAGAATTCCACTCCTAGGTACACACCCAAGAGAAATGAAAACGTATGTCCATACACGAACTTATACATGTTCATAGCAGCATTTAATAGCCCCAAAATGGAAGCAATCCAAATGTCCAAATGATGAATGGATAAACAAAATGTGGCAAATCCATATGACAGAGTATTATTCAGCTATAAAACGGAATGCTGATACAGGCTACAATGTGGAGGAACCTTGAGAACATTAAGTGAGATAAGCCAGACACAAAAGGCCACAAATTGTTTAATTCTACTTCTATGAAATGTCCAGAATAGGCAAGGAGATTCATGGTTGCCAGGGGGTGGGGGAAGGGCGGAGTAGAGAGTGACGGTTAGTGATATGAGGTTTCTTCTGGGAGTGATGAAAATGTTCTAGAATTAGATAATGGTTATGGCTGCACAACTCTGAATGTACTAAAAGCTAGTGAAATACACACTTTAAAAGGGTGATTTTTATGGTATGAGAACTTTAACTCAATTTTTTTTAAAACCTAAAAAATGCAAACCATAACTCCTATCCATCCAGACATGTTTGTTTCTACAGTCAGTAGACAACAACGTAAGCAAAAGGTTAAGGAACAGAAAAGCAGAGCCCAAGCTGGAGAGAGGGCATTTGGAATTTACCAGCTGAACTTCTATGCCCCACCCTTGAAATCCATCGGTATTTTCGAACCTTAGCAACTTAGTTTGCTAAGTTTATAAATGATAGATACTAGTAATATAAGGTCAATTAATTAACACTGAGAGAGTTTTCAGTATGCCCCAAGGAAAAATAATTTCTACAAACTATTTGGAAGCACAAGAAAAGTATAATGGAATAATCTGAAAGAGAACCCTGGGAAAGCCCTGTTCAGAGAGAAGGATTCCACTAAAGCATTTTCAAATGGATTCAGTGGAAAGCAGCCAAAGGTAAAAACAGGTTTGAAAATCACTATAATAACAAACTGACTGAGACCAAACTTCTAAGTCCTAAAGGGAGTGTCCTAATGTTCTTCTGATTTATTTGTCTGAAAACAAAACCTGCTTCAAGGAGAACCATTCTGTGAAAGAAATCTAACTGGATTCAGTTCCTAGGAGGAAAGCTGGGCAATTACTGTGACAGCCATCTTTACCATAACTAAACCAGATATGAAGGTAAACGCTGGATTCCAGGTTTGCCACTGGAGTGTTCACTTTTTACCCAGGATGAAGTCGCGTGCCAACTGTGTCTGGCAATGCGATAAACCTCCCTGTACTCAGAACCCATACACAAACATGAAAGAAATCGTTCTGAGACAGTGCTCACCACTTAGTCACCACGAGTACTTTTTTTTTCTAATACTTTATTTTTTGAGAGCAGTTTTATGTTTACAACAAAATTGAGAGGAGGCACTGAGATTTCCCATATATACGTTGCCCCTATACATGTACAGCTTAATGGTTCATTCCTTTTTATTTAGTCCACTGTCTGGATATAAGCACACTTTCCTTATCCATACACCTACTGAAGGACATCTTGGTTGTTTCCAAGTTCTGGCAATTATGAATAAAGCTGCTATAAACATCCATGTGCAGGTTTTTGTGTGGACCTAAGTTTCAACTCCTTTGGGTAAATACCAAGGAGCCCTGATTGCCGCATCTTATGGTAAGAGTAATGTTTAGTTTTGCAAGAAACCACCAAACTGTCCTCCAAAGTGGCTGTACCAGAAAAGTACTTTTTTTTTTAAGGTCACTTTTATTATTAGACTTGATTCAACAGGCAAAATAATTAGCATGTCAGTAAGAGATTTTAAATCCAAACAAAGGACCAACACACATGGTTGGTCTAAGTTAAAGATAATTTTTCTTTTAGTGCAATAGAATAGTACCTTTTATAAACAAATTTTAAGCGTGATATTCTCAGAAATTGGAATAGGCATGGTCTCCTCCAAAATCAGACATCTGCCAAACTAAATTAAACATATTTGAGTTAACTCCTAAATTGTTTTTATAGAGCCCAGCTAAGACTTCAAGCTCTGCCCTTCAGCTTCACTGCCTAGCCATTTCAGGATTTACGTCCATTAGTTTCATGGAAACTGTAAATTAGAAAAATATTTGTTTGCATAGCTTCCTGTACTTCTCTATCAGGCTTTCACACTACATTGTAAATATTTATTTGTCTATCACCCCCACGAAATTAGTTGAAGGTAGAAAATATGAGTGTTTAATCTCCAGCGTTTAGCATGGCAACCAGCACATATCAGGTGTTCAATAACTATTTACTGAATGAACAGAAAAATAATAGATCGTGTATTACACAGTCTCAATTTCAAGCCCAGCACTGGAGACTCTGGCACTACCAATGCCCTCTCAGCTGCCAACCTTTCACGTCTAGCTGCTCGCTGTACCTCTGCTCTCTCCCAGGATGCTTCAGCTGTACTACTCCCAAGAGCACTGCACCCTAAATTTTCCAAACACCAAATAAATACACCAGTCAATACACACACCAATTTTCAAATAAAACACATTCACAAAGTAAAGTCCCCCCAGTTATAAGTTCCTTCTCTTTTCCAAAGAACGACACCCCCCCCAAAAAAAATCCTTAAACATGTAGGTGAAGACTTGGAATAAGAACTCACAGGCTTGTGTTTTGAGCCACAGTTTCCTTGTTTGTAAAAGAAAATTATCCCAAAGCTTGCCAAGGAAATGAAATACTTCTCAACTTTAGTACGTAATGTGTTCCTATAAAAGTGTACTCAAAGTCAGTATGTAGGAAGGTAGAACAAATTACACATTAAAAAGGGTATTTGGTTCCCACAAAGCAAAAAATTATAAAATTCCTAATTTAACTTGGTTTTACAAATAACTTTTAATACAGTTTGATCATTTTGCTCATATATTTGTTCCATTATTTTCCTTCATTACTAATCACATGGCTTAAAACAGCCATGTGAACAACTTTGTGACGTGATTTACTCATCATTTTGGGCCACCTAATAATACAAGCAAGACAATGATATCATTAAGACTGAAAACTAAGTTTGCATCCCTACTCAGTGTTTGCATTTTCAATTTTGTTTGCCACTTATTTTTATGGTAGCCCAGGGAAAAAACCTCAAAAAATTACACCCACACAGTTAAGAAAGTGTTGTTAGAACTGAACAGCTGGTTGGTAGGTAGCTCTACAAACGCCATCAGTTGATATGTCTGCTCATCAGTAGATAATGAAAAGTTCTAATTTGGTCCATAAAAGGCAGTTTAGAGGTATCAATTACACCACAAAGTACATGCTGCCTAAGAGTCAAACACATGAGAGATGAGACTCATGATAACTGAGACCACGCTATAAAAGATGGTGAGGCACAACATAGAAAGGTATTGCTATGATGACAATTATTAACATTTCCCAAAAAAGCTGAAAACCTCACCACCTAGGATTAGGACATTTTGGTAGAAATAAATAAGACTCCCCAGAAATGACTAAGACTTAACGTTTTTATGAATATTGTGGAGGCAAGAAAAAGTTTAAATATCCAAGTTTATAAATAATACATATATGGCATTTGAGCTCTTCTGAGTTATTAAAAGTTAACTCTGCTTTCATAAAATGGACAGAGATTTTAAATTTGGAATTAAGGGGAATGCAAAATGGCACACAAGTTTTAATACAGATAAACAGAAAGAAATCCATTTACTAAACATAATCCTAACTGTACCTAAATGAAAACTCAGACCTCACAGAACTATACTCCAGAATTCATTCTAGATTAGTTCCTTTAAAAAATAATTAAAGAGGGGCTTCCCTGCCGGCGCAGTGGTTAAGAATCCGCCTGCCAATGCAGGGGACACAGGTTCGAGCCCTGGTCCGGGAAGATCCCACATGCCGTGGAGCAACTAAGCCCGTGCGCCACAACTACTCAGCCTGTGCTCTACAGCCCGCGAGCCCCAACTACTGAGCCCGCGTTCCACAACTACTGAAGCCCGCACACCTACGGCCCGTGCTCCACAACAAGAGAAGCCACCACAATGAGAAGCACGTGCACTGCAATGCAGAGTAGCCCCTGCTTGCTGCAACTAGAGAAAGCCTGCGCACAGCAACGAAGATCTAACACAGCCAAAAACAAATAAATAAAATAAATTTATTTTTTTTTAAAAACGGGGAGGGAGAAATCACATTAAGAGTCAATGAACATTTGAGTGCTGAATGCCTTGTCAGCAGCGTTGAGGGTACAGATTAAGTGTTCTATACAGATTAAGAAATTTAGGATGGGAAGGAATTCCCAGGCAGTCCAGTGGTTAGGACTCGGCACTTTCACTGCCGGGGCCCGGGTTCGATCCCTGGTCAGGGAACTAAGATCCCACAAGCCCAAACCGAACCAAACCAAATTAAAATAAAATGAAATATTATCTCAGTAAGCATGACTAAAAACAAAAAAGCTTAAAAAAAAAAGAAAAGAAATTTAGGATTGGAATAAAAGGAGATGAAAGATAGAGTCCAAGACTGATTCTAAAGAAGTTGTTGACAAGGTGAACATGGATGTGCTTGCAAGATATTAAAATAGAAAAACTTGAAACTCTGAAAGGTAAGGCTGGTATTAAAAATAATAATAAAAGGGCTACTTCATACTGTGAGTAGCAAACCAAACTGTGGCCTGTTGATGTTCTGAGCTTCTTATGAGCTACCTCAGCACCTAGAACACAGCAGCTGCTCAACAGAGATTTACTCAGAGGAAAAGGAAAAGGCACAAAGAGAAAACACTCATTTTTTTTTTCTAGAGGCAGTACATCCTGAAAACAAAACAAACTTTTTGGTATATTAATAGCTGGCAAATGTACAAAGTAAAGGATAGCATTTGTTGGTCAACCTCTGACCTTTCTGAACAGAAAGGTAGATTCACAGATAGGTGTTCTGATCCACTGCACCAAATCACAGCCTAGTGGGCTGCAAAACCAACCACGAGCGAAAACAAAAACACACAAATTTATCTTTAAGAGCTAAGTGACATGGTACAGACTAACAGCGCTCCTGGAGCAGAGAGCAAGACCAACATGACGGGCACAAGTTTGAAAGGTGACGCTCTACAGTAGCCTGCGAGGCAAGAACTACCCAGAGAAGAAGAGGAGGAGGATGCAGGCACAAGTTTTTAAATGTCTCCTAGATATTTTTAGAGAGCCTGTTCGCTCTGTTCACATTAGAAATATAGAGAATTAATCTCTAGACATCTATTTCTCTTTGAAATGAATAGAGGAACCAGTTTGCACTTCTTTTAGCATTTGAATGTGGGTTTCACATTTAAAAATCAAACCCAAATTTCTACCTTTCCCTCTCCTAAACTTCCCATTTTCCTCCTGGTTCTATAATTGTCTACCTGTCATTCATGCTCAGACCTTAGATTAACTGTTGATTTTTCCAGCCCTTCTCTCCTACTCTGCCCCAAGTCCTGGTAATTCCTTCCCTCAGGAGAGCCCACGCATGGGTCTCCATCTCTACCACCACTACCCCAAAACAGGTGCCTATTTCATCAGATGGAGGTTGACAGTAAACCTTAACTAGGCTTCTTGCCTCTAGTCAAACCTCACTCCCAACTCCAATCAACTTAAATGCTAACTGGTCTCAGATCACGTCCGTGTCCCTTCCCTGTTCAAAATGCACCCCCCGCCCCTGCCCCAAGTCATTCAGTATCTTCCCAGTCTACCACCTTCCCTGATAGCCATGACTCTATAAAACCTGATTTCAATTTAATTTTCCTTCTTTTTACTCTTATCTCCCCACTCTGGTCCTTCACTGTTCCCAGGAAGCCTCTTGTACTCTCACTCCTCCACACCTTTGTTCTCGCCAACCTCCTCTCCTGGCACCCCGCCCTATATTCCCACTCTCCACATTCAGTCTGTTACTGAAACTTCCCACAGGTTAGAAGAGTCTGTCCCTGTCCCAAACCCTACCCTATTGTTGCCACCATTCAATCAGCATTTGGCCTATCCTGTACACACGGCCTTGCATTGTAAAAACATACTGGGCTCAGTATGTAAAAACATACTGGGCTCATACTGGGCTCTCCCCAACTACTCAGGAAGTTCTTACAGCATGATGAGGACGATTGCTTGTCCTCTGTAACTCCCACAAGATTTAGCCTAGTTCCACATATACTTGGTGATTAATAACTACCGATCAAGTGCTCTGCAGTTCAACTGAAATAGCCCACCTCCAAGCAGCTCCTTCTAAGGGGTCCTCTCTTCCCATTTCTCTGAACTGCTAGTATTTATACCAAGCAGAAACACTGTTATCTATTATAGTGTACTGTGCTATGGCCATGGTTTTTTCCCCTCTCCAATGTAAAAGTCTGGCCTCATTATCCAAATAGAGCCCCTTGAAGACTCTGTTTTGTATACCTTTTGAATATTCCTTATAGCAGCGGTCCCCAACCTTTTTGGCACCAGGGACCAGTTTCGTGGAAGACAATTTTTCCACGGACCAGGGGGTGGGGTTGGTTTCAGGATGATTCAAGTGCATCACATTTATCGTGCACTACATTTATTGTGCGCTTTATTTCTGTTATTATTACTTTGTAATATATAATGAAATAATTATACGACTCAACATAATGCAGAATCAGTGGGAGCCCTGAGCTTGTTTTCCTGCAACTAGATGGTCCCGTCTGGGGGTGATGGAGACGGTGACACCTGAAGTGTGTTGCTTATGTCCAGTCTACTCCGTAAGATGCACCTTAATTGTCACTTGCCACTCACTGATAGGGTTTTTTTTTAATTGATTGATTGATTGATTGATTTTTGGGTGTGTTGGGTCTTCGTTTCTGTGCGAAGGCTTTCTCTAGTTGCGGCAAGCCGGGGCCACTCTTCATTGTGGTGCGTGGGCCTCTCACTATCGCGGCCTCTCTTGTTGCAGAGCATAGGCTCCAGATGCGCAGGCTCACTAGTTGTGGCTCACGGGCCTAGTTGCTCCGCGGCATGTGGGATCTTCCCGTACCAGGGCTCGAACCCGTGTCCCCTGCATCGGCAGGCAGATTCTCAACCACTGTGCCACCAGGGAAGCCCCACTGATAGGGTTTTGATATGAGTCTGCAAGAAGTTGATTTATTATGGTCTCTGTGCGGTCAGACCTCTCTGCTAATGATAATCTGTATTTGCAGCCACTCCCCAGCGCTAGCATCACCGCCTCAGCTCCACCTCAGATCATCAGGCATTAGATTCTCATAAGGAGAGCGCCACCTAGATCCCTCGCATGCGCAGTTCACAGTAGGGTTTGAGCTCCTACAACAATCCAATATCATCTCATACCGGTCAGAATGGCCGTCATCAAAAAATCTAGAAACAATAAATGCTGGAGAGGGTGTGGAGAAAAGGGAACACTCTTGCACTGCTGGTGGGAATGTAAATTGATACAGCCACTATGGAGAACAGTATGGAGGTTCCTTAAAAAACTAAAAATAGAACTACCATACGACCCAGCAATCCCACTACTAAGCATATACCCTGAGAAAACCGTAATTCAAAGAGTCATGTACCAAAATGTTCATTGCAGCTCTATTTACAATAGCCAGGACATGGAAGCAACCTAAGTGTCCATCATCGGATGAATGGATAAAGAAGATGTGGCACATATATACAATGGAATATTACTCAGCCATTAAAAAGAAACGAAATTGAGATATTTGTAGGGAGGTGGATGGACCTAGAGTCTGTCATACAGAGTGAAATAAGTCAGAAAGAGAAAAACAAATACCATATGCTAATACATATATATGGAATCTAAGAAAAAAAAAAGGTCATGAAGAACCTAGGGGCAAGACAGGAATAAAGATGCAGACCTACTAGAGAATGGACTTGAGGATATGGGGAGGGGGAAGGGTAAGCTGGGACAAAGTGAGAGAGTGGCATGGACATATATACACTACCAAACGTAAAATAGATAGCTAGTGGGAAGCAGCCGCATAGCACAGGGAGATCAGCTCGGTGCTTTGTGACCACCTAGAGGGGTGGGATAGGGAGGGTGGGAGGGAGAGAGACGCAAGAGGGAAGAAATATGGGAACATATGTATATGTATAACTGACTCACTTTGTTATAAAGCAGAAACTAACACACCATTGTAAAGCAATTATACTCCAATAAAGATGTTAAAAAAAAAAAAAAAGAACCTAATGCCTAATGATTGGAGGTGGAGCTGAGGCGGTGATGTGAGCGATGAGGAGCGGCTGTAAATACAGATGAAGCTTCGATCGCTGGCCCGCCACTTACCTCCTGCTGTGTGGCCCGGTTCCTAACTGGCCACGTCCTGGCCCAGGGGTTGGGGACCCCTGCCTTACAGTGTTAAGCAGACCACTGGACACAGAATGGTAGTTAACAAACACCAGTAATAAAGATATATAAATAGTCAGAGTGTCTCAATTAAAACACTGCTTAACACTGCTTAAAGGTACAGACCTTAAAAATAACAAGTAAACCTTGTTTTACAGATTTCAAAGCTAATTCATATCATCTATTTAATTCCCATAACTCCGTAATATAACTTACCAGTCTACTGAAGAGGAAAGAGGCTAAGCAAGATTGTAGAACCAGTGAAGTGGTAGAACAAGGACTCAAATCCAGATCTCCTGAGCTCAAGGACAGACAAACTTTTATGTTCTTCTCCACAAGCTCAGACTCATCCTCTCATCTCCTGAACTAGCCTCCATCTTCCTGGAGGACTGAGGCCGTGTATACAATGTTTCTTTTTAAAGAAGTCTCTCTTTATCTCCTCCCAAATGTCTTCATATACCAATAATAAGATATTAAATCTATATGGATTCCACAGATACAACAAACTCATCAAAGGTAACACACTGTGCCCCAGGCCTCTTACGTGGAGAAAGACTTGGCAACATAAGCCTTATGGACTCTCTGAACAATGTTCCCAAATAAGGTGAAAGCTTATTTCTAAAAGCCTCAGTTCTGCCAGAGATTCTAGTCTCTGCTCTTTGAGGCGTTAGACTGCACGTAATCTAAGAGGAAGGCCAGACGAAATGCCCTGTTGAGAGCATCACCTCCCTGGTACCTATCAACTTCTGGGAGTTACATGGAGTACCACAGGCCTCCACGTACACAGCTCAGGGCCAGCCCCCCCCCCCCACAGTTCTCCCCTCAACTGCATTTTGGGGTCATTTTCAAAGATTTTACAGATCAAGAAGCAGGGCCCAAAATAAAAACAAGACAGTTTTAATATCCCAAGTGAATAGTAGTTTGCCTAAAACGCCACTCTCACTATTCTAACTACTAAGATTACGACATGAAAACAATGGAAATTTCTCTACTAACTCTAGTATGACAGTATCACAGAAGTGTTGGCAAGTTTCTCCCTTACCAATGTTATTATCCAGAGTTAGAAACTACTTAAGAGATAAGATAACCCTAGGAAAATGATTTTATTATACCAATCATTAAAGCAATTTCAAGTAAGTCCCCAGAGGTAACATGAATTGAGTTGTATTCTCTAGTCTACAGATTAAGTCATACCAGCAACTCAGTATTTGAATTACATGAACATTACAGTTAGGAGCCAAGGCAAAAGCTGAGAAATAAAGAAACCATCTCAAAGGACACTGTTATCAAATGTAACTTGTAGCTGCTCAACTATCACAGATATCTATCACTTCTGTCTGGGTGCAAGTCTTCCTTTCTAGAACTCTCTCCTCTGAGCAACAGTGGATCACATGGCCATACATCTGACATTTGCTAAGCACAGCCCAAGGTGGCTAATGGGCTCCACCCACCGGGCCCCGTTACTGATTCAGGAAAAGCTTATGACCTGAACCAAGACAATAAGGATATTCCCTGGTAATTTTGTCGGAAATACAGAAAACAGGCATGTTCCTGTATCTGGAATCGCAAGCAGTACAAGGATGACATGAGTCCGCTGGCCATCTTTACTTCCATGTGGAAAAAGCTCTGCTGAGAATGAAGCCAACCATGGAAAGCACAGCTGAGAGAGGAAGAGGACAAAACCAGTCCTCGCGACACCCTCTGTGCCCCTGGAGCCGCTGACCTAACTTCAGCCTTTTTAGTTATGAGTCAACAAATTCCATCTTAGTTAAAACTATTCTGCCACCTGCAACCAAAAGGATCCTGAGTAATATACTAGTCTGAATGAGTAAGGTGCCAAAGGACAAAGGATTATCTCCTAAAGGAGCCTGAAAAGGAATGGCTGACAGTTAAATCTGCTTCTAAACCCAACTGGAAACACCAACACTAACCTATTATTATTATTCTCACCATCTGTAAAAGAGGCCCAAGTAGCTTGGTGACTGGTCTATTCCCTTCCTTGAGTATTTGAACGATGGCTACTGTTAATCCACGCAAACTTTTCTGACCTACTTGTCTGCTACCTTCCAGACTAGATGTTCAACGTAGATGTCAAATTTTATTCAATTCAGAACTTTAAAGGCATTATTCTCTCAAGAGTGTCTTGTCTAGCAAAAAGTTTGATTAACAAATGGAAGACCAAGCTATGTAGTCTACTTGAAGTACACCAAAGAATAAGGGTGAATAAATAGACAAAGCACCGGTCCACCAAACCCTGATCCTTTTTACAACTCATTCAACACAGTACACTCAACACTGGTAGGCTCTGAAAAGCAGAGAATTTACATATATAAATAAACATACTTTTCAATATGTATATAGTATATACAACCCAAATTCTAGAATGGAAAGTTATGCCTAACATGCGACCACTGACCTCTGGTTTTTGTCTACTGACACAATACCACAAAAACTAGTTTAAAACATGATCATCTATTTTGTTTTTTCTTTCATGTTCAACTGCCTACTTCTCATTTGTCACCCTCAAATTTAAAAAAAAAAAAAAAAAAAGGAAGCAATTCTGCAGGTAGTAACTAAATTCTCTTTGATTCACCAAAGAGATAAATATAGAGGATGATACTTTAAAAGAGTTTTATTACTAAGCGTCAGACCACACACACACAAACACACACACACACACAAAAGGAGTTTTAGATGATAATATGTATTGATCACACCCACAAATGAAGTTGTCTTTACCACCTTGCAAATTGAGATAATACTAGGCCTAAATCACAGTAAGTAGAACCACATGTCCAATGCCTCAAAGAAAAAATAAACAGTGATAAATTATCATTTCCCTGAATCCTCTTAAAATTTTTTCTGGAGGGCTTCCCTGGTGGCGCGGTAGTTGAGAATCTGCCTGCCAGTGCAGGGGACACGGGTTCGAGCCCTGGTCTGGGAGGATCCCACATGCCGCGGAGCAACTCGGCCCGTGAGCCACAGTTGCTGAGCCTGCGCGTCTGGAGCCTGTGCTCGGCAGCGGGAGGCTGCGATAGTGAGAGGCCCGCGCACCTCGATGAAGAGTGGCCCCCGCTTGCCGCAACTAGAGAAAGCCCTCGCACAGAAACGAAGACCCAACAAAGCCATACATACATACATAAAAAGAATGTAAGCAGACAAGAATAGCATTAAAAAAAAAAAATTTTTTTTTCTGGAAACTAGCATCTCTGGCTGTGAAGTGGTCCAAGAATAAGAAAGACTGAGATGGAGATTTTTTTACTGGGTATCCTTTTTTATCATTTGAATTTATACCATTTACATGTATTATCTACTCAAAATAAATACAATTTTAAATTTAGAAAATTCCTTGAGAATCAGTTTCAGAAACTATATTAGAACTCCCTTTAATAACAGCCTAAAACTAATTTTAAAAAATACTGTACATCCTTTACACTTACAAAGATTATAATTTTTTTCAAGTATACCAGATACATGTCATAAAACTGTTACCCAATTGTTTCAGCCTAATTTTCTATCACGAAATATGAATTTAGAATATCAGCAATACATGATATATAGTTCTTTTATGCTCTCCCTTTCACCATAGAAGTACTAATGAGAAACAAAATATAAATATACTTGCCAAAAAAAGGTAATAAATAATCACAAGTCAAATCACCAAGATGTATCTATACCATTTATCTGTTAATCAAGGGCTGTCCAAACTGTGGTTCCAATACCACTGATGTGAATGGTGACTTTAGTTGTATGTGAAATAATATTTTAATAGTTACAAATTTTTTTTAATATGTAGTTGATTATACCTAACACACCAAATCTATGATTTCACAAATATCATTGCCTAAAATGAGGATAAATCTACTTAAGTGAAATTGTGAATCCATTTGAAAAATAAGAGTGCACATGTGTGAGGGAAGTTTGGGAAGAACCAGCACATCATCCAAATTAGATCAAGGGCACTCTGTGAACAATTGCCAAACAGCATCACCGGCATCAACTATACTGAATCTTAAATTAGACCAAACTTCACACTCACAGGGAAACTCTCACTGAAAGGCTGATACAACTAAATGACAACAGTGCTCTCCTCTTCCCTCAGAGTTGGGGAAATGCCACATGGGGCAATTTAGAGCAAATGAGAGATCTTAGGGCAGGCCCGGCAAGCACCCTTTGGGCAGTGTTTACGATCTGGAATCAGAGTGGTGAGAGTGGACCTGAGTTGTCAATGGGCTTACAAATTAAACTCCACTGATGTTTGATCAGTTTCTACCACAAACCATCCTAACTGTCCTCACTTGGTATAGCTGTCTGCTCACAACTTTAGAAAAAAGAAATTTAAACATAAGAAAGGGTAATTCAACCTCCCAAACTGACCTGATCCCCTGACCCTCGCTAATGGACACTTCTAAATCAGGCAGTCACTCACCAACAGTATGATGCAAAGTAGGGGATCTATGAAGTCCCCAAGATTCTACTTTATTCATACCACATTCTTACAAGAATATCACCACAAATGAGCCCTGAGAATGAGATCCAAAGCCCTAATGGAGGGTCCCAATTGTAGCCCCTCCCTCAGGTCACCAGAGGCCACCAGATCACTTGCCCAGACAGGTACATTCAGAGCCTTGAAAACGTCCCTTTAAACTTGAAAATGGAGTTCCAAATTCAGATTTCAGTCGATATAACTTTGAGAAGGGTATATCTAAGATTCAATGTAATACCCTGCAGAGAACTTTAGAAATTATCTGCTTTGAAAAATACCATAACCCAGATAGCAAAGCATGATGTTTGTTGTTTTCATACATAAGAACACCATAAGAAAGTAGACCTTATTTTGAAAACTAGACCTGGCACTTGTGGTACTTATTTTTCTTTCATGTTTTATAGCTGCCTTTAGTCACTTAATCCTATTACTAAAGAATTTTTTAAAAATCAAAGAGATTATTAATATAAGACTGCAATTTGGTAGACAAGAAGGTAAAAAATAGGAGGCTGAAGAGGGAACACACACAATTCATCACATCAGACTGTTGGAACAGCACAGCAAACTCTGTGGCTAATACCCCACTGACCGTAAGTTCCTTGAAAAGTTCCCAAGCAAAGAGGGCTAGAACACATTCCTGCTTCAGCAAGTTCTCAAAATTATTTTATCCATCTGGGATGGGCCCCAAATCCCCCAAAATGAGGCTCACAATCACATTCCCCTTCACTTAATATGCTCTCTGTCTTCTCATGGAAGAAAGGGATTTTACTTTCCATCTTCCGCCTCTCAAGCTCTGCCTATCCAAGCCCTCAATCTCTGACCTGGTCCCTAAAAATGAAATGTTCCTTCCACCGCTCCAAGTCTGCACCCTGCACCCACTCCTTCCCTTTCAGTCTTTAACAAAACAAAGATCTCCTCTCCAGTTGAAGGCAGAGGGGGCACACCTTCAGCCCCATTACTTAAGCAGCCCCTCACCCCTCAATCTGCATTATTTTTCTTAACTCCCAGTCACTTAGTTTATTTTAACAATTCTATGAAACTGCAAGCAAAGAGGGTCACTGACTCCCAATAGTCAAATACCAGTTGACCAACCTCTCTTTTTCTAAGCCTGTCCTTTCTGTTTCTGGGGGCACCTCCTGGCCCTCCGCTCTTCAAGAGGAGTTCAAGGCTGTGGTTAAATCCTAGAGTCTTTCCTCCCTGCAGCCTAAGTAATTTCCTTCACTCTCCTCTGTAGGA
This sequence comes from Balaenoptera borealis, assembly GCF_965194805.1. Taxonomy (NCBI): domain Eukaryota; kingdom Metazoa; phylum Chordata; class Mammalia; order Artiodactyla; family Balaenopteridae; genus Balaenoptera; species Balaenoptera borealis. The sequence goes on from NC_138871.1 coordinate 13,546,682, forward strand.
ATGACACCAGGAAACCATCTTAAACCTTACTTTCCTCCCAAACTCCATCTATACATCGTCAGCCGCCAGTAGACATTACGCCCTTGGCTATCTTCATTGGCCTTTCAAGGCCAACTTTGTCTAAAACCAAGTTCACCAGAGCCTTGCCAGGAGTCCCACCCCACTCCACCTCTCCTTCTCCATCACAGGCAGCTGTCTAGGTCTGCTCATTTTTCCATATTCACATTCCAAGTCCTACTCCCACTATGGTCTCTGGTTTGCTTCTTCCCCGGAGTTCAAACGTGACTGCCGGTGTCCAAGATGAGATGCTGTTAAGACATCCCTCACCATGGATGAGCACTAACTCTCAACTGCAAGCAGTCTGGGAAAGGAAGGCGTACAAGAAGGAAGGAGAGATGGAGAGAAGCTCGGCCACCGCCACTGTCCTCAATCGCACCTACCACAGTATCGACATCACCCCAACTACCAAACCTCCCTCGTCAGAAACTTCTGTTCAGCCTCTGAGTTGAGAAGGCCCTCCCAACCTCTTCAATAAATCCATTAATAAAGTCCTTTACTTCTTGCTCAGAAGGAATCAACACTATGGATATTTTAATCTAAGGACACCAGACCTTTAATGTTCTTTAACAAAACCAAAACCCAAAACCCTTCCCAACCAGCTTCCACAAGTTAACTCTGGCAAAGTATCTGCCCCCAGGGCCCAGGGCAATAATAATACAGGGGAAACACCTTCCAGAGAAAAGCTGTTTGCTGAAAGGAAATCAAGTAAAAACTTGACCAGGTAACGCAAGTAACTAACAACTTATGTTACAATGTGTTTCCGGAGAGTTGCCTCTGTCTCTTCGCAGGCTACCTCAGGAGAGCTGAACAGTTTGATTTAGCTAGTTTCCTAGGAATCGTGTCGGTGCCGCTGCGGAGTTGAAGAAAAGCTACTTCTACACAGAGTCAAATTATGGACTTGCAGGAGCGGCTGTTCCGTTAATCCACAGCTAAGAATAACACTCGAGTTTCTAATTTAAGAAAAAGAAGAAGAAAAAACAGAAGAAGAAAGGCGAGGAAAGTAAGTCCCCGGGCTAAGTGTTCGGAGCAGGGGAGGAGGAGGGGGCTTGCTGCACTGACCCTCTTATGGCCCAGATCCTTGGGCCCAAGGCAATTGACGAGGAGCGCCCACCCCGGGAGAGTGGCAGTTTGCAGGTGCGAAGGAGCGGCCCCCATCCCCGTTTAACCCGGGCTGGAGCCCGTGGCTCCGGAATGGGTTTCCGGGTGGGTTCGCGCTGACTCGTAATAAACAACGAGATCGGGGCAGGTTCGAGACAAATCGGGCGAGAGAAGGAGAAAAAGTCACAGGGGCCTGGTGGGTCTCCGCGCCCCGGGGAAGGCGGGACCGGGCCCCCATGAGGGCACCCTCCTAGCCCGCCGGGGCCTGAGGGACGCGGGCGGGTGGGCCCGGCCCCGCGCGCCCACCCGGGCCGCCCTACCGTGGCTCTGCAGGATCTCGTGCTTGAGGCCGCCCGTGTAGTCGATGAGCTCCTCCAGGCCGCGCTCGCACAGCTGCCCGTAGCCTGAGAACTTGTGCAGCACCTTCTCCAGCTCACGCTCCACCGTCACGCACTGATCCATCCCGGAGGCGGCGGCGGCAGCGTTCGGCTCCCCGGCGCCCGGGTGTCCGCAGCCGTTCGGCCCGGGCCCGGCCGAGGCCGCGTCCTGCTCCTCGTCCCCCAGGCGGGCGGCGCGGGCTGCCGAGGCGGCGGACGCGCTAGCCCCGGCGCCGGGGAACCCCGGCGAAGCCCGCGCCCGCCTGCCCCATGGCGCCCCGACCCCGGCGCGTCGCCGCTGCTCCCGCTCGCTAGTCCCACCCGGCCCCGCGCCCCCGCTCCCCGCGTTCGGCTGCCAGCCGAGGCGCCGCCGATTGTTTTTGTTTTCACGGGAACCGACCGATGACCTGGTTCTCCCGGGCGGCACCAAGCGCCGCCGACCCGAGGGGGAGGAAACCACCCCAGCTAGAGAAGGAGGAGGCGCGGGCCGTACCAATCGCACCCTCGAGGGGGAGGCAACCCGGCGAGCGCGGGCGGAGGAACGCGACGAGCGTCCGCTCGCGCCGCCGCTCTAAAGCTGTGGGCCGTACCACGCGGGAGGCGTGCAAGGGAGCGGGAGAGGGTGGAGCAAGGACCCAATTGGTCCGAAGAGCTAAATAGGGAACTTTGGAGACAGCCCCAGCGATCCGAGAGCGCTACAACTACGCGCTCCGTAAACAAGAGGGTGGAAACCGTCCCGAACCGCTCCGCCCAGAAACGGGGAAAACGAACCAATGGGCGCCGGGAATACGTAAGGAACAAACGTCCTCCAATCCCTGGCCGAGGCGTAACCCTTCAGCCAATCCGAGACTAAGGGCCAAACCAATAGACTCGCTGTTGGAGGGGGTGACTTGGAAAGCATCCCGGGAAGCAAGTCGTTTCTAGAAAGCCAAGAGGGAAAACAAGGCAGAAATAAAAAGGTCTATTTTCCGTAGGACTTCGCTCTAGCCCTGAGTTATTTCATCTCCCCATCACTCCTGGGGGTACTGTCGTTCCGAAGTTTTGGAAGACGGACTCTCCGCCCCGGAGGAAAAATCAAGCCTGGCCAGGCGTGGTGGGTGGTGCTGCAGGCGAGGGTCGCTAACGAGAATGAAAGGCGGGGGTGATTCTGAGGCGGGAGAGGGTGGCTGCGTGCTGGCCGGGCGCGGTCCCCAGTGCTGGCTCGACTCTTGCGACACCGGAAGGTCACACGCCTCACACCACCACCCCCGCAGGCCTCGGCCCTTTGGCCCCTGGGCCTGGAGCCTCTCCTGACCGGTTGCCTCACCCCGCGTCTAATACGGGCAGCTTCGCGGAAGGCAAACTCGCGCCGGAGATCCTGACGGCCTGGCGCCTGCCTCTTCGGCGCCTTACTCCTTTGAATCGGATGGAGTTACGCCCTTTGCGTAAATCCTTTCCTTGACTTGCCGTGGCGCCTCCAACCTTGGCCTATACCTACTTGCTCACTAAGCTGCAGCTGCACGAGGAGCCAAGCTGGTTCTTGCTTCAGGGCCTCTGTACTTAGCTTTTCTTTGGCCTTGGAAAGCTCTTCCACCTTGTCATCCACCTTGTCATTAGCTCACTTGTCCCACAGAGGGTCCTCCCCTGACCGCACTAATGTATCTTCTACCCTCCCGCGCTCCCTCCTCCATGGCTATATCATTTATTATAATACCTATTATACTACCAGTTTTATTCTTTTCGCTGTACCTATTAAAATCTGAAATGATCGGATTAAATTATTCGTTTACTTTTCTGTCTGCACCTCTTCAATAAAGTTCCACGAAGGCAGCCCCCTTGCCTGTCTTTTCTGTGCCTGGAACAGTGCCTGGCAACATAGTATGAAATCTTTTTTTTTTTTTTTTTTAATTAAGGTAAAACCTCTTTGAGCTTCAATTTCCTTTTTTTATAATTTGGAAATAATCAGAATTAATAATACTTCACGTCATTGTTAGGAAAATTAAGTGAGATAATTTATGTAAACACCCAGAAGCACATGATAACCACATGATAAATAGTGATGGTGGTTGTTACTATTGTTGTCAGTTCCCAGGAGTAAATCTGAGATGGCAGTTGAAAGTCATGGAATCATGTTGGTCTAGCACCCAATCCTTTAATATATTTCTTGGTAATTCTCAAGGGCAGCCCCAACTGTTGCTGTTACATATCTTCTTTCTCTTCCCCACCTAACCCGATTTCCTTTCTCCTTTCTTGGCAGGTGGCCCTGATTCTGGCTTCACTGAGAAAGTGAAAAACATCCAACTCCAGCACCCTCTGCCACTCTTCTCAAAGTATGTCTACCTATACCATCCATTTTGTTAACTGTTGTCAAATACCTAAAGGAAGAAGAGTCCCTTCTTCCTTCCTAAGCTGCCAGCTGACCTGGGGACATGGGGGAAACCTTCATGTAACCCTTCTCAAGCTGTTTCCCTTTTCCTCTCAGTCCTTTCATGGCCAAACTGCCCAAACAAATCCTCTGCACTTGTTCCTCCTGTTTCTCCAAGGATTTCCTTGATAAGCTCAGTCACCCTTTTCTCACTCTTTTTTTCCTTGACCTCACTGCAACACATGAAAATTGTGACTCACCATAACTTTTAAAATTCTTCCTTCACCTTCAGGGCATTGCCATGGTATGGGTCAGTCACCCCTTCTCCCTTGCTGGCTCTTCTTTCTCATTTAGTCACCTATGTGGATGAGCATTCGTCCCAGGTTCTATCCTCAACCTTCTCTTTTCCCTTTACCTGCTGTACTGTGAGAACACATTGAAATTGCCCCTCTCCAGCCTTGACCTGTCTCATAAACCAGCTTCACATTCCCCCCAACTAGCAAGACATCATCATCCAGAGGACTCGTTACCTCCAGTCAACATGTCAGAAACAGAATCCGTATTTCCCTTCTACAACAGACTTTCCTCCTCTTGACTCCTCAATTTTTGTACGCATTACCCTAACTCTCCCATGTTCCTCTGCCACTTCACCATCCTCATCATTAACTTACCTCTAGGATTCTTGAAAACTTTTTCCCCATCAGATTTCTTGACTCCACTAACCTGTTTCCATTGCCAACTACATCCTTCTGAAGATCCGTTTACTAAGTCAGCTGCTTTCAGTCACCCCAGAATTATTGGTGCTTCCCAGGATTTTGTCCTCATCAGTATCCTTAAGGATAAAGATTGTCTCACTCCCTTTTCCATTCACCCTCCACATGTTCTATTGAGTCTAACTTCCTAATGTCTTAAATGAGGCTTTTTAGTTTCTACATCCTTCACCTTCCTTAGTACTTTTGACATGTTTCCAAGGTTATAATTGCTTCTCTTACCTGCCTTTATCTCTTACCTCTACAGTCCCACCAGGTGAATCTTCATTCCCCTCGAAAGGTTGTTATAAGAATTAAATCAGACAATCCATGTAAGGCACTCAATATAATGCCTGGCACATGGTAAGAGCTATTATTATCCACTGATCAGAAGTAATCACGACTCCCCATTACTTACAGCTTCAAATCCTAATTCTCAGCTGCATGGTCTGCCCAGCATAGTGACACATCACAGTCCCCCATCCAAACACTGGGCACTTGCACACTTTCAAGGTGAATTGAGTACAGCTCCTTCATGCTTTTTCTTCTTCTAGAATGCTTTTCTTTATTCTCAGCCACTCAGATCCTCCCCTTTCTTCAAGTAACAGGACAAATCCTATTACTATTGACACCTTTCACTATTGATACCTTCCAGATCTTGGTCTACCACTCCCCAGTATGGTAGTCATCAGCCATATGTAGCTATTTAAAATTTTAATTAAAAATTTTTTAAATTCATTTTCTCAATTGTACTAACCACATTTCAACTACTCAGTAACCACACGTGGCTAGTAGCTACTGTGTTAATCAGCACAGTATGAACATTTTCATTGCTGTAGAAAGTTCAGTTGAACAGTACTGATCTAGACCATGACCATAGTAAAGTTACCAGCCACTCCTTTAACTGCTGGAGGACTTCGCTGTTCAGTCATTTAATGCTTAAATACGTACTGCCCCTGTATTTTTAGTTAACTTTTCCAATGTGTACCTTGTTTTCTCAACTAGATTGTTAACACCTAGGTCAGGGCTGACTTTTCTTTCCTCTCCCATGATTTAATCAACACAGAAAAAGCACTCTAGGTATTTGTTAAAGGAAAGAAAATAAACCAGAGGAGAAGAGGCCTCAAATTTAACCGAGGAGAGAAAAATAGTGCTTTTAAGGGCAGAGATCTTTATGTTCTCTCCTTACTTTGTATTGGCCCTTCCTACCCAGTGCACAATTGCTTTAAGCCTAAACCTTGATTTCTCAGAGAAGGGTCTCTAGAAGCAACAACCGAAAAATTCCATTTTCAGAACAACTGCAAATTATTTTTCTATGATTGTATTTTTACCACACAACAAAAAATAATTCACTCACACACGAACACCAACCAGCCAACAAACAAAAACCCCAGCCAGTATCAAATGGAGTCCTGCCCCATATTTTGTTCAATCTAGAGAACCTTTCATTTGCAATTATTCTGGTCTTTGCATTGGTCCTCCCCTCCACTCCAGATTCCTTTCTCTGTAACATTTAAGAAAACAATCCAAAGAAAGAAAGACGAGAGAAAGAAAAACCCTTTGTCTTATGACCAAAATACATGTTCATTGTAAGAAAATCAGAAAGTACAAATAGGTAAACAGAAATAATCAACCCGTGAAATCCCAAGACCCAGAAAAAAAGAAAAATCAGTTTTAACATCTGGGGTGAATTTCCAGAGTTTTTCCTGCATATACACATAGACCCATATGTGAAGGGTAGCTCTCTTTATATGTAACTATTTTGTAAACCACTTTTACTGTCCACTTAACATTTCTCTAACAAAAGGAAGTTTCTAGAACTGCTTGTGCCATCTCTTTGAAATGTTTAATAGTTAACTATAACTTAACATTCACCCTTATTCTCATACGTATTCTTTTCATTTTGACTTATTCTTAGCTTGAAACTAGACAGAGGCAAGATAGAAAAAGTCAAAATTTCATCTTTCAGATTTGAGAATCTATAAAAAAACTGCTTTAAAAATATGCTTTTATACAAAATGCACTTTCAGATATGAGTAAGAAAGACTATGTTTATAATTGTAAAAAACAGACCATGTGAAGGAGACCTTGCTCATTTACTGACTGTTCTAGCTGACAGCCAATATGAAAGTAAGGTTAAATTGACAAAATGCATTATTATGAAATACTGGATTACAAAAAATAACATTCCTTTTCATCATTTCTTTAAAAATCGATTTTCATCATTTTTAAGCCAAAAAAATAATCTCCACACGGACATATCTGGAAATTGCTACTAAGAATAATTTAAGAAATGGGTGGACTTCCCTGGTAGCGCAGTGGTTAAGAATCTGCCTGCCAGTGCAGGAGACACGGGTTCGAGCCCTGGTCCGGGAAGATCCCACATGCCCCAGAGCAACTAAGCCCGTGCGCTACAACTACTGAGCCTGTGCTCTAGAGCCCGCAAGCCACAACTACTGAAGCCCGTGCGCTTATAGCTCGTGCACCGCAACAAGAGAAGCCACAGCAATGAGAAGCCCGTGCACCGCAAGGAAGAGTAGCCCCAACTCGCCTCAACTGGAGAAAGCCCGTGAGCAGCAACGAACATCCAACGCAGTCAAAAATAAAATTTAAAAAAAGAAATGGGTGAAAGCATAACTACTAGCAAAAAATTTTGATCTGAATGTTTTTCACTTCTTTTATATCTCCTCTGTGGTTTGGGGTATATTGCCACTTACATGCCTGTTTGCCGACATGGATGATACTTGCCTGCCATAATGACCTACTGTTAGGGATTGGACAGGCAGTGTTGACAATAATGCCTTTCCTTCTGTATCCATTACCACCTTCTTTCAGCATCACTAATGTTTGTAGAAGACAGCCTCTCTCACCGGCAAAGCCCACCCCAATGTAGCCTTCACCCCTTCTGTAAGCCACTCACTGGTTGCCTCCTAGTTTAGATACCCCTTTATAGATCTCTACGAGGATGATATGTAGACATTGCCCTCGTATATGACGTCCCGTAGGGAGGTATTTACACCTTTTGGACCTGCTCCCTCAAGTTTTATTGGTCTGAATCTTTTTCTTTTTGGAATCCTGGTGTCTTTCTGTACTTTGTTTCCTGCTCACTCTTTTGTGTGGTTTACCAGGTCAGGTGTAGCCAGAAGGGTGCTAGCACTGTAACCCTCAAGTAATTCATTCAGCCCCTCTCAGGCTCAGTTTCCTTATATATAAAATGAGAAGCTTGAAATAGATGACCTTTAAGTCCCTTCCAGTTCTAGAACTACAGAGATGTCAGTGTTTATTAAGCAACATGTGAGGTACTGCACAGCCGAACAGGAATGGGTAGATGCACCCTCCCTGCTTTTGAAAGCTTTGATTCTGAATCATTACTTCCTCATTGTGGAAATGCAATGGGTTCCCCCCACCTTGGCTTTGTTTATTTATCCTAGTAATAATAATAACTGCCATTTATTGAGTGCTTACAATATGCCAGGCACTTTGCTTTAAATGTGTGATTATCCAAAGCAATCTTTTCAAGTAAATATTATTTTTATCTGTATTTTACAGATGAAGAAACTGAGGCAGAGAGGGGTTAAGTAATTTCTCGAAGATTACACAGCTAATACACAGTGGAGCTGGAATTTGAATTTGAATCTGTCTGACTCCAAAACCCATAAGCAGTGTACCTCAAAAAAGCAAAATTATGCTCCATGATTACTTGTTAACATGGGGTTTCTAATAAAACAAAAGATCATTTATCCTAAGTAGTGTGGTTAGGTAATAGGAGTCTAGGGCTAAAATTCACAAAAATTGTAACACTTCTACTTAAGATTCTTTGGTAAGAATCTTAACCAAACAGCCTTTTTTTTTTTTTTTAAATAACAATATCTACTTCACCCACCTTGCAACATCACTGAGTTATATGTATTTATTTATAAAGTAATATAAATATGTTTTCAATAGTAAATGTATACATATAATTAGTAAATGTATAAGAATATATATGTATATGTAGATATATAGAAAGTACTCTGTAAACCATGAAGCCCTATAAAAATTTGGGGTGCCGTTATTTCCTCTTATTATGTATGCATTTGATTCATCTGTTTATGTATCTTACTATGCATCTCTTCAGGGCAGAGTCTAGGTTGTAAATTGTACAAAAAAGTACAAGTTGTAAAAGTACAAGTTTCATGACTTTTGACAACCTGGGGGAGACTCCAGATAGTAAACTAAGCAAGTGCTTAAAAATGGCCTTTTGAGACTTCCAGTTCCACAAACATGAAGTAATCCCATTCCTCCAGGCTGTTCCTAAAAAACTCTGGACATAGCACAGAAAACAAACATAGGAATGTTTTGAAAGGTAGGAAGAACATACATAGGAACAAACATAGGAATGTTTTGAAAGGTAGGAAGAAGTTGGGCTGCATAGGGGTCTTGGGACTTGAGAAATGCCATGGTGGTAAATTCACAGGTTTCCTCTCATATCTCAGATGGGGCACTGCAGAAACCTTCAGCCCAGCACCACAAACAGGCACAGACAAAAGCTCCAAGAAAAGCCCTAACCAACGAATGGAAAAAAGAGTGGCCTAACGATGAAAACTTTGTTGACAATATCTGTCCTACTCCAGCCAAACACACAAAAAACTGCATCCTCTCCCCCTAGCATGGTATCAGCAGAGCTGAGCAGGGACTTAATTTTCCACTCAACCCCCTTTAATCCATGGACGTGGAGGCAGCACTCCAATTCCTCTGCAGGATGGTTTTGGCAGGGCTGAGTCAGGGAGCTGATCTTCCATCTCCTGCCTGGAAAAAGCAGGTGGTGCTCCAATTCCCCCAGCAAGTGGTATCAAACACGTTGAGCAGGGAGCTGAGCTTACAGCCCCATTAAGAGGCAACAAGACAGTGGGAGTTGGTGCCCCGATTTCACTGGGAAGTTGTCAGTGGAGCAAGGGGAGTGTTGAACTTCCACCCCACCTATTTGCAACAAGGCAGCGTGAGTCAGTGCTCCACTTTTGCCAAGGTGGTGTTGGCAGGGCTTAGAAGCTAAACATACATACCCAGCCGCCCATGTGCTAAATCTCAACAGGGGACTGCCTGCTAAAGAAAAAGGAAAAAGAAGACGAAGATGAAATGTGATCCAGAGCTTTGTTAATATGCTATCAAGAATGTCCACTATCCGATTTTTTAAAAAATTACTCATCCAGCAACCAGGAAAATCACAACATGAATGAGAAAAGACAATCAATAGATGCCAACAATGAGATGAATCAAATGTTGGAATTATCTGATAATTATGTTAAAGCTATCAAAAAAACAATCATTTACAAACTTTCTTGAAACAAAGACAAATAATTCAGCAAAGATATAGAAATTATTAAAAGAATGGAATGGAAATGATAGAACTGAAAAATACATAAGTAAAATTAAAAACTTGCTGTTTGGACTCAATAATAGAGTGAAGATAGCAGAGGATAGGATCAGTGAACTTGAGGAACAGACCAGTAGAATTTACCCACTCTGAACAACAGAGAGAGAATAGTCTGGAATAAAATGAACAGAGTCTCAGTGACTGTAGGGTGTTTTGTTTTTTAAAGTAAAGTAAAGTAAAGTCACAGAAGGAGAGGAGAATGAGAGGAAGACTTAAAAAGTATTCAAAGAAATAATAGCTGAAAACTTCCCTAACTTGGCAAAAGATATAAACCTACGAATTCAAGTTGAACAAATACCAAATACTGTTAGATAAACCCAAAGAATTCTACTTCAAGACATATGACAATTAAACTTCTGAAAAATAAGAAAAAGAAAATATCTTGAAAACAGCCAGAAAGAAATGACACCATTTTGTGTAGGGGAAAACCAAAACAAATTGCAGCAGATTTCTCACCTGAACCACAGAGGCCAGAAGGAAGTGGCACAACATTTTTCTTTTTTATTTTGAATTTTAGAATTTTATTTATTTTTTTATACAGCAGGTTCTTATTAGTTATCCATTTTATACATATTAGTGTATATATGTCAATCCGAATCTCCCAATTCATCACACCACCACCACCACTCCCCCCGCCACTTTCTCCCCTTGGTGTCCATACATTTGTTCCCTACCTCTGTGTCCCTATTTCTACCCTGCAAACAGGTTCATCTGTACCATTTTTCTAGGTTCCACATATATGCATTAATATGATATTTGTTTTTCTGACTTACTTCTCTCTGTATGACATAGATCCATCCACACCTCTACAAATGACCCGATTTCATTCCTTTTTATTGCTGAGTAATATTCCATTGTATATATGTACCACATCTTCTTTATCCATTTGTCTGTCGATGGGCATTTAGGTTGCTTCCATGACCTGGCTATTGTAAATAGTGCTGCAATGAACATTGGGTTGCATGTGTCTTTTTGAATTATGGTTTTCCCTGGGTATATGCCCAGTAGTGGGATTGCTGGGTCACATGGTAATTCTATTTTTAGGTTTTTAAGAAACCTCCATACTGTTCTCCATAGTGGCTGTATCAGTTTACATTCCCACCAACAGTACAAGAGGGTTCCCTTTTCTCCACACCCTCTCCAGCATTTGTTGTTTGTAGATTTTCTGATGATACCCATTCTAACTGGTGTGAGGTGATACCTCATTGTAGTTTTGATTTGCATTTCTCTAATAATTAGTGATGTTGAGCAGCTTTTCATGTGCTTCTTGGCCATCTGTATGTCTTCTTCGGAGAAAAGTCTATTTAGATCTTCAGCCCATTTTTTGATTGGGTTGTTTGTTTTTTTAATATTGAGCTGCATGAGCTGTTTAAATATTTTGGAGATAAATCCTTTGTCTGTTGATTCGTTTGCAAATGTTTTCTCCCATTCTGAGGGTTGTCTTTTTGTCTTGTTTATGGTTTCCTTTGCTGTGCAAAAGCTTTTAAGTTTCATTAGGTCCCATTTGTTTATTTTTGTTTTTATTTCCATTACTCTGGGAGGTGGGTCAAAAAGGATCTTGCTGTGATTTATGTCAAAGAGTGTTCTTCCTATGTTTTCCTCTAAGAGTTTTATAGTGTCCAATCTTACACTTAGGTTTTTAATCCATTTTGAGTTCATTTTTGTGTATGGTGTTAGGGAGTGTTCTAATTTCACACTTTTACATGTAGCTGTCCAGTTTTCACAGCACCACTTATTGAAGAGACTGTCTTTTCTCCATTGTATATCCTTGCCTCCTTTGTCATAGATTAGTTGACCATAGGGGCGTGGGTTTATCTCTGGGCTTTCTATCCTGTTCCATTGATCTATATTTCTGTTTTTGTGCCAGTACCATATTGTCTTGATTACTGTAGCTTTGTAGTATAGTCTGAAGTCAAGGAGTCTGATTCCTCCAGCTCCGTTTCCTTCCCTCAAGATTGCTTTGGCTGTTCGGGGTCTTTTGTGTCTCCATACAGATTTTAAGATTTTTTGTTCTAGTTCTGTAAAGAATGCCACTGGTGATTTGATAGGGATTGCATTGAATCTGTAGATTGCTTTGGGTAGTATAGTCATTTTCACAATATTGATTCTTCCAATCCAAGAACATGGTATATCTCTCCATCTGTTTGTATCATCTTTAATTTCTTTCATCAGTGTCTTATAGTTTTCTGCATACAGGTCTTTTGTCTCCCTAGGTAGGTTTATTCCTAGGTATTTTATTCTTTTTGTTGCAGTGGTAAATGGGAGTGTTTCCTTAATTTCTCTTTCATATTTTTCATCATTAGTGTATAGGAAAGTAAGAGATTTCTGTGCATTAATTTTGTATCCTACAACTTTACCAAATTCATTGATTAGCTCTAGTAGTTTTCTGGTGGCATCTTTAGGATTCTCTATGTATAGTATCATGTCATCTGCAAACAGTGACAGTTTTACTTCTTCTTTTCCAATTTGGATTCCTTTTATTTCTTTTTCTTCTCTGGTTACTGTGGCTAGCACTTCCAAAACTATGTTGAATAATAGTGGCAAGAGTGGACACCCTTATCTTGTTCCTGATCTTAGAGGAACTGCTTTCAGTTTTTCACCATTAAGAATAATGTTTGCTGTGAGTTTGTCATATATGGCCTTTATTATGTTGAGGTAGGTTCCCTCTATGCCCACTTTCTGGAGAGTTTTTATCATAAATGGGTGTTGAATTTTGTCAAAAGCTCTTCCTGCATCTGTTGAGATGATCATATGGTTTTAATTCTTCAATTTGTTAATATGGTATATCACATTGATTGATTTGCATATATAGAAGAAGTCTTGCATCCCTGGGATAAATCCCACTTGGTCATGGTGTATGATCCTTCTAATGTGTGTTAGATTCTGTTTGCTAGTATTTTGTTGAGGATTTTTGCATCTATATTCATCAGTGATATTGGTCTGTCATTTTCTTTTTTTGTAGTGTCTTTGTCTGGTTTTGGTATCAGGGTGATGGTGGCCTTATAGAATGAGTTTGGGAGTGTTCCTTCATCTGCAATTTTTTGGAAGAGTTTGAGAAGGATGGGTGTTAGCTCTTCTCTAAATGTTTGATAGAATTCACCTGTGAAGCCATCTGGTCCTGGACTTTTTTTGTTGGAAGATTTTTAATCACAGTTTCAATTTCATTACTTGTGATTGGTCTGTTCATATTTTCTATTTCTTCCTGGTTCAGTCTTAGAAGGTTATACCTTTCTAAGAATTTGTCCATTTCTTCCAGGTTGTCCATTTCATTGGCATAGAGTTGTTTGTAGTAGTCTCTTAGGATGCTTTGTATTTCTGCAGTGTCTGTTGTAACTTCTCCTTTTTCATTTCTAATTTTATTGATTTGAGTCCTCTCCTTCTTTCTCTTGATGAGTCTGGCTAATGGTTTATCAATTTTGTTTATCTTCTGAAAGAACCAGCTTTTAGTTTTATGGATCTTTGCTACTGTTTTCTTTGTTTCTATTTCATTTATTTCTACTCTGATCTTTATGATTTCTTTCCTTCTACTACCTTTGGGTTTTGTTTGTTCTCTCTCTAGTTCCTTTAGGTGTAAGTTTAGATTGTTTCTTTGAGATTTTTCTTGTTCTTGAGGTAGGCTTTTACTGCTATAAACTTCCCACTTAGAACTGCTTTTGCTGCATCCCATAGGTTTTGGATCGTCGTGTTTTCGTTGTCATTTGTCTAAAGGTATTTTTTTATTTCCTCTTTGATTTCTTCAGTGATCTCTTGGTTATTTAGTAATGTATTGTTTAACCTCCATGGGTTTGTGTTTTTAAAATTTTTCCCCTGTAATTGATTTCTAATCTCATAGTGTTGTGGTCAGAAAAGATGCTTGATATGATTTCAGTTTTCTTAAATTTACTGAGGTTTGACTTGTGACCCAAGATGTGATCTATCCTGGAGAATGTTCCGTGTGCATGTGAGAAGAAAATGTAAGCTGCTCTTTTTGGATGGAATGTCCTATCAATATCAATTAAATCTATCTGGTCTATTGTGTCATTTAAAGCTTGTGTTTCCTTATTAATTTTCTGTCTAGATGATCTGTCCATTGGTGTAAGTGAGGTGTTAAGTCCCCCACTATTATTGTGTTACTGTTGATTTTCTCTTTTATAGCTGTTAACAGTTGCCTTATGTATTGAGGTGCTCCCGTGTTGGTTGCATATATATTTATAATTGTTATATCTTTTTCTTGGATTGATCCCTTGATCATTTTGTAGTGTCCTTCCTTATCTCTTGTAAAATTCTTTATTTTAAAGTCTATTTTATCTGATATGAGTATTGCTACTCCAGCTTTCTTTTGATTTCCATTTACATGGAATATCTTTTTCCATCCCCTCACTTTCAGTCTGTATGTGTCCCTAGGTCTGAAGTGGGTCTCTTGTAGACAGCATATGGGTCTTATTTTTGTATCCATTCAGCGAGCCTGTGTCTTTTGGTTGGAGCATTTAATCCATTCACGTTTAAGGTATTTATCGATATGTATGTTCCTATTACCATTTTCTTAATTGTTATGGGTTTGTTTTTGTAGGTCCTTTTCTTCTCTTGTGTTTCCCACTTAAAGAAGTTCCTTTAGCATTTGTTGTAGAGCTGGTTTGGTGGTGCTGAATTCTCTTAGCCTTTGCTTGTCTGCAAAGCTTTTGTTTTCTCCATCGAGTCTGAATGAGAGCTTTGCCAGGTAGAGTAATCTTGGTTGTAGGTTCTTCCCTTTCATCACTTTAAATATATCATGCCACTCCCTTCTGGCTTGTAGAGTTTCTACTGAGAAATCAGGTGTTAACCTTATGGGAGTTGCCTTGTATGTTATTTGTCATTTTTCCCTTGCTGCTTTCAATAATTTTTCTTTGTCTTTAATTTTTGTCAATTTGATTACTATGTGTCTCAGTGTGTTTCTCCTTGGGTTTATCCTGCCTGGGACTCTCTGTGCTTCCTGGACTTGGGTGGCTGTTTGCTTACCCGTGTTAGGAAAGTTTTCAACTATAATCTCTTCAAGTATTTTCTTGGGTCCTTTCTCTCTCTCTTCTCCTTCTGGGACCCCTATAATGCGAATGTTGTTGCGTTTAATGTTGTCCCAGAGGTCTCTTAGGCTGTCTTCATTTCTTTTCATTCTTTTTTCTTTATTCTGTTCTGTGGCAGTGATTTCCACCATTCTGTCTTCCAGGTCACTTATCTGTTCTTCTGCCTCAATTATTCTGTTATTGATTCCTTCTAGTGTATTTTTCATTTCAGTTATTGTATTATTCATTCATTATTCATCTCTGTTTGTTTGTTCTTTAATTCTTCCAGGTGTTTTTTCTTTAATTCTTCTAGGTCTTTGTTAAACATTTCTTGCATCTTCTCAATCTTTGCCTCTTTTCTTTTTCTGCGGTCCTGGATCATCTTCACTATAATTACTCTGAATTCTTTTTCTGGAAGGTTTCCTATCTTTACTTCATTTAGTTGTTTTTCTGGGGTTTTATCTTGTTCCTTCATCTGGTACATAGCCTTCTGCCTTTTCATCTTGTGTGTCTTTCTGTGAATGAATTTTTTGTTCCACAGGCAGGATTGTAGTCTTCTTGCTTCTGCTGTCTGCCCTCTGGTGGATAAGGCTATCTAAGAGGCTTGTGCAAGTTTCCTGATGGGAGGGACTGGTGGTGGGTAGAGCTGGGTGTTGCTCTGGTGGGCAGAGCTCAGTAAAACTTTAATCCACTTGTCTGCTGATGGGTGGGGCTGGGTTCCCTCCCTGTTGGTTGTTTGGCCTGAGGCGACCCAACACTGGAGCCTACTCGGCTCTTTGGTGGGGCTAATGGCGGACTCTGGGAGAGCTCCCGCCAAGGAGTACTTCCCAGAACTTCTGCTGCCAGTGTCCTTGTCCTCACATTGAGCCACTGCCACCCCCTGCCTCTGCAGGAGACCCTCCAACACTAGCAGGTAGGTCTGGTTCAGTCTCCTATGGGGTCACTGCTCCTTTCCCTGGGCCCAGATGTGAACACTACTTTGTGTGTGCCCTCCAAGAGTGGAGTCTCTGTTTCCCCCAGTCCTGTTGGAGTCTTGCAATCAAATCCCACTAGACTTCAAAGTCAGATTCTCTAGGAATTCCTCCTCCCATTGCCAGACCCCCAGGTTGGGAAGCCTGACGTGGGGCTCAGAACCCTCACTCCAGTGGGCGGACTTCTGTGGTATAAGTGTTCTCTAGTTTGTGAGTCACACACCCAGCAGTTATGGGATTTGATTTTATTGTGATTACGCACCTCCTACCATCTCACTGTGGCTTCTCCTTTGTCTTTGGATGTGGGGTATCTTTTCTGGTGAGTTCCAGTGTCTTCCTGTCGATGACTGTTCAGCAGTTAGTTGTGATTCCGGTGCTCTCACAAGAGGGACTGAGCGCACATCCTTCTACTCTGCCATCTTGAACCAATCTCGGCACAACATTTTTCAAGTACTAAAAGGAAAGGATTGTCAACCCAGAATTCTATGTCCAGTGAAAATATTTTTCAGTAATGAAAGGGAAATCTTGACATTCTTGTTGAAGGAAAACGAAGAGAATTTGTCACCCGCAGCCATACCGAAAAGAATATTTTCCAAACAAAGAAAACAAAAAAGAAAATTGTAACATCAGGAAGAAAGAAAGAACATAATAAGCAAAAATATTGGTATGTACTATAGACTTTCCTTCTCCTCTTGGGTTTTCTAAATTTCTAAATTTACAGCGCAAGCAAAAATTATAACACTGTTTGACGTGGTTCTAAATGTATGTAGAGTAAGTATTTAAGACAATTATATTAAGAGGGAGGGCAACACATAAAGGGAGATAAGGTTTCTATACTTAACTTGAATTGGTAAAAGGACACTAGTAGACTGTGATACGTATGTATAATGTTATACCTAGAGCAACCACTAAAAAAATAAATTTACAGAGTAAAATTAAAAATACTATAGATAAGGGGAAAATGGGGAGTTACTGTTTAAGGGGTACAGAGTTTCTGTTTGGGATGATGAAAAAGTTACCGAAATGAATAGTGGTGATGGCTGTACGACACAGTGAATGTACTGAGTTTCATATTTAAAATGATTATATATGGTAAATTTTATGTTATGTATATTTTGCCAAAATTTTAAGCATAGGTAATTAAAATAGTTAATTTAAAAAAACATAGCAGTGGTAATCATTTTGCAATATATAAGTGTATCAAATCAACATGTTGTACATCTTAAACTTACAGAATGTTATATATCAATTATATCTCTGTAAAGTTGGGGAAAAACACTATAGATAAATCAAAACGTAATTCTTCAAAAATGTTCAAGTAGGAACTTCCCTGGTGACACAGTGGTTAACAATCCACCTGCCAGTGCAGCGGACACAGGTTTGAGCCCTGGTCAGGGAAGATCCCACATGCCACAGAGCAGCTAAGCCCGTGCGCCACAACTACTGAGCCTGTGCTCTAGAGCCCGCGAGCCACAACTACTGAGCCCACATTCCACAACTACTGAAGCCCACGTACCTAGATCCCATGCTCCACAACAAGAGAAGCCACCGCAATGAGAAGCCCGCTCACTGCAACGAAGAGTAGCCCCCGCTTGCCACAACTGGAGAAAAACCCGCACACAGCAACAAAGACCCAATGCAGCCATAAATAAATAAATAAATAAATGTATAAAAAAAGTTCAAGTAATCCACAGTATGTCTGGGAGAAAGAAACCAGAGAAACAGAAAACAAAGAGAAGACACAGAAAGCGAAAAATAGAATGGCAGACTTAAGCTCTAACATATCATTAATTACATTAAATGTAAATGATCTAAATACACCAATTAGAGGACAAGATTGGCAGAGTGGATTAAAAAACATGACCTAACTATATTATGTCTACAGTAAGCTCATGTCAAATATAATCATATAAGTAGACTGAATGTAAAAGAATTTTAAAAGATATCATACAAACATTAATCAAAAGAAAGTAGGAGTAGCTATGTTAATATCACATAAAGACAACTTCAGAGCACAGAAAACTACCAGAGATAGAGGTGGCCATTATATCATAGTGAAAGGGTCAATCCACCAAGAAGACATACCAATTAAAAATGTGTGCACCAGACAACAGAGCTGCAAATTATGTGGAACAAAAACTGACAGAGCTAGAAGAAATAGGCAGATTCACAATAATAGTTGGAGACTTCAACACCCTTCTTTCAATAGTTGATAGAACAGCTAGACAGAAAATAAACAAAGATATAAAAGAACTTAACACCACCAACAACCAGTAGGATCTGATCGACATTTATAGATACCAACCCAATAACAGCAAAATATGCATTCTTTTCTTTTTTTAATTTATTATTTATTTATTTATTTTGGCTGCACTGGGGTTAGTTGCGGCACACAGGATCTTTGTTGCGGCATGCGGGATCTTTTTTAGTTGCGGCACGCAAACTTCTTAGTTGCGGCATGCGGGCTTCTTAGTTGCAGCATGCGAACTCTTAGTTGAGGCATGCATGCAGGATCTAGTTCCCTGACCAGGGATCAAACCTGAGCCCTCTGCATTGGGAGCTCGGAGTCTTACCCACTGGACCACCAGGGAAGTTCCAAAATATGCATTCTTATGAGGTGTCCATGGAATATATATCAAGATAGATCATATCCTGGGCCATAAAACAATTCTCAGTAAATTTAAAAGAATTTGAAATCATACTGCATATGTTATCCAAACACAATGGAATCAAACTAAAAATGAATAACAGAACGATAACAGGAAAATAACAGGATAATAACGATAACAGGAAAATCTCCAAACACTTGGAAACTAAACAACACACTTCTGAATAATACATGGATCAAAGAAAAGTCTCACCTCAAGAAACTAGGAAAAGAAGTGCAAGATAAACTGAAAGCAAGGAGAAGGAAGAAAATAATAAATATAAAGAGAGATATGAATAAAATTGAAAATAGGAAAACAATAGAGAAAATCAGTGAAAGAAAATTAACAAACCTCCAGCAAGATTGACAGTGAATAAAAGAAGACACTAATTATCAATATCAGGAATTAAACGGGATATCACTACAGACTCTGCTGACATCAAAAAGATAAGGAAATACTACAACTCTATACATATAAATTTAACAACTTAGATGAAATGAGCCAGTTACTCAAAAACACAGACTACCACAACTTGCTCAATATGAAACATCATTTGTATTTTTTTGTTGTTTTTTTGTTTGTGTTTTGTTTTGTTTTTTTGGTCACGTGCGGCTTGTGGGATCTTAGTTCCCCAATCAGGAATTGAACCTGGGCTTGGCAGTGAAAGTGTGGAGTCCTAACCACTGAACCACCAGAGAATTCCCTGAAACAGATCATTTGAATAACCCTACAGCTATTAAGGAAATTGAGTGCATAATTTTTTAACTCTCAGAAAAGAAATCTCTAGGCTTACATGGTGTCTCTGGAGAATTCTGCCAAAACTTTAAAGAAGAATTAACACCAATTCTATACAATCTCTACAGAGAATACCTAATTCATTCTATGAAGCTAGTGTTACCCTGGTACCAAAACCAGGTAAAGACAGTAAGCCAAAAGAAAACTATAAACCAATATATCTCATGAACTTAGTTGCAGTAATACCCATGAAATAGTAAATTCATTCCAGCAATGTGTAAAAAGATTTATATACCATAATGTACAAGGAATACAAGGCTGGTTCAGTGTTCAAGTATCAACTCATAAATCCACCAAATCAACAGGCTAAAGAAGAAAAAGCATATAATCATATCAATTGATGCAGAAAAGGCATTTGACAACATCCAACATCTGTTTGTGATAAAAAGACTCAGTAATGGGAATTCCCTGGTGATCCAGTGGTTAGGACTTGGTGGTTTCACTGCCAGGATGGGTTCAATCCCTGGTCGGGAAACTAAGATCCTGCAGGCCAAGTGGTGTGGCAAAAAAAAAAAAAAAAAAAAAAAAGGCCTCAGTAAGCTAGGAATAAAGGGGAACCTTCTCAACTTGTTAAAGAACATCTACAAAAACCTACAGCTAACATAGTTACTGGCGTAAGGCTGAATGCTTTTCCCCTAAGATGTCCTTGGATGTCCATTTTCACCACTATAGTGAAGTGGCTAGAAGTTCTAGCCCGTTCAATAAAGCAAGAAAAAGAAATAAAAGACATGACATACATATTAGAAAGGAGGAAATAATACTGTCCCTATTGCCAATGATGTTAGTGTCTACATAGAAAATTCCAAAGAATTTACACACACACACACACACACACACACACACACACACACACACACAATCCCAGAACTATTTAGTGAGTTCAGCAAGATCTCAAGATACAAGGTCGATGCACAAAACCCAATTGCATTTCTATGTATTGACATTAACAACATGTGGAAACTGAAATTAAAAACACAATGCCATTTACAATTGCTCCAAAGAAAAATACTTACATATAAATCTAATAAAACATATACAACATCTGTATTCTGAAAATTACAAAATGCTGATGAAAGAAATAAGAGAAGACCTAAACAAATGGATAAACACATTGTGTTCATACTTTACTCAGTAGAATAAAGATATGAATTCTCCCCAAACTGATTGCTATAGATTTAATGCAATTCTGGTCAATATCTCAGCAAGGTATTTTATAACATAGACAAGCTTGCTGTAAAATTTATAGGTGAAGGTGCAGGACCTAGAATAGTTATAATAATTTTGAAAAAAAAAGAATGAAATAGGAGGAATCACTCTATCTAATGGAAAGTCTTAATATATAGCTACAGTAACCAAGACTGTATGGTATTGGCACAGTGATAGACTGATAGATCAATGGAATAGAATAGAGAACACAGAAATAGGCCCACACAAATATGGCCAAGTGATTTTTAGCAAAGGTTCAGGAGAAATTCAGTAGAAGAAGGATAGCCTTTTCAGCAAATAGGGCTGGAGTTATCGGGCATTCATAGGCCAAACAGAAGTGAACCTCAACCTAAGTCAAACACTTTTTACAAAAATTATCTCAAAATGGATTATGGACTTAAATGTAAAACAGGTCATGTAAAACTTAAAAAAAAAAAACGGCCAAAAATCTTTGGTGCATAGGGATAAACAAAGAATTTTTATATATGACACCAAAAACAGTATCCATAAAATGAAAAACTTGTTCATGAACCTCATCAAAATTAAAACCTTTTGCTCTGTGAAAGATCCTGTGAAGAGGATGAAAAAGACAAACTATAGACTGAGAGAGTATAATTGCAAACCACATATCTGACAAAGAACTTATTTCTGGAATACATAAAGAACTCTCAAAACTGAACAGTTTAAAAAAAAACAGTCCAATTAGAAAACGGGCAAAGGGGACTTCCCTGGTGGTGCAGTGGTTAATCCGCCAGCCAGTGCAGGGGACATGGGTTCGAGCCCTGGTCCGGGACGATCCCACATGCCAAGGAGCAACTAAGCCTGTGTGCCACAACTACTGAGCCTGCACTCTAGAGGCCATGAGCCACAACTACCGAGCCCGCATGCCACAACTACCAAAGCCTGCCCACCTAGAGCCCATGCTCCACAACAAGAGAAGCCATCGCAATAAGAAGCCTGCACACCGCAACGAAGAGCAGCCCCCACTCATCTCAACTAGAGAAAGCCCATGCACAGCAACAGAGACCCAATGCAGCCAGAAATAAATAAATTATTTTTAAAAAACACAGGAAAGAAAACGAGGAAGGACATGAACATACGTAGCACTGAAGAGGATTTACAGATGGCAAATAAGCACATAAAAAGCTGTTCAAGGGCTTCCCTGGTGGCACAGTGGTTGGGAGTCCGCCTGCCAATGCAGGGAACACGGGTTCGTGCCCCGGTCCGGGAGGATCCCACGTGCCGCGGAGCGGCTGGGCCCGTGGGCCACAACTGCTGGGCCTGCGCGTCTGGGTCCTGTGCTCCGCAACGGGAGAGGCCGCGACGGTGGGAGGCCCGCACACCGCGATGAAGAGTGGCCCCCACTTGCCACAGCTAGAGAGAGCCCTCGCACAGAAACGAAGACCCAACACAGCCAAGAATAAATAAATAAATAAATTTATTAAAAAAAAAAAAAAAGCTGTTCAAAAATAAATAGCAATTATACATATACATGTATCTATTTCAAATTCTTTTCCCATTTAGGTTATTACAGAGTATGGAGCACTTAGCTGTACACCTGGAACTAACACAACATTGTTAGTAATCAACTGTACTCCAATATAAAATAAAAATTTTTTAAAAACAAGAAAAAGGGAAAAAAAAAGGAAAAAAATTAGCAATTAGCAAAATGCAAATTTAAACCACAATGAGATATCACTATATCACTATCAGGATGGCTAAAATAAAATGTAGCAATATGCCAAATGAGGGTGAGGATGCAGAGAAACTAGATCACTCACACATTGCAGATGGGAATGTAAAAAGATACAGCCAGGACTTCCCTGGTGGTGCAGTGGTTAAGAATTCGCCTGCCAACGCAGGGGACATGGGTTCGAGCCCTGGTCCGGGAAGATCCCACATGCCACGGAGCAACTAAGCCCGTGCGCCACAACTACTGAGCCTGCGCTCTAGAGCCCACGAGCCACAACTACTGAAGCCCGCGAGCCACAACTACTGAAGCCTGTGCACCTAAAGCCCATGCTCCTCAACAAGAGAAACCACCACAATGAGAAGCCCACGCACCACAACAAAGAGTAGCCCCCGCTCGCCGCAACTAGAGAAAGCCTGCGTGCAGCAACAAAGACCCAACGCAGCCAAAAATAAAAAATATATATATAAATAAATAAGTAAATTTATAAAAAAAAAAAAGATACAGCCATTCTGGAGAAGAGTATGGCAGTTTCTTACAAAACTAAACTTGCACTTACCATGTAACCCAGCAGTTGTTTACAAAAGTTTTATTTGTGATAGCTCCAAGCAGGAAACAACCCAAATGCCCTTCAACAGGTGACTGGTTAAACAAACTGTGGTACATCCATACCGTGGACTATTACTCAGCAGTTAAGAGGAGTGAACTGTTGATAACACATGACGGCATGGATAAATCTCAGGGAATTATGCTGAGTGAAAAAAAAGCCAATCTCAGAAGGTATTTTTATGCAGCATTCTTGAGTGACAAAATTACAGCGATAGAGAACATATTGGAGTTTGTCAGGGATTGGGGAAAGTAGGAGGGGCAGGGGTGGCTGTGGCTACATAAGAGTAACGAGGGATCTTTGTGATGGAGCTCTTCTGCATCTTGATTCTGATGACCACACGATTCTACCTATGTGATAAAATTGCATAGAAGTAAGCTTCAGCATATGCACACGCACACACACACACACACATGCATGTAAAATAAATAAATTTGATGGGTTGTACCAGTGTTAGTATCCTGGTAGTGATATAGGCCTATGTAGGATCTCTCTGCAGATTATTCTAACTGCATAGGAGTCTACAGTTAACTCAAAAAATTTTTTTTACCTGGCCTTTTGAGAATAATTATGATAATGAAGGGGAAAGGCAACCACTCTTTATGTCCCTAATTATTATATCTACATCCTCTTCTCTTTGTTTTTAGGTATACCTGGTTCCTTTTTTCCAGTGATTAATTCTGAGTTATGTTTAATCGCCCTTCTTCTATCTTCTCCATTTTTCCTGTCAAATAATCAATAGGTTTTTTGGGCCTGATGCAAGATTATTTAAAGTTATATTTAAATATAGAAACTATGATCATAGTTCTCAAACTTTTGACTGATGTTCCTTACTGTCCCAAGGGCAATAAGGAGAGTGTTGTGCTCTCTAGTGGACAGCACGTGAGAAGTATGTAAACAGTGAGTTTCTGTTGCTACCAAAGAAATGCCTCCATTACTAATCCTCTAAATCATCTTGTGTGTTGAAACAAGTGAGGGGATTGTTTTCTGCTCAACTCATTCTGAGCTCCTGCCTTTACCCTTGGTTGAGAATCAGGCATTACTCTTTTTGGAAAAGAGTAACAGCTTACTAGAATTCCAAGAGGGTAATGTTTACCAGTAGAAATAAAGGTCAGGATATAAGGAAGGCCACATAACTGATTACAAACATTTGAAAGGAATAGTAACATGTCCTTGGCAAGTACGACGTCGTTTTGTGCCCCCGTACCTCAGCATATGCTATTCCATCTGCCTGGAATGCCTTCCTTCCATCTTTCAAATCCTGCTTAGGTGTCTGAATCCTTCTGACCCCTTTCTTTATCCTACAGATATAATCATTCCATGTGCTGTACTACTCCTACAAAGAATACATACTTATACTGTGACATATAAAATGGAAAGAAGAAGTGCAATACAGTGATTAAGAACTTGAACTCCGGCACCAAACTGAGTTTGAATCTCAGTTCCACTATCTGTATGACCATGACCAAGTTATTTAACCTCTTGTTGCCTCAATTTCCTCATCTATAAAATGGTGATAGTAATACTATTTACCTCATAGAGTTGTTATAAGATGAAATTAATCAATATATATAAAATCCTTAGAAAAGTACCTGGCATGTAATAAGCACTATATTAAGTGTTAGCTATTGTCTTTATGTATATATTTATTTCACTTAATCAGACCATAAACTACTTGAGGGCAGTGTAAGTTATCTATTGCTATATTCAGATTACTCTAAAACTTAACGATTAAAATAACAAACATTATCTCATGGTTTTGTGGGTCAGAAATCTGGGAACACTTAGGTGGGTCCTCTGGTGCAGGGTTTCTCACGAGGCTGCAGTCAAGGTGTTGGCTGGGTTGGCAGTTATCTGAAGGCTCGACTAGGGGAGGATCATGTGGGTTTTGGCAGGATTAAATTCCTCATGGATTGTTGGACCGAGTTCTCAGTTCCTCACTACCTGTTGGCCACCCCCGGTTCCTTTCGACTGGGCAGCTCACAACGTGGCAGCTGGCTTCCATTGAACAAACAAGCAAGAGAGGCTGAGCAAGAGATGTCACCCTAATTTTATACCCTAATCTCAGAAGTGACATCCCTCACCTTTCCTGCATTCTATTTGTGAGAAGCACGTTACTAGGTCCAGCCCACATTCAAGGTGAGGGAATTACACAAGAGCAAGAATAAGAGGAGGCAGGGCTTCCCAGAACCCATCTTAGGGGCTGCCTCCCTCCTCCCACGTGCAAATTACACTCATTGCCTCCCAAAGTCCCCCAAAGTCTCATCTCATTATAGGCAGAGACTGTAACTACAGCTACCTTTTCTTATGGGTTTGAGCAAAGGGAAAACAGTAACATTCTTCTTTGTTTTGAAGAAAAAGTATAGAATCTCTTGTCACCAAAACTTAAGCTATGTGAACAAAATTCTATAAACAAAAAATGTATTAAAGAACAAGATTTTTTTTAGCCGTTATTTTTTTAAAATTTTTATTGGGGTATATTTGATTTACTCTTAGCACTTATTTTGGATGCCCTGAAATCTTTTGGAGAATTTAATAACTACACAAATTTTAAACATTCATCATTTGATTTCATTTCCATGTTTGGTTTGAGTGTGAAGATATTCCAAGAGATCAGGAGGTAAAACTTAATTTTACATCTTAAATTTCAATAAGCTCATCCATGTAATATTTATCTCGTCTATTTATAGTTGGTTTCATAATGCCAAGGAATGTGGATAATTTAAACTCCTTTTTCCAAAACAACTCCTGATCATGGTTGTCCAAGAAGGTACAACCAACTAAAACACAACATTGTATTCAAATAGAACTCTTCTCATCTAGCCATCTCCAGGGCATTTCTCCAATCTCTAGCTATAGGTGCATTCATTCACCTGTGATATGAAAGAAACACAGAGTAGGTATATGACATACCTTGCTTTCTATCCATGAGACATATTTTCCCAAGGCATAAGCAAAAGCCATCTGCTTTGCCATGGAGCCTCTGGTTGGATGTGTAATAGCTGTTGGAGAGGGTGTTGGAGAAAGGGCAGAGGGAAGGGGATTTCTCCTTATGAAGAGCTGAGTTCAGTGCCTTGAGACAAACCAGAGGAGTTGAACTTGAAGCCGACAGGTCTCCTCAAGGGGTATGTATTGATGGCACAATAATTAAAATCTATTTTTCTTGTTCCCAGTCCAGAAAACTATTTTTTCTGTTTTAAAACTTTGGGATTTTAAGACAAACTTAAGTTTTTAGATTTAAATTATCAATATAAAGGGAGATTTTCAAGCTACTTCATCTATCAGGGCTAAAAACCTGTAGGGATCTTCAGGATAGTAGTTTTATTTTTCCTGAGAAGCTATGAAGGATAGAATTCATAAAAAATCAAATGGTGTATTATAAATAGTAAATAGTTCTGTCAGTGGACCGCCAGTCTCCTGAAATAGCACTTCTAGGAATCTCTGAGCAATGCCTACTTACTAAATCCAGTAACGTTCCTGTCCCGCTTGCTACTGACCCATTTGTTTTCGAAACTTCTTCCCAGCATGAACCTTCAGTTCTGATCTAAATCAATCTCCTCATTTTCTCTGCTCACACTGTCCTTGCTTCTGTCCACACCCCTCTGCTAATCTAATGCCCTTTTCTCAAGCCTCTGAAGTCTGATCCTAACCCTCAGAGCCCAGCTTATATTACAGTTTTTCCTTGAAGCCTCCCCACACCATGGGAGCCCTCCTGGATCTCTGCCTCCTGTGGATTACTCTTGCAGATAAAATTTGTCACTGCTTATTTTGGCTCTTAACCAAATATTCTTTCTTTAGTTATCATATAACCTTTTCATGAGTGAGTGTCCATCACAAAGCTGTCATGTCATGATATTTGTTTTCAATTTTCAAAGACCTGTGGAGGGACTTCCCTGGTGGTCCAGTGGGTAAGACTCCACGCTCCCAATGCAGCGAGCCTGGGTTCGATCCCTGGTTGGAGAACTAGATCCCACATGCATGCCGCAACTAAGAGTCCACATGCCACAACTAAAGATCCCACATTGCTGCAACTAAAGATCCCGCATGCCACAACTAACACCTAGCACAGCCTAAATAAATAAATACTAAAAAAAAAAAAAAAGACCTGTGGAGATTAATAGGTTGTAAAGTGGGAGTTTGTCCTGCAGATGCTGTACAACACTACCAGGTGGTGGTGAACAGTGCTGCATATTCTTGAGATTGAAGGGTGCAGAAACAGAAGAATGTGTCTTGACTGAATTAAATGGTAGGTTTCTGCCTGAAACATTGAAATTAGACTTCCAAATCACAGTACAGAAATAAACTAAAACAACTTCAAATTAAACATGTAAAGCTGGTATTTCTTTAGAGTATCTTACTAAAAATGTTATATGGTGTATCTGCATGTGCACGCATTTGTATGTCTGTATTCTATGATACATGTGGATTCCTTTCCTCGTGGTTTCTTAATTATTTCTGAAACTATAATTTTGAAATTTTCCTGAATTTTTACTTAAACTAAGTCATTTTGTGGGCAGTTTGTCAAGTTTACTACCTTTTCTGGCAAGAGTTTTATCGTGACTACTGCTGGGCTCAGAAGTAAAACATCTACAAACTTCTGAACTAAATTGTAATAATGGTGACAGGTTTTATTCACCCTTCTTGGGTACCTTCTCACAGAATTTTCCAACCTGTCTCTCACTTGCTCTCCAGTCATTTCTCAGTACAAAATACACAAGACACTGTTTTATAGTCAGCAGCCAAAAATTCTTGTATATTTTCCACCAAACAGAAGATAATACTCAGCCACTTAGAAAAATTCATCTTAATTTTACCCTCTCTCATGGCCATCTCAGGCAGGGAGTCCTTTAGGCATTTTTTATTTACTAACCTAAGTTACCAATTTAACAACTTTTTCCCTTGGCAAATTATAGTGTGTGTGTGTGTGTGTGTGTGTGTGTGTGTGTGTGTGTGTGTGTGATTTCAGTGGTTTCTTCATATTACATTTAAAGTGACAGTATCCCTTTTGGAAGACAGAAAAATAGCTGGTTTCATCATACTCCATAACTAAATTATAGGTTTTTTTTTTTTTTTTTTAGTTTGCCTTTTTTTTTATATAAATTTATTTATTTATTTATATTTATTTATGGCTGTGTTGGGTCTTCGTTTCCATATGAGGGCTTTCTCCAGTTGCAGCGAGCGGGGGCCACTCTTCATCGTGGTGCGCGGGCCTCTCACCGTCGCGGCCTCTCTTGTTGCGGAGCGCAGGCTCCAGACGCGCGGGCTCAGTAGTTGTGGCTCACGGGCCCAGTTGCTCCGCGGCATGTGGGATCTGACCAGACCAGGGCTCGAACCCGTGTCCCCCGCATTGGCAGGCAGACGCTCAACCACTGCGCCACCAGGGAAGCCCCAGGTTTTTTTAAAAATAAATTTATTTATTATATTTTTGGCTGCGTTGGGTCTTTGTTGCTGCGCACGGGCTTTTCTGTAGTTGCGAGTGGGGGCTACTGTTTGTTGCGGTGCACGGGCTTCTCATTTCTGTGGCTTCTCTTGTAGTGGAGCACGGGCTCTAGGTGCTCGGGCTTCAGTAGTTGTGGCACACGGGCTCAGTAGTTGTGGCACACGGGCTCAGTAGTTGTGGCTCACAGGCTTAGTTGCTCCGCGGCATGTGGTATCTTCCCAGACCAGGGCTCGAACCTGTGTCCCGTGCATTGGCAGGCGGATTCTTAACCACTGCGCCACCAGGGAAGTCCCTATAGATTTTTTTTTTTAATTTTCTCTTTCCTGCACCTCTCCCAACTTAGCGCAAGTGTTTAAGTAGTATAGTATGTAGTCCTAAATTAAAATTCTGTTTAAAATTCAAAAATTAGAATATGTCAGGGCACTAACTGCTACAAAAAGTTCTAGACCTCCTCCCCTACCATTAATATTACCACAGTATTATAAATTGCGTTTGTTGGAAATGAAATTTTAATTTTTAAGACTAATAAATAATTAGCAATTTAACAAATTACATTTAATATTTGTTGATGAGAGTTTACAACAGTGAAGCTGCTAAATTTCTCAGCATGTTGCCCTTATCCACACACAACAAGTGAAAAGTGCTCTCCATAAGAGACTCCATGTTCTCGCTGCGATCAGAGTCCTGGTTCTCTCTTTAGAATTAAGGGAGCGTCCAAAATTCAAGATTCAATACTGTTGGAGAAGAAGTGATAAAGCCTTGATCCAACAACTCCCAAGAATGAAAATTCTGGAACAATTTCCTGGGCTGGTCTTCTCCTGTTACCCAGCCTCTGGACCCAGAAGGAGTTGAGAGGAAATGTCATGATAGAGTTGCTCTATTAGTTATCTCTTGCTACATAACAAATTATCCCCAAACTTAAGAGCTTAAAACAACAAACATTAATTGCCTCATTTAATTTCTGAGGTTCAGGAATCCAGGAGTGGCTTAGCTGGGTGGTTCTAGCTTAGAGTCTTAAAAATAGATGACTCATTTATATATACATATGTATATTTATATATAAATGAGTCATCTATTTTTATAAATTTATATAATTATATATAAAATTGCAAAAAAGTGAGCACATTTTATTTTACTTGAACATTGCATTTAATCAGAATGTATCATGTGTTTCATTATCATTTCAATTAACTTCTGATTTTTTTTGCCTCTTTGATCAGGTCTTTATTCAAAATTAGCTGTCCAAAATGATTTGACCTTTACCGAATAAACAAATTTAAGTTTATGCAGCAGCCTTCTTTTCCTCTGTGGTGGGTTTCTTTTCTGTGGGCTTCTTTTTAGCAGGCTTCTTTTCAGCTGCTGGTTTCTTGGTCAGAAGAAAGGCTATAAAAACTTTTTCAGACAGCACAGGTTTGCTCCTCCCAGAGAAATGCAGCAACATAGCAAATAATTAATAAATGGGAAAAAAGACTAATGAAAGCATCAGTGTCAAATCATGGGGCAGATTAAGCAGAGAGCCATTAAAGTGAAATTGACAGTCCATAGTAGAAAGAGGAAGATGATGAAGTACAAAGGGCATGGAACATGGAATCAGAAGTTTGGCCTTCCAGCCCAGTTCTTCCAGTTGTTTGGCCTTAGGTAGGACACTTACTTCTCTGTGACTTTGTTTCCTGAACTATAAATTGAGGAGATTAGAAGATCATGGTACCAGAAATCTCTTCTTAAAATGATGTAGCTTTGTGTGTCTAAGCTCTAATTGGCAAGACATAGAAGTATACAAGACAATAAAGAAAAGGCAAACAAAATACACACTTTAAGGAAATAACTGAAGAAAAAACTTCTGAATCAAACAAACAAACAACTTAAAGGTCAAGAAAGTTCAAGCTGCCTCCAAAGAATAATGATCAAAGAAAAACTCATTCCCACCATTCTCCCACCCCCAGTCAAGCATATTTGAAAGAATAATTGATCATAAATTAAGCAATAAATGAAAGTCTAATTATAATAAAAGATATGAACTCTGCATTTTCAAAAGATTATAATAAATTTAACAAAGGTACAGTAGATTTGAACAATACAATGAATAAAATGTAACTGATTGAAAAAAATCTATAAATGTACTTCCTTTCAGATGAAAAGATTCAAATGAATCTTTTATAAGAACTACACGATAAGCATAAAGAGTATCAATTCTATAAATGGCTTTACACAGTTTCAAATAATTTTTTTAAGTACCTAACCATAAGGGAAAATAGTAAAACATTATTTTTACAAAGGTTCTCTTCAAAGAAGAAATACAGGGAATTCCCTGGTGGCGCAGTGGTTAAGAATCTGCCTGCCAATGCAGGGGACACGGGTTCGATCCCATGCCGCGGAGCAGCTAAGCCCGTGTGCCACAACTACCGAACCTGCGCTCTAGAGCTTGTGAGCCACAACTGCTGAGCCCGCATGCCTAGAACCCGTGCTCTGCAACAAGACAAGCCCCTGCAATGAGAAGCCTGTGCGCTGCAACAGAGTAGCCCCCGCTCGCTGCAACTAGAGAAAGCCCGCACGCAGCAACAAAGATCCAATGCAGCCAAAAATAAATAGATAAAACAAATTTTTTTTAAAAACTTATGAAAAAAGAAGAAATACAGACTATAATAATGGAATTTTAAATTAGCTGTATTGAGGTATAGTTAACATACAATAAACTGCACGTATTTAAAGTGTACAATTTGACAAATTTTGACATATGTATACACCCATGAACACATCACCACAATCCACACAATGAGCACACCCATCACCCCCAAAATGTTCCTTGTGCCCCTCCACAATCTCTCCTGCACTGCCCTGCCTCCTGCCCATCCACATGGTCTACTTTCTGTCACTATAAATTACTTCACATTTTCTAGAGTTTTATATAGATGGAATTATACAGTATGTACTCTTTTTGCCTGGCCTCTTACTCAGCATAATTATTTTGAGATTCATCCATGTTATAACTTGTATGATCAATTCATTCATTTTTATTGCTCAGTAGTTTTCTACTGTATGGATATACCACAATTTGTTTATCCATTCACCTGTTGATGGACATTTGGGTTGTTTCCAGTTTGAGGCTATTACAAATAAAGCTGGTATGAATATTTGTGCACCAGTCATTGTATGGACATACACTTTAATTTCTCTTAGGTAAATGCCTAGGAATTGAATGACTAGGTTATATGGTAAGTGTATGCTTAAGTTTTAAGAAACTGACAAACTGTTTTTCAAAGTGCTAGTACCATTTTTCATTCCTACCAGCAGAATGTAGGAGTTATAGCTCCTCCACATCCTTGCCAACACTTGGTATGGACAGTCTTTTAAATTAGACATTCTAATTGAGGCATAGCGATATCTCGTGATTTTAAATTTGCATTTCCCTAATGCTAATGATTTTTAAGCATCTTTTCATATGCTTATTTGCCATCTGTGTATCTTCTTTAGTGAAGTATCTTCTTTTGCCCATTTTTTATCGGTTGTCAGGTTTTAAAAAAATTTTTAGTAATCTTGAGAGTATTTATATATCCTGGACACAAGTCCTTTATCAGATATGTAACTTACAAATACTTCTCCAAGACTGTGCCTTGTCTTTTCACTCTCTTACCACTGTTTTTCAAAGTGCAGAAGTTCTTGATTGTGGTAAAATCAATTTTTTTTTCTTTTATGGATTGTGCTTTTGGTGTTGTTTCCATGAAATCTTTGCCTAACCCCAAAACATAAGATTTTCTTCCATATATTCTTCTAGAAGATTCATAATTTTAGGTTCTGCATTTAGTTCTATGAACTAGCATGAGTTAATTTTTCTGTGTAGTGTGAGATATGGATCAAAGTTCTTTTCTTTCTTTCTTTCTTTTTTTTTTTTGGCATATGGATATCCAATTGTTCCAGCAGAATTTGTTGAAAAGAAATGTAATTTCTTTGGATGTTTGTGAAAACTCAGTTGTCTGTATATGTGTGGGTCTATTTTTGGCCTCTGTGTTCTTTCCATTCATCTGTTTGTCTATCTTTTTTTTAAAAGCATTTTTTAAAATTTATTTTGTTTATTTATTTTTGGCTGCATTGGGTCTTCGTTGCTGCGCGCGGGCTTTCTCTAGTTGCAGTGAGCGGGGGCTACTCTTCATTGCGGTGCACGGGCTTCTCATTGCAGTGGCTTCTCTTGTTGCAGAGCACAGGCTCTAGGCGCGTGGGCTTCAGTAGGTGTGATGCATGGGCTTCAGTAGTTGTGGCTCACGGGCTCTGGAGTGCAGGCTCAGTAGTTGTGGTGCATGGGCTTAGTTGCTCCGCGGCATGTGGGATCTTCCCGGACCAGGACTTGAACCCGTGTCCCCTGCATTGGCAGGCGGATTCTTAACCACTGTGCCACCAGGGAAGCCCCTGTTTGTCTATCTTGATACCAATTCCATATTGTCTAGATTACCGTAGTTTTACAATGTCTTGAATTCAAGTAGTGGAAGTTCTTCAACTTCGTTCTCCTTTCACAGAGTTGTTTGGCTTTCTAGGTACTTTGTATTTCTGTATGAATTTTATAATCAACTTGTCAGTGTTTACAGAAAAAGCTTATTGGGATTTTGGTTGAGATTGCATTTAATATATAAATCAGTTTGGGGACCGTTGGCATCTTAACAATATTGAGTCTTCCAACCCATGAACAAGGTGTGTCTCTTCCTTTATTTACATCTTTTTAAATTTTTCTCAGCAATATTTTGTAGTTTTCAGAATACAGCTGTTATACATCTCTTTTTCAGGTTAATCACTAAGTATTTCATATTCTTTATGCAAATATAAGTGGTCTTTTAAAAGTTTTTTCAGTTTCCAATTGTTCTTTGACCATGTATGGAAATAGAATTGAATTTTGTATATTGACTTTATATCCTACAACCTTGCTAAACTCACTTCTAATTAATGATCACTTCTAATACCTCTTTTGCAAACTCCATTGGATTTCCTAAATGATCATGTCTGCAAATAACAATAGTTTTACTCTTTTCTTTTCAATCTGGATTCATTTTATTTTGTTTTCTTGCCTGATTTCATTGGCTGTACTTTCCAGTACCAAGCTGAATAGCAGTGGTGAGAATGCACATCCTTGTCTGTTCCTGATCTTAGGGAGAAAGTATTCAGGCTTTCACCACTAAGTATGACAGCAGCTGTAGATTTTTTTTTAGATGCCCTTTATCAGGTTGAGGAAATTCCCTCATGCTTTTGTAATTATTGATATAGTTAGGTTTAAGTCTATCATTCTGATATGTCTTTTCTAATTGCCCCATATGTACCTTGTTCTTCTTTTCTTCATTTTCTTTGGATTGAGGATTTTTTATGATTCCTTTTTATATCTTGAGTTGGATATTGGCTATTACTTTTTCTGTTGTTCAATGGTTGAGTTAATGTTTATAGTATATTTTCCTTGATGCATCACAGTCTACCTTGAAGTGATATTATGCCACTTCATGTATAGTATACAAACCTTAAAATAGTATACTTCTACTTCTTAGCTCCTGGCTTTTATGCTATTGTTGTCATGTATTAGAGTTAATACATGTATTAGAAACCCCACAATACATTGTTCTTATGTTTTCTTAAACAGTTATCTTTTAAAGATATTTAAATAAGAAAAAAGGGCAAATATTTACCCATATAGTTACCATTTCCAGTGTTTTTCATTCCTTTACATAGATTTATATTTCCACCTGATACATTTTTCCTTCTGTCTGAAGGACTTCCTTTAACATTTATTTCAGTCTAGGTCTGCTGGTGATTAATCCTTTCATTTTCTATGTATTTCAAAAAGTCTTTATATTGCCTGGGTTTTTTGTTTTCTGGGGTTTTTTTTTTTTTTTTTGGCTGTGCGGCATGTGGGATCTTAGTTCCCCAACCAGGGATTGAACCGTCACGCCCTACATTGGAAGGTGAAGTCTTACCCACTGGACCACCAGGGAAGTCCCTAGGCTGACAGATTTTTTTTTTTTCTTTTAGTATATTAAACATGCTGCTCTCTGCCATCTAACTTGCATTGTTTCCAAAGAGAAATCTGATGCTTCTTTGTGTCTTTCTACATAACTTGTATCTTTTCTTTGGTTGCTTTTATCACTTTTTTTTGTAAACTGATAATGATGTACCTTGGTGTAGTTTTTGTTATATTTCTTGTGTTTGAGATTTGTCAAGCTACTTGAATCTTTGAATTTATAATTTTCATCAAATATGAAAAAAAAAAAGTTGGACCATTGCTTCTTCAAATATTTTGCAGATCCCCACCCTGTCTCCGTTGAGGACTCCAATTACATTTATATTAGGCTACTTGAAGTTGCCGCAAAGATCACTGATTTTCTGTTCCTTTTTTCTTGAATTATTTTTTAAATCTATGCTTCAGTTTGGATAGTTTCTATTGCTATGCCTTGATGTTCACTTATCTTCTTTATGTCAATTTATAATCTGCCATTAATGACATCCAGTTTATTTTTCACCTTAGATACTCTACATATTCAATTAGGTGTTTTTTAAGTATATTTTATGTTTCTACTTAAGTTTTGAACATATGGAACACAGTTATAATAAGTCTTTTTTTTAACATCTTTATTGGAGTATAATTGCTTTACAATGGTATGTTAGTTTCTGCTTTATAACAAAGTGAATCAGCTATACATATACATATATCCCCATATCTCCTATAATAACTCTTCTAATGTAATTGACTGCTAATCTGACAGCTGTGTAAGTTCTAGTTTAGTTTTGTTTTATTGATTCAATCCTCATCAAGGGTCATATTTTCCTGCTTCTTTGTATGTCTAGTAATCCTCAACTGGCTGCCAAACATTGTGAATTTTGCCTTGTTGGGAAGTGGCTATTTTTATTCCTATGAATATTCTTGAACTTTGTTCTGGAATGCATTTAAGATAATTGGAAACACTTTGATCCTTTCAGGTCTTTCTTTTACAATTGTTAGGTGAGACCAGGGCCATGTTTAGTCAAAGGTTAGTTATTTTTTACTACTGAGGTAAGATCCTTTTGAGTACTCTACCCAACGTGCCATAAATTATGAGACTATTCAGTTTGGCTAATGGGAACAGGCCCTATTCCTGGCCCCCTGTGAGTTTCTCTAATCCTTTTGGATGGTTAATTCCCAAGCCTTGAGTAATTTCCTTACACATATGCACTGATTAGCACTCTGCTCAATACTCAAGAGGGACATTCTGAAGATCTTCAGGGTTCTCTTTTTGTATCTCTCTGGTACTCTGTCCTGTGGTGTATAGCCATCTGGGTCTCTCCAGACTCTCAGTTTCATTTCCTCCATTCAGGGAGTCCAGTGAATCCCCTTTCTAGGCTCTAGACTGGAAACTCTCTAAAGGTGAAAAGCCGGGACAATTATAGGGCCTACCTCATTTGTTTCTTATCTCTCAGGAATCACCTTCTTTCATTGCCAGTGTGCAATATTGAAAATTATTGTTTCAAATATTTTGTCTGGTTCTGCTGTTGTTGCTTCAGATGGGACGATAAATCCATTTCCCATTACTCCATGTTGGCCAAAAGCTCAAGTCCATTAGTCTTTTATAAGAACTATACAGTAATTTAAATAAGCTTAAATTCTACAGAGAATTATGTGTGTGTGTGTGTATATATATATATATATATATATATAATTTTATACATATACCAAATTATGTGAGTAAATGACAAAAATTATGTTAAAAGTAAATATTCTTTTCAGAAAGTCCAGAAATAATAATGGCATATTTTTAAACAATGGAAATCCTAGATAAAACATTTTAAAATCACTGGAATAGAGCCAAAAACAATATGTTTGCTTCAAATGCTTACACTGACAAGAAGAGAGAAAAGAGAAACCCAATTAGTCAAATTATATTTTAGAAAAATAGAAAAGGAAACTAGGAAAGGTATAGTAATAAATTTAAAAGTAGAAATATAGTATTGGAAAATGATAACTTAGTATGAAGGATAAATAAAACTTAAAATTAGCTCTTTGAAGAATAAAATACAGGTAAACTATCAGCCCAACTAATTTTTTTAGAGCACAGAAAGTACATAAATAAAGAATGCCCAAAATGAGGAAGAAGATATTGCAACCAATAAATACATGTATAGGGAAATGATGTAAGCCAAAATGCAGTAGTGTCCCCTTATCTTCTGTTTTGCTTTCCCCAGATTTCAGTGACCAGCAATCAACCACAGTTTGAAAATACCTACAATACAATAAGATATTTTGAGAGAGAGAGAGAGACCATATTCACATAACTTTTATGACAGTATATTGTTATAATTGTTCTATTATATTAGTAGTATTGTTGTTAATCTCTGAGGTTGCCCAATTTATAAGTTAAACTTTATCATATGTATGGATAGGAAAGAACATAGTATACATAGGGTTTGGTACTATCCGAGATTTCAGGCATCCACTGGGGTTCTTGGAATGTATCCGCCTTGGATAAGGGGGGGACTACTCTATTACTTACTAGTTATCATTGGGAGCTGGGGTTACATATAACTTTATTTATCTCTTTCTCTGTTGTATGTATGTGTGTGTCTGTGTGTGTTTTACATTTTCTGCAAAGAACATATGATACTTTGTAATAAAAAAGGTATTTGGAAAAAAAGTTTATGCAACAAGATTTAGAAAACTTGAAGTAAGAAGAAAAGAAAGAAAAACATTTATCCAGCTGATTCACAGAAGGAAAAATTGGAGTGGCCAAGAAAAGATTAAAGGGATGTTCACCCTTACTAGTAATCAGAGAACACAAAATAAAACAATGTGAGAACATTCCACATCTTTGAGTTTGCATAAGTTAGTAAGTCTGATAATGCCACGTGCTGGCAAGGATGTAAGACCCAGGAGCTCTTATATTCTGCTAGCAATAGTGTAAACTTATAATGTTGCACTTTGCTTCTCTGGGAAACAGGCTCTGAGACAGAGATCTGTGTACGGAAGATATTGGAGAGTGTGCTTGGGAGCAATACTTGTAAGGAGGGAGAGAAGTAACATTCAGCAAAAAGAGAAGTTGAGCACTCCTTACTCCTCTTCCCCAAGACCCTGGCAACCATGAATAGGCTTTCTATCTTTATGAATTTTATTTCATATGACATATATCCTTTTGTGAATGGCTTCTCTTACTCAGCATGTTTTCAAAGTTCATCCATATTGTAACATGTATTAGTACTTCATTCCTTTTGATGACTGAATATTTCATTGTATAGATATATCACATTTTGCTTATTCATTCATTAGTCAGTGAATACTTTGGTTGTTTCTGCCTTTTGACTATCATGAATAGTGCTGCCATGAACATTTATGTGCAAGTGAACATCTATTTTCAATGGGTATATAGCCAGGAGTGGAATTGCCGGGTCATATAGTAATTCTATTTTTAACTTATTGAGGAACTGCTAAACCATTTTCCATAGTAGCTGCAACATTTTTCACCCTACCAGCAATGCGTGAGAATTCTACTTTACCCACACCCTTGGCCAACACTTGTTATTTTCTGTTTTTTTAATTATTATTATTATTATTAAAGCCATTCTACCAGATGTGAAGTGGTATCACATTGTGGTTTGATTTGCATTTCCCTAATGACTAATGACGTTGAACATCTTTTCATGTGCTTGTTGGTGATGTGTGTATCTTCTTTGGACAAATGCCTATTCCGAAGTGTTTTTTTTCTATCATCATCAAGCAATTCTCAGCAGACACTCACATGGTGTCTTACAAATTTAACTCAGTTCTGACACTATCTACCTGGAGGTAGCATCAGATCCCACAGGTTAAGGGCCCGGTCCCATAAGACTGCTCCCACATCAGACACCAATCAAAACGCTAGACATTCCACAGCCCCCGCCTCCAGTTTGATCATTTGGTTAGAATAGCTCACAGAATTCAGGGAAACGTTTACTTAGGTTTACCAGTTTATTATAAAAGATATTATAAAGGATCCAGATAAACAGCAAGATGAAGAGGTACACAGAATGAAGTCTGAAAGGGTCCCATGCACAGAAGCTTCTGTCCCTATGGAAGTGGTATATGCCATCCTCCAGTATATGGATAATTTTACCTGCCCAAAAGCTCATCAGATCACGTGTTCAAGAGTTTTTATAGAGCTTAATTTGCAGATTCTCCCTCTCCCTCTGCCCCATTCCAGAGGTTGATAGATGGGACTGAAAGTTCCAACCTTCTAATCACTTGATATTTGTGGTGACCAGCTCCATTCTGAAGCTATCTAGGGGCTCACTCTAAGTCACCTCATTGGCATAATAAACTCCCTGTGCTCTAAAGGGGGCTTCTTAATGAATAACAAAAGATACTTCTATTACTCAGGAAATTCCAAGGGTTTTAGACACTTTGTGCCAGGAACCTAGATACAATCAGCAAATATATTTCTTATTATACCACCCCTATTTAAGTCCTTTATCCATTTTAAAAATTGGATCATTTGTTTTTTTGTTGTTGAATTTTAAGACTTTATACATTCCAGATACCAGGCCTTTATCAGATAATATTGTTACTGAACTGAACTTGGGTCTACTCACCTGCTGCACAGCAAAGCCAATCTACTGACACCAGGTTATAGTGAAGGAAAGTACAGTGTTTGTTGCAGGGCACCAAGTGAGGAGAATAGGCAGCTAATGCTCAAAAGACCCGAACTCCCCGATGGCTTTCAGGGAAGGGTTTTAATGGCAATATTTGAGGTAATGGTTGCAGCTCGTGAACTTTCTTCTGATTGGTTGGTGGTGAGGTAATGGTGATGTTTCAGGAATCTTAATCATCAACCTTCTGGTTCCAGCCAGACTGGGGTCTACGTGCTTGTGGTCAACATGTAGTCACCATCCTCCACCTAGGGGGGTGCGGGTCTTGGCTCCTTCAGAACAACTCAAAGATCTGCATCAGATTGTTATGTATGTCCCTTTGAGGAGAACTAGGGCTCTGTTTTATCACTGAACTATTGTTTAAGCTATCATTACTTTATTTGCTTGATTGCTTTTCCTTTCTTTCTGCATTCCCTCACTTCCCCAACTAGTAACTGTTGAATCTGCTCTTTGAAACTTAGGGAAGGCCTAGGAGAATAAAGCCTTTTTCCATAAACAAGAAACAGGGGACATAGAGGGACTTTTGTACCCAGGAGGGCCCTGCAGGGTCTGCTCAGTTTCAATATAATTTACAAATATTTTTCTCCCTTTCTCCAGGTACTTTCACTCTCTCTCTCTTTTTTTTTTAATAAATTAATTAATTTTTTTAAAAAATATTTATTTATGGCTGTGTTGGGTCTTCGTTTCTGTGCGAGGGCTTTCTCCAGTTGCGGCAAGTGGGGGCCACTCTTCATCGCGGTGCGCGGGCCTCTCACTATCGCGGCCTCTCTTGTTGCAGAGCACAGGCTCCAGACGCGCAGGCTCAGTAATTGTGGCTCACGGGCCTAGTTGCTCCGCGGCATGTGGGATCTTCCCAGACCAGGGCTCGAACCCGTGTCCCCTGCACTGGCAGGCAGATTCTCAACCACTGCGCCACCAGGGAAGCCCTTTCACTCTCTTTATAGTGCGCTTTGGTGTACAAAAGTTTTTAATTTTGAAGGCTGATTTATGTATTTTTTCTTTTGTTACTTGTGATGTTGGTGTCATATCTAAGAATCCACAGCCAAATTGAGGTCATGAAAATTTACCCCCGTTTTCCTCTAAGAGCTTTACAGCTTTATCTCTTATATTTAGATCTTCACTGCATTTTGAGTTAATTTTTGTATATTGTGTGAGTTATGGGTTCAATTTCATTCTTTTACATGTGGATGTCCAGTTTTCCCAGCATCATTTGTTGAACAGACTATTCTTTCCCCATTGAATGGTCTTGGCACCTTCGTTGAAAATCAGTTGACAATAGATGTATGGGTTGTGACTAGGAATTCTGTGATTAAAACGGTAGCTTCCAAAGTGGGTATATACACCCCTGAAAGTATTTTACATGATCTGTTAGGATACAGAAAGTAATTTTATAAGCTATATATGTATTTTTAATTTAATATATAATTTATAAGATAAGTAAATTAAAATTATATATCCTTAAAATAACAAATTAATCGTATTTGTATTTACTTTGCTAAAAAAAAAAATTCCACTGAGTAAATCTGAAGATCTAGTTGACTTTATTCAACAATTCATGAGCAACCTCCCATCTAGTAAAGAGAAAGGCACTCTCGGGGTTGTACAAAATGGAAGGTTTTTGTAGGCAGAAGGAGAGTGGGACAAGAAGGGATTAACAAAAGAAAAAAAAAGGATTGTTTTAGGCCAAGTGGGGAAGGGAACAACAACACGGGGTGGGGAGGTTTGTTTTTTTGTTTTTGGTTTTATTTGGCTACGCTGCACAGCACGCTGGATCTTAGTTCCCCACCAGGGATCGAATCTGTGCCCCCTGCAGTGGAAGCACGGAGCCCTAACCACTGGACCGCCAGGGAATTCCCCAAACACAGGTTTCATTATGCATTCTTCCTCTGGGGGAAGGGGGAATAGAAAGGCCCACGTGACAGATTACCCCACTGGTGCTGATTAGAAAATCCCAGACTGGTCCACTAAGATTACATTACTGGGGAAGGCCGAAACTAAAATTAGGTCAGGTATTAAATCTAGGTTTGGTATCCTGGGCTTTAGCAAAAGTGACACCACTTTGGGCCTGTGGTTTTCTCTTTAACAGCTTTATACATTGACCCTGTGATATACCTTTTCTTTTATTTTCTGTATATTGTGACATATCACAGTGTATTTGCTGCAGGGTGTCATGGACATGATTAATCTTATTTTTGTAAAAAAAGTATTTTCAGTGCTAGACCAGCTACAATATTTTGTATTGAGATGGGAAAGCACAAATGCAATTTTTTGATACCACACGGAGTTTCACTAGCATAATCTTTCTCAATCTTTTCCCTCTAGAGGAGCTCTTGGAATAATTTTCAGGTCTCAGAGAACATCTGTATAATTTTTTTTTCTTACAGCTCATAGTACATTAGCATGATCATTATATTGTAGATATAACAATCCAATAATAATCGCCAATGATCTTTTTTATTTTATTTATTTATTTGGTTGCACTGGGTCTTAGTTGTGGCATACAAACTCTTAGTTGCGGCATGCATGTGGGATCTAGCTCCCTGACTAGGGATTGAACCCAGGCCCCCTGCATTGGAGCGCAGAGTCTTAACCACTGCGCCACTCCAATGACCTTTTGAGTAGAGAATAATCTTTTTTTTGAGGATCTGTTTATTTAAGCTGATTGATTAGCCTACTATGTTGTGAGGTTCTTCCTACTAACAAAAGATGTTAACTTATAATACCTACTTGATTTTTTATCTTAACCAACTATTCTGAAATTCTTATCACAAATTCCTACTAAAGGATATTCTAATGAGGTTGCTATGTGGTATATGTTGTGCGTGAGTATTTATTTTCCTTATTTAAAATTAAAATTTCTTTTAACCATCTGTCTTTGAAAAAGAATCAGATAATTAAGATTAGCTTACCTTTCTTGAAATCTATCTCCTTATTGCCTTGTCATAAATATTTAAAACTCATGAGGCAAATATAATACATTTTTGTTAAATAATTGGCTTAAGACAAAATGAAATTTAATTTTTTAAAGGTAGGGGAGTAGATTTAATTTACGTGATGGTCATAAATTGATTTTAATTAATGTTATTTACAATATGAAATTTATTGACAATGCTGAAAGTTACTAAAATTATAAACCAAACGATATGAATAAAAATATCACCTAAGACAGTTTGATTCAAGATTGTATAAAAGCATTCCCTTGCTGAGTGACATGATCAGGCTCCCATGTAGGTCTAGCAACTGCAAAATTATTATAGGCATGTTAATTTCATGATCTCTTTTATCAGACCATATAAAAGCATTAATACTACTCATTATGAAAGTAAAAGTAAAGAATGAAATTAACCTCTTAATTGAAACCTGTGCCTGTTTGTTTTTTTTTTTTTTTCCTGGTCCAACACACAGATTTTTTTTTTCCATTGGGGTATAGTTGTTTTATAATGTTGTGTTAGTTTCTACTGTACAGTGAAGTGGAGTTCCCTGTGCTATACAACAGGTTCTTATTAGTTATCCATTTTATACATATTAGTGTATACACGTCAATTCCAATCTCCCAGTTCATCCCACCCCCCAACCCCCGCTTTCCCCCCTTGGTGTCCATATGTTTCTTCTCTACATCTGTGTCTCTATTTCTGCCTTGCAAACCAGTTCATCTGTACCATATTTCTAGATTCCACATATATGCGTTAATATACGATATTTGTTTTTCTCTTTCTGACTTACTTCACTCTGTATGACAGTCTCTGGGTCCATCCACGTCTCTACAAGTGACCCAGTTTCGTTCCTTTTTATGGCAGAGTAATATTCCGTTGTATATATGCACCACATCTTCTTTATCCATGCTTCCATGACCTGACTATTGTAAATAGTGCTGCAGTGAACATTGGGGTGCATGTGTCTTTTTGAATTACGGTTTTCTCTGGGTATATGCCCAGTAGTGGGATTGCTGGGTCATATGGTAATTTTATTTTTAGTTTTTTAAGGAACCTCCATACTGTTCTCCATAGTGGCTGTATCAATTTACATTCCCACCAAGATTGCAAGAGGGTTCCCTTTTCTCCACACCCTCTCCAGCATTTGTTGTTTGTAGATTTTCTGATGATGCCCATTCTGACTCGTGTGAGGTGATACCTCATTTTAGTTTTGATTTGCATTTCTCTAATAACTACTGATGTTGAGCAAGTTTTCATGGGCCTCCTGGCCATCTTCGTTGGAGAAGTGTCTATTTAGGTCTTCCACCCATTTTTTGATTGGGTTGTTTGTTTTTTTAATATTGAGCTGCATGAGCTGTTTATATATTTTGGAGATTAATCCTTTGTCTGTTGATTCGTTTGCAAATATTTTCTCCCATTCTGAGGGTTGTCTTTTTGTCTTGTTTATGGTTTCCTTTGCTGTGCAAAAGCTTTTAAGTTTCATTAGGTCCCATTTGTTTATTTTTGTTTTTATTTCCATTTCTCTAGAAGGTGGGTCAAAAAGGATCTTGCTGTGATTTATGTCTAAGAGTGTTCTTCCTATGTTTTCCTCTAATAATTTTATAGTGTCTGGTCTTATATTTAGGACTTTAATCCATTTTGAGTTTATTTTTGTGTATGGTGTTAGGGAGTGTTCTAATTTCACACTTTTACATGTAGCTGTCCAGTTTTCACAGCACCACTTTTTGAAGAGACTGTCTTTTCTCCATTGTATATCCTTGCCTCCTTTGTCGTAGATTAGTTGAACATAGGTGTGTGGGTTTATCTCTGGGCTTTCT
This sequence comes from Balaenoptera borealis, assembly GCF_965194805.1. Classification (NCBI taxonomy): domain Eukaryota; kingdom Metazoa; phylum Chordata; class Mammalia; order Artiodactyla; family Balaenopteridae; genus Balaenoptera; species Balaenoptera borealis. The sequence goes on from NC_138871.1 coordinate 13,590,462, forward strand.
ATCCTGTTCCATTGATCTATGTTTCTGTTTTTGTGCCAGTACCATATTGTCTTGCTTACTGTAGCTTTGTAGTATAGTCTGAAGTCAGGGAGTCTGATTCTTCCAGCTCTGTTTTTTTCTTTTCCTCAAGATTGGTTTGGCTATTCAGGGTCTTTTGTATCTCCATACAAATTTTAAGATTTTTTGTTCTAGTTCTGTAAAGAATGCCACTGGTGATTTGATAGGTATTGCATTGAATCTGTAGATTGCTTTGGGTAGTATAGTCATTTTCACAATATTGATTCTTCCAATCCAAGAACATGGTATATCTCTCCATCTGTTTGTGTCATCTTTAATTTCTTTCATCAGTGTCTTATAGTTTTCTGAGTACAGGTCTTTTACCTCCTTCAGTAGGTTTATTCCTAGGTATTTTATTCTTTTTGTTGCAGTGGTAAATGGGATTGTTTCCTTAATTTCTCTTTCTTACCTTTCATTGTTAGTGTATAGGAATGCAAAAGATTTCTGTGCCTTCATTTTGTATCCTGCAACTTTACCAAATGCAATGATTAGCTCTAGTAGTTTTCTGGTGGCATCTTTAGGATTTTCTATGTACAGTATCATGTCATCTGCAAACAGTGACAGTTTTACTTCTTCTTTTCCAATTTGGATTCCTTTTATTTCTTTTTCTTCTCTGATTGCCGTGGCTAGGACTTCAAGAACTATGTTGAATAATAGTGGCAAGAGTGGACACCCTTATCTTGTTCCTGATCGTAGAGGAACTGCTTTCAGTTTTTCACCATTGAGAATAATGTTTGCTGTGGGTTTGTCATATATGACCTTTGTTATGTTGAGGTAGGTTCCCTCTATGCCCACTCTCTGGAGAGTTTTTATCATAAATGGGTGTTGAATTTTGTCAAAAGCTTTTCCTGCATCTGTTGAGATGATCATATGGTTTTAATTCTTCAATTTGTTAATATGGTGTGTCACATTGATTGATTTGCATATATTGAAGAAGTCTTGCATCCGTGGGATAAATCCCACTTGATCATGGTGTATGACCCTTTTAATGTGTTGTTGGATTCTGTTTGCTAGTATTTTGTTGAAGATTCTTGCATCTATATTCATCAGTGATACTGGTCTGTAATTTTCTTTTTTTGTAGTATCTTTGTCTGGTTTTGGTATCAGGGTGCTGGTGGCCTTTTAGAATGAGTTTGGGAGTGTTCCTTCCTCTGCATTTTTGGATGAGTTTGAGAAGGATGAGTGTTAACTCTTCTCTAAATGTTTGATAGAATTCACCTATGAAGCCATCTGGTCCTGGACTTTTTTTGTTGGAAGATTTTTAATCTCAGCTTCAATTTCATTACTTGTGATTGGTCTGTTCATATTTTCTATTTCTTCCTGGTTCAGTCGTGGAAGGTTATACCTTTCTAAGAATTTGTCCATTTCTTCCAGGTTGTCCATTTTATTGGCTTGTAGTAATCTCTCATGATCCTTTGTATTTCTGCAGTGTCAGTTGTTACTCCTCCTTTTTCATTTCTAATTCTGTTGATTTGAGTCTTCTCCCATTTTTCTTGATGAGTCTGGCTAATGGTTTATCAATTTTGTTTATCTTCTCAAAGAACCAGCTTTTAGTTTTATTGATCTTTGCTGTCCTTTCCTTCATTTCTTTTTCATTTATTTCTGATCTGATCTTTATGATATTTTTCCTTCTGCTAACTTTGGGGTTTTTTTGTTCTTCTTTCTCTAATTACTTTAGGTGTAAGGTTAGGTTGTTTATTTGAGATTTTTCTTGTTTCTTGAGGTAGGATTGTATTGCTATAAACTTCCCTCTTACAACTGCTTTTACTGCATCCCATAGGTTTTGTGTCATCATGTTTTCATTGTTATTTGTCTCTAGGTACTTTTTGATATCCTCTTTGATTTCTTCAGTGATCTCTTGGTTATTTAGTAGCGTATTGTTTAGCCTCCATGTGTTTGGGTTTTTTTACGGTTTTTTCCTGTAATTTATTTCTAATCTCATAGCATTGTGGTCAGAAAAGATGCTTGATACAGTTTCAGATTTCTTAAATTTACTGAGGCTTGATTTGTGACCCAAGATGTGATCTATCCTGGAGAATGTTCCATGTGCACTTGAGAAGAAAATGTAAGCTGCTGTTTTTGGAGGGAATGTCCTATCAATATCAATTAAATCTATCTGGTCTATTGTGTCATTTAAAGCTTTTGTTTCCTTATTAATTTTCTGTCTGGATGATCTGTCCATTGGTGTAAGTGAGGTGTTAAAGTCCCCCACTATTATTGTGTTACTGCTGATTTCCCCTTTTATAGCTGTTAACATTTGTCTTATGTATTGAGGTGCTCCTATGTTGGGTGCATATATATTTATAATTATATAATTATATGTAATTATATATATAATATATATATATATTATATATATATAATTATATATATATAATTATATATATATATTATATATATATAAAATATATATATATATATAATTATATATATATAATTATAATATCTTCTTCTTGGATTGATCCCTTGATCATTACATAGTGTCCTTCCTTGCCTCTTGTAATATTCTTTATTTTAAACTATTTTATCTGATATGAGTGTTGCTACTCCAGCTTTCTTTTGATTTCCATTTGCATGGAATATCTTTTTCCATCCCCTCACTTTCAGTCTGTATGTGTCCCTAGGTCTGAAGTGGGTCTCTTGTAGACAGCATATATATGGGTCTTGTGTTTGTATCCATTCAGCAAGCCTGTGTCTTTTGGTTGGAGCATTTAATCCATTCACCTTTAAGGTAATTTTCAGTATGTATGTTCCTATGACCATTTTCTTAATTGTTTTGGGTTTGTTTTTGTAGGTCCTTTTCTTTTCTTGTGTTTCCCACTTAGAGAAGTTCCTTTAGCATTGGTTGTAGAGCTCGTCTGGTGGTGCTGAATTCTTTTAGCTTTTGCTTGTCTTTAAAGCTTTTGATTTCTCTGTCGAATCTGAATGAGATCCTTGCCAGGTAGAGTAATCTTGGTTGTAGGTTCTTCCCTTTCATCACTTTACGTATATCATACCACTCCCTTTTGGCTTGCAAAGTTTCTGCTGAGAAATCAGCTGTTAACTTTATGGGAGTTCCCTTGTATTTTATTTGTCATTTTTCCCTTGTTGCTTTTAATAATTTTTCTTTGTTTTTAATTTTTGTCAATTTGATTACTATGTGTCTCGGCATGTTTCTCCTTGGGTTTATCCTGCCTGGGACTCTCTGTGCTTCCTGGACTTGGGTGGCTATTTCCTTTCCCATGTGAGGGAAGATTTTTACTATCATCTCTTCAAATATTTTCTCGGGTCCTTTCTCTCTCTCTTCTCCTTCTGGGACCCCTATAACTCAAATGTTGCTGCACTTATTGTTGTCCCAGAGGTCTCTTAGGCTGTTTTCATTTCTTTTCATTCTTTTTCCTTTATTCTATTCTGTGGCAATGATTTCCACCATTCTGTCTTCCAGGTCACTTATCCGTTCTTCTGCCTCAGTTATTCTGCTATTGATTCCTTCTCATGTATTTTTCATTTCAGTTATTGTATTGTTCATCTCTGTTTGTTTGTTCTTTAATTCTTGTAGGTCTTTGTTAAACATTTCTTGCATCTTCTGAGTCCTTGCCTCCATTCTTTTTGCGAGGTCCTGGATCATCTTCACTATCATTATTCTGAATTCTTTTTCAGGAGGTTGCCTGTCTCCACTTCATTTAGTTGTTTTTCTATGGTTTTATCTTGTTCCTCCATCTGAGACATAGTCCTCTGTGTTTTCATTTTGTCTATCTTTCTGTGATTGTGGTTTTTGTTCTGCGGGCTGCAGGATTGTAGCTCTTCTTGCTTCTGCTGTCTGCCCTCTGGTGGATGAGGCTATTTAAGAGGCTTGTGCAAGCTTCCTGATGGGAGGGACTGGTGGTGGGTAGAGCTCAGTAAAACTTTAAGCCGCTTGTCTCCTGATGGGTGTGGCTGTGTTTCCTCCTTATTGGCTGTTTGGCTTGTGTCCACCCAGCACTGGAGGCTACAGTCTCTTTGGTGGGGCTAATGGCGGACTCTGGGAGACCTCACGCCAATGAGTACTTCCCAGAACTTCTGCTGCCAGTGTCCTTGTCCCCGTAGTGAGCCACTGCTGCTCCCTGCCTCTGCAGGAGACCCTCCAACACTAGCAGGTAGGTCTGGTTCAATCTCCTCGGGGTCACTGCTCCTTCCCCCTGGGTCCTGATGCGCACATTATTTTGTGTGTGCCCTCCAAGAGTGGGGTCTCTGTTTCCCCCCCAGTCCTGTCAAAGTCTTGCAATCAAATCCCACTGGCCTTCAAAGTCCAATTCTTTGGGGATTCCTCCTCCCATTGCTGGACCCCAAGGTGGGAAGCTTGACGTGGGGTCAGAACCTTCAATCCAGTGGGTGGACTTCTGATATAATTGTTCTCCAGTTTGTGAGTCACCCACCCAGTGGTTATGGGATTTGATTTTATCTTGATTGTGCTCCCTTACCATCTCACTGCAGCTTCTCCTTTGTCTTTGGATGTTGGGTATCTTTTTTGGTGAGTTCCAGTGTCTTTCTGTTGATGATTGTTTAGCAGTTAGTTGTGGTTCCAGTGGTCTCTCAAGAGGGTGTGAGCACACGTCCTTCCACTCTGCCATCTTGAACCAATCTCTCCTCCACAGATTTCATTTTCAACTGAAATGAGACAATTTCTGATGCTTGTTAAATAAGAAAAAAACTTATTTACACATTTAAGAAAAGTTAAACACGTCAGCAAACTGTTCATTGTTTTTCCATAAATAGCAGGATCCTACTTTTTCAGAGGAATCCAGAACTTATTAACCTCATCTTGAGTATACAATTAGACTGCATCTCAAAAAGTCCTTCTCTTCTCCAAAAGGCACAGTTCTCAGGCTGAGCAGCAGGTTCAGGTTATGTCAGTTGCCTAAGTTATCACTTGTGTATACAGGGAGTGTGATTCAGCATGATTCTGTGGTTCTTCCAGGAGGTTTTCAATAAGATGTGAGGTTTGCAGAGACCCTTCTTCACCTTCAAACCTAATCAACAGTGGAAACACATCAGTATTTCCCTTTGCAACATAATTTGTCAAAAGATTCCATTTTTTCTAAATCCAAGAACCTTGCCTCTTGAAGTTAAAATGTTTTCTCCAAGGTTTTATGATTCATGTTTTAGCCCAAACACCTACTGAGAATTCTTTCTCTGCTAAACCACTATATTTCTGTTTGTAGCAGATTTATGTGCTCTTTATCCATGTGTCCATGCAGTTTATAAAATATTCTCAATTGTATTGGCCACTTTTTAATAAAGTTGACTGTTTTTGTCACATCATGTAGACTTTTAAAATTTCTTCTTTAATAGGCTTTGACACCAGCACCTCACTGTGGAAAAAACAATATGTTGTGAACAAAGTCAGAATTTTCTTTGTTCTTTAGAGGCAAAGCCTCTCCTGGGGACAACCTTTGGTGGGCCCATTCAGTACAGATGCCCACACAGTTCTTCCAGGTCAGATCTTTTGATTCCAGATACAAAGACAAAATATTAAATGTATCTTGGCCTTGACTTGTTTAGGGAGCTCCTTGCAGAAGAAGAAGAAAATGTTCTCAATTTTCACCATTTTTTACAAATCTTACCAATGTTATGCTACAACATTTATTGGTAAAATATGTTGACTCATCAACCTGGATAGAAAAACAATTGTTGTTCAGTCTATCACACAAAACTTTGTTGGTCTAATGTTATGTGTCCCTAATATGTTGACTGATTATACTGCTGGGTGATTTTTCCTTTTCTGGACAATAAATAAATGCTACTAAATAACATGCTTTCTGAGCTTTTTCACCAATTGTGACTTTTTTTTCTTTCCTATGTTTTTATTGAAGTATAGTTAATTTTCAGTGTTGTGTTAGTTTCAATTGTACAGCAAAGTGATTCATATTTATATATATATACTTTTTCAGATTCTTTTCCATTATAGGTTATTACAAAATATTGAATATAGTTCCCTGTGGTGTACAGTAGGTCCTTGTTGTTTATCTATTTTATACATAGTAGTGTGTATATGTTAACCCCAAATTTTCTATCCCCTTTGGTAACTATAAGTTTGTTTTCTATATCTGTGAGTCTATTTCTGTTTCATAAATAAGTTCATTTGTATCATTTTTTTAGATTCCACTTATAAGTGATATCATATGATATTTGTCTTTCTGTGTCTGATTTACTTCACTTAATATGGTAATCTCTATGTCCATCCATGTTGCTGCAAATGGCATTATTTCATTCTTTTTTATCGCTGAGTAGTATTCCACTGTGTATATATACCACATCTTCTTTATCCATTCATCTGTCTATGGACATATATGTTGCTTCCATGCTTGACTATTGTAAATAGTGCCACTATGAACATCGGGGTGCATGTATCTTTTTGAATTCAAGTTTTCTTCAGATATATATCCAGAAGTGGGATTGCAAGATCATATTGTAACTGTATAGTTTTTTAAGGAACCTCCATACTATTCTCCATAGCGGCTGCACCTATTTTCATTTCCACCAACAGTGTAGGATGATTCTTTTTCTCCACACCCTCTCCAGCATTTATTATTTGTAGACTTTTTAATGATGACCATTCTGACCAGTGTGAGGTGATACCTCATTGTAGTTTTGATTTGCATTTCTCTAATAATTAGCAATATTGATCATCTTTTCAGGTGCTTATTGGCCATCTATATGTCTTCTTTGGAGAAACGTCTAGTTAGGTCTTCTGCCCATTTTTTGATTGGGTTGTTTGATTTTTTTGTTTTTGTTTTTTATTAAACTGTATGAGCTATTTTGTATACTTTGAAAATTAATCCCTTGTTAATAACATCATTTGCAAATATTTTCTCCCAGTCTGTAGTTGTCTTTTCATTTTGTTCATGGTTTCTTTTGCTGTGCAAAAGCTTTTTTAAATTTATTTATTTATTTATTTTTGGCTGTGTTGGGTCTTCGTTTCTGTGCAAGGGCTTCCTCCAGTTGCGGCAAGCGGGGGCCACTCCTCATCGCGGTGCACGGGCCTCTCACCGTCGCGGCCTCTCTTGCTGCGGAGCACAGGCTCCAGACGCGCAGGCTCAGCAGCTGTGGCTCACGGGCCCAGTTGCTCCGCGGCATGCAGGATCCTCCCAGACCAGGGCTCGAACCCGTGTGCCCTGCATTGGCAGGCGGACTCTCAACCACTGCGCCACCAGGGAAGCCCTGTGCAAAAGCTTTTAAGTTTAATTAGATCCCATTTGTTTGTGACTTTATTTTTTTTAACAGTGGTTACTCTGTTTCAAGATTCCAATAGCCACTTAAAATAATCAGCCTCCTTACTTTTCAAATGACTGGGATTTGAAGTTAAGTATCTTTGCAATTTGTGGGAGACACTGCTTACTTTGTAAGCTGTTTAGTACAGACATGCACAAAGGAATAGAACAACTTGGATTATCAGAGTCCATTGTCCCCAGGTACAATGAGATGCTTCAAAAGATTGAAACTCTTCATCGTAAACTCGATCAGACTCTTTCTCTTCCATCTTACAACTTGTCTTTAAAAGTAATCCTGTTGGACAAACACACATGTTTAAGAACACAAACACTAATAAAATATGAAATGGTAGATTGTTATAAATAACTTTATGAGAAGAATTACTGCAAAATGTGACATTTTTACTGTGCAATTCAGTTCTAACTAACGCAACCCATGCTTTCAGTGATTATAGTTTATGAATAAGTGAAATGAATAACAGCAATGTTATAAGAAATGGGAGGGAGGCATTGATAATACTCTGTTATAAAGTACTTGCACTACCCATGAAGCATTATAGTGAATTAGTTGTAAATGTAGATTGCAAGCCCTAGGGAAACCACTTTAAAATATTTTTAAAGAAGTATAATTGATATGCCAAGAGAGGAGAAAAAATGGAATCATATAGAATGCCCAATTAAAACTAGAGAAGTCAGAAAGAGTGGAAGACAAAAAAGAAACAAAGAATAAGGGCAACAAATAGAAAACACTTAAAATATGGTAGATATTAATCCAACTATATCAATAATTAAATGTGAATGGTCTAAATACAACAATTAAAAGACAGAGACTGTCAGAATGGATAAAAATGCAAGATGCAACTATATGCTGTTGAAAAGAACCCCATTTAAAATATAAAGATACAGATTAAAAGTAAAGATATGGAGAACAATATACCATGATAGCACTAGTCAAAAGAAAGCTGGTGTGACGCATGAATTTCACACAAAGCAGACTTCAGTGCAAGGAAAATTATCAGAGATAACAAGGGGCATTACACAATGATAAAGAGGTCACTTCTCCAAGAAAACATAACAATCCTTAATGTGTATGCACCTAACAACAGAGCATCAAAATACATGAGGCAGAAACTGGTAAAACCGCAAGGAGAAATACATGAATCCACTATTATATTTGGAGACTTCAACACCACTTTATTAGTATTGGAGAGTTACAACGGGCATAAAATCAGCAATTACATAGTTGAACTAAACAGCACCATCAACCAACTGGATCTCATTGGTACTTATAGAATACTTCATCCAACAAAAATAGAATACACATTCCTCTCAAGCTCACATGGAACATTCACCAAGAAAGACCACATACTTACTCATAAAATATACCTTAACAAATTAAAAGAACAGAAATCATATAGCATATGCTCTCAAATGACAGTGGAAGTAAACTAGAAATCAATAACAGAAAGACAGCTGGAAAATCCCAAAATCTTTGGTAGTTAAATAACATATTTCTAAATAACAAAGGAGTTGAAGAAGAAGTTTCAAGAGAAATTAAAAATTATTTTTAAAAAAATTAAAATGAGAATATAACTTATCAAAATTTGTAGGATACAGTGAGAGCAGTGCTTAGAGAGAATTTTATACCACTAAAGGCATATATTGGAAAAGAAGAAAGATCTAAAATTAATAATCTAATTACCTTAGGAAACTAGTAAATAGTAATAAAATTAGTAATAAAAATTTTTTGAACTATTAATAAATATTAGAACAGAAAACAATGAAATTGAAAACAGGAAATCAACAAGAAAAAAAATCAATGAAACCAAAAAGCTGGTTCTTTGAAAAGATCAGTGAAATTGATAAACCCCTAGTCAGGATAACCAAGAAAAAAAGATAAGGCACAAATTACTAATCTCAAAAGTGAAGAGGGGCCATCACTACTGATACCATGAACATTAAAAGAATAGTAAAGGAATGTTATGAACAACTCTGTGCCCAGAAATTTGATAACTTGAATGAAATGGACCAATTTCTTGAAATACACAATCTACCAAAACTCACACAAGGAGGAATAGGCTATATGAGTAGGCCTAAATCTATTAAAGAAATTGAATCAATAATTAATAAACTTGCAAAACAGAATGCACCAGGTCTAGATTGTTTCCCTGGTGAATTTTATCAAATATCTAAGGAAGAAATTATACCAATTCTCTATAATCTCTTCCAGAAAATAGAAATAGAGGGAATACTTTCTAACTCATTCTATGAGGCCAGCATTACCCTAACCAATTACCAAAACCAGAGAAATATATTACAAGAAGGAAAAAAAAAAACTACACAGTGATATCTCTCATGAATAATGGTGCAAAAATCCTCAATAAAATGTTAACAAATAGAATCCAAAAATGTATTTTTAAAATGTATACACTATGGCCAAGTGGAATTTATTACTCCACGTATGCAGAGCTTGTTCAATATTTGAAAATCAATCAATATAATCTACCACATCAGCACACTAAAGAAGAAACATCATATGATCAAATGCAGAAAGAACACTCAACAAAATCCAACACCCATTTATAAAAAAAACTCAGCAAACTAGGAATAGAGAGGAACTTCCTAAGCTTGATGAAGAATATGTATAATAAACCTGTAGCTAACATCATACTTACTGGTGGAAAGCTAGACTCTTTCCCTCTAAGATCAGGAACTAGGCAGGGATGTCTCCTCTCACCACTCCTATTCAAATTGTACTAAAAGTCCTTGTTAAAGCAATAAGGCAAGAAGAGTAAATAAAAAGTATACAGGCCAAGAAGGAAGAAATAAAACTTTGTTCATGCAGATGATATGACTGTCTCTGTAGAAAATCTCAAAGAATTGACATGGTAGCAACAACAACAATGAAGTCCAAAATTCCTGGAACTAATAAGAAATTATATCAAGGTTGCCAAACATAAGGTTAACATACAAAAGTCAATTGCTTTGCACAGCAAAGGAAACCATTAACAAAACAAAAAAATAACCTATAGACAGGGATTGCAAACGATGTGACTGACAAAGGGTTAATATCCAAAGGGTTAATATCCAAAATATACAAACAGCTCATACAACTCAATATCACAAAAACAAACAACTTAATTTAAAAATGGACAGAAGACCTAAATAGGCATTTCTCCAAAGAAAACATACAGATGGCCAAAAAGCACTTGAAAATGTGCTTTCAATATCACTAATTATTTGAGAAATGAAAATCAAAAGCACAATGTGGTATCACCTCACACTGGTCAGAATGGCTTTCATCAAAAAGTCTATAAATAATAAATTCTGGAGAGGGTGTGGAGAAAAGGAGCCCTCCTACATTGTTAGTGGGAATGTAAATTGGTGCAGCCACTATGGAAAACAGTATGGAAGTTCCTTAAAAAACTAAAAATAGAGTTACCATATGACCCAGCAATCCCACTCCTGAGTATATATCCAGAAAAACATAAAACAAAAACTCTAATTCAAAAAGATACTTGCACCCCATTGTTCATAGCAGCACTATTTACAATAACCAAGACATGGAAGCACCCTAAATGTCCATCAACAGATGAATGGATAAAGAAGATGTGGTATGTATATGTGTGTGTATATATATATATATATACACACATACACACACACATATATACATATATATGTATATACATATGTATATATATACATATGTGTGTATATATATATACAATGGAATATTACTCAGCCATAAAAAAGAATGAAATATTGCCATTTGCAGCAACATAGATGGACCTAGAGAATATTATATTTAATGAAGTAAGTCAGAGAAAGATAAATACTATATGATATTACTTATATGTTGAATCTAAAAGATAATACAAATGAATCTATATGCAAAACAGAAACAGACTCAGAGACATAGAAAACAAACTTATGGTTACCAAAATGGAGAGGAAGGGAGGGAGGGACAAATTAGGAGTATAGAATTAACAGATACAAACTACTCTACATAAAACAGATAAGCAATAAGGATTCACTGTATAACACAGGGAATTATATTCAATATCTTGTAAGAACCTATGATGGAATAGAATCTGAAAAAATAGATATAACTGAATCACTTTGCTGTACACATGAAACTAACACAATATTGTAAATCAGTTACACTTCCAAAAAACAGTCAATTGCTTTGGTATGTGCCAGCAATAACCAATTGGAATTTTAAAATTTAAAAATTACACCATTTACATTAGCACCCTCCCCCCCCCAGAAGGACATACTTAAGTATAAATCTAACAGAATATGAACAGAGCTATTTAAAGAAAACTACAAAACTCTTATAAAAGAATTGTGGAAAGGAGATCAATATTATTAAGATGTCAGTTTTTCATACTTGAAATCAATGCAATCACAATCAAAATCCCAAGTTATTTTATGGATGTTGACAGATTCTAATGTTTAGAGAGGCAAAAGACTCAGAAATAGCCAACACAATATTGAAAAGAAGAACAGGGAATTCCCTGGTGGTCCAGTGGTTAGGATTTGGCACTTTCACTGCAGGGGCCTGGGTTCTACCCCTGGCTGGAGAACTAAGATCCCGCAAGCTGCATGTGGCCAAAAAAAGAACAAAGTTGGAAAACTGACACTACAAAACTTTAAGACTTATGGTAAAACTACAGTAATCAAGACAGTATGATATTTGGCAAAAGAATAGATAAATAGGTCAATGAAAAGAAATAGAGAGCGCAGAAGTAGAATCACACAATATAGTCAACTGATCTTTGACAAAGGAGCAAAGACAATTCAATGGAAAAAGGATAGTCTTTTCAACAAATAATGCTGGAACAACTGGACATCCACATGGAAAAAAAAGAATCTGGGCATATACCTTACATCTTTCACAAAAATTAACTCAAAAAGGATCATAAGTCTAAAGGTAAAATGCAAACTATAAAACTTCTAGAAGATAACAGAAGAAAAAATCAGCACAATCCATGAAAGAAAAATCTGTGAAGTTGAACTTCAAAAAAATTAAAAACTTCTGGTCAGAGAAAGACACTAAGTGAATGAAAAGACAAGTCAAAGACTAGGGGAAAATATTTGCAAGACACATACTTGATAAATGACATATATCCAAAATATACAAAGAACTCTTAAAGCTCAACAATAAAAAGACAACCCAATTGTAAAATGGGCAAAAGATCGAGCAGACACCTCACCAGAAAGACATACATATATCAAATAAGCATATGAAAATATGCTCACCATTATATGTCATAAGGGAATTGCACATTAAAACCAATGAGATACCACTACACACCCATTAGATTGGCTAAAATCAAAACATTGACAACACCAAATGCTGACGAAGTTGTAGAACAACAGGAACTCATTGGGGGTGGGAATACAAAATGGTACAGTCACTTTGTAGGGTTTTTGTTTTGTTTTGTTTTTGTTTGCTTTTTCCTAGTAAAAAATTGTATTTACTTAGAAGCATTCAGAATGTCAACAAAAGAGCTGCAACTTTTTTTCTTTCTTTTGCGATTATGGACTGGTATTCAGTTAACAAAACAACAATTATTTCATATAAGCTGCATCAGAGACAACTGAAGATGAAAAAACTACCATCCCCATATATAACTAATTTGTGCTGTGCACCAACAAGAACCTGCTTTAAATTTCCATGCCAATTTACAACCCCCATACCGTACCAGGCAAGGTTAGTGGCTGTGGAAAGTACCACCAGGACACAGCTATCTAAATACACATTCAGTAGTGTGTTAACTGTACAAAAAAAGGCACTGTACAGTTCAAAAACAAATCATACACAGCCTTACATTTCAATTTTTTTCTTTAAAAGGGGTGAGTTGTGTACGGGGGGGTTAAATACTTTATGGACAAGAAAAAAAAACTGCACTAGAACCAACTTATTCATCATCTTCTTCTTCCTCTTCATCCTCATCTTCCTCATCTTCCTCTTCTTCCTTCTTTTTCTTTCTTTTCTCAGCCTTGACGATTCCCTTTTTTGCTGCATCAGGCTTCCCTTTAGCTCCTTATGCAGCAATATACTTTCTGTACTTTTCCTTCAGCTTAGGAACCTTCTTCTCATAAAGCTGCTTTTCATCTGCAGCAGTGTTACTCCACATCTCTCCCAGTTTTTTTGCAACATCACCAATGGATAGGCCAGGATGTTCTCCTTTGATTTTTGGATGATACTCAGGACAAAACAAGAAAAAGGCTGAAGGAGACCTCTTAGGTGCATTGGGATCCTTGAACTTCTTTTTTTGTTTCCCTTTAGGAGGAATATAAGTTTTCATTTTTCTTTAATAACAGGCCTTGTCTGCCTTTACCATGTCTTTGAATGTTCCTTTCTCTTTAGCAGACATGGTCTTCCACCTCTCTGAGCACTTGTTAGAAAACTCTGAGAAGTTGCCTAAAATATCTGAGTGCTTCTTCTTGTGCTCCTCCTAGCAAGTTTTACAAAGAATGCATATGATGACATTTTGCCTCTCGGCTTCTAAGGATCTCCTTTGCCCATGTTTAAGTATTTTTCCTCAGCGAGGCACAGAGTCGCCCAGTGCCCTTCTGGCTCTCACTTGCCTGGGCACTGTCTCTATGGAGCTCAATGACTGTATAGCCACTTTGGAAGACAGTTCGGCAGTTTCTTACAAAACAAAACATACTCTTACCATACAATCCAGCAGTTGCACTCCTTGATATTTATCTAATGAGTTAAAAACAAATTTCACATCAAAACTTGTACACGTGTTTATAGCAACCTTATTCATACCTGTAAACACTTGGAAGCAACCAAGATATCCTTCAATAGGTATATATATATAAACAAACTGTGGTATATTTATACAATAGAGTATTTTTCCTCATGAAAAGTAATGAGCTATGAAGCCATGAGAAGACATGGAGTAACCTTAAATGCATATTTCTAAGTGGAAGAAGCCAGTCTGAAAAGCCTGCATGCTGTATGATCCCAACTATACAGCATTCTAGAAAAGGAAAAATAGAGACAGTAAAAAATCAGGATTCTCGGGAAAAGAGGGAAGGATGAACAGGAGGAGCACAGAGAAATGTCAGGACAGTGAAACTACTCTGTATGATACTGTAATGGATACATTACATTATACATTTTTCAAAACACATAGAATCATACAACACAAAGAATGAACCCTAATGTAAACTATGGCCTTATTTAATAATAGTGTATCAATATTCATGTATCAATTGTTAACAAATGCATCACACTAATGCAAGATGTTAGTAATAAAGGAAACTGGGGAGGAAGGAGTTGGATAAAGAAGATATATGTTTCTCTAAACCTAAAACTGTTCTAAAAATAAAGTCTATCAATTATTTTTTAAAAACTCTATCTCCAGAGTTAATTTTAAAAAGGTAAAAACTTTTAAACAGGATTTTCTAACCTATTTAAAAGTTTCTAAAGCACTCTAGTGGGTTTTGAACACATTTATTTAAAATGTAAATGTAGCATATTCTGATTAGCTTGCAGGAACAATTGATTGTCATTAGGGAAGATGAAAATTGACTAGCCAAATTTCAACATAAATTTTTGCATAATTGTTGGATGAGATTGAAATATAAATCACTTGGAATTGATTATTTTTGTGAGGTGTCTTTTACAGCTATTTTAGATATTAAAACAAAACTTTAAATCCCTATGAAACAAAATGTCAAATCCAGATTTTAGCTAACATTTATTGTTACTGTGTACCAGACACAGTTCTGAGCACTTTATATGTATTAATGATGTATAGTATTCCAATAAAAATCCAACAGGTAGGTACCACTATTCATCCTATCATCCTATTTTACAGATGAAGAAACAGAAAGAAAGAAGAAAGAAAGAAAGAAAGAAAGAAAGAAAGAAAGAAAGAAAGAAAGAAAGAAAGAAAGGGAAAGAGAGAGAGAGAAAGAAAGAAAGAAAGAAAGGAGGGATGGAGGGAAAGAAGGAAGGGAAAAAGAAAAAGGGAAAAACAGTTAGGTGACATCATCAAGGTCATACTGACTTTAAGTGGACTAGCTGAGATTTGAACCCCAACAGTCTGTCTCTAAAACTTATATAAATTATTTTAAATATAAATAGATTAAGTACTCCAATTAAAAGGCAGAGGCTATCAGATTGGATTTAAAAATCAAGATCTAATTAAATGCTGTTTACAACATACGTACTTCACATTTAAATACACACATAGGTTGAAAGTAAAAGGATGGATAAAATATACCATGCAAACATTAATCATAATAAATCTGAAATGGCAATGTTAATATCGGACAAAATAGACACAAAACAAAGAGTATGAATAGAAAATTAAATGGGACATTTTCATGATAAAAGGGTCAATTCATCAATAAGACATGAACATTATAATATGTACACACCTAATAAAAAAGTTTCAAAATACACTAAGCAAAAACTGCAGAACTAAATGAAGACATAGACAAATCCACAATCATGTTTGAAGAGTTTAATATCTTTCTCTCAGTAGTTGATAGAACAAGCAGGCAAAAAGTCAGTAAAGACACAAGAGTTCAACAATACTATTAAGTGACTTGATCTAATTGACATTAATAAAACATAGAATACACACTCTTTTCGTGTGGAAATCATCATCATAAAGAAAATCTTGCACATGTTCATTTTTTGTAATAATGAAACACTTGAAACAAAACTGGAGAATTCATAAATAGTAGCATTTTTTACAAAGAAAAATCATACAGCAGCTAAATAATCAGAGCTAATTTCATTCATATGGATCAATATGGATAAATCTAAAAAAATCTAAGAATGTATGGAAATAGGTTAATATAAATGTTTCAGACATTGCATGAAAAAAAAAAAATCTAATAATGAGTAAAAGAAGCAAGTTGCAGAATGATAAGTACAGTGTGATACCAATTTATTAAAAGCCTTAAAACATACAAAACAATGTTGTATTTTAGTTATGGATACTACATACTTAATGAAAATGCACTGGCTGTTTGGGAATGACATATTGCCACTTCAGGACAGTGGTTACCTCAAAGAAAAAGGGGAGGGAAATGAGATCAGGCATTCAAATGTATTAGTAATATATTTTTTTAAGAAAAAAGGAACTAATAAAAATTACTTTTGCCATTACTTAAAATATTGAAAAACTAGATATTATCATAGTGCTTGACTGTGAGAGAATCCAACATTCCACCTACACCTATGTTGCTGAAAGCCTCTGGGCAAACCACACAACCAAGCAAGATGGTGTCCTCTCAAATTGATGATTGAGTGTTTTGGGGGAGAGAGTCTTAGTGCCCTTCCTTCCGTCTCAAAGGATGAGATGGCTCTCTTCCTATCCAATCCGTCTATGTCTACATATAATCCCCATCTCCTAGTCCCAACTCCAGGATCCTGTTCCATCAGTTATTGCCTCCCTCTCATGCTTGTTCAATCTCTTGCTCTTGATAGCCTATGAACATGCTCAGATCTCTGTTAATTAAAAAAGAAAACTGACCTTGGCCTTGATAATGTCATCTTTCTTTTTACCTGCAACTAAATTTTTCAAAAGGAAAGTCTAATTACTGCCATCCATTTTCTCAACTCGCAGCAATCTGGCACCCACTCCTATCACTCCTTTGAAACTGCTGTGGCAAGCTCACCAATGATCTAGTTTCCAAATCCAGAGGTTATTATGCAGTCCTTATCTCACCTACCTCTCTGAGACACTCTCTTTCTGAAATTTTTAACCCCTGGACTTCTAAGAGCCACAGCTTTCCCATTTATCTTGGTCCTCTCTTCTTCAGGCTTCTTCTTTGGCTTCTCATTGCCCACCCCCTCCACCTCAATGACTATTCTAACTAACCTTATCTACCTTATCTCTTCTTCTACCTATGTGCTGGTGATCTCCCAAATCTCCGCCTGTAGCAGGACCACTTCCAGACTTCTAGACCTATGCATCCAATTGACAAATAGTCCTCTCCACCTGGACATTCCACAAATATCTCAAATTCAACAAATACAAAATAAACTCATTAGCTTTCCTATGGTGCTATCTCCTCCTGCTCCCCATCTGCATTCCTTGTCTTAGTCAATGCATCTATGGCCACCCTAGTTACCCAGCAGTTAGATCTTCCTAATTCCTCATCCCCCAAATATCAACACACACTAAGTTTTGTTGCTCCTGTGTTAGTTCAGGCCCAGCTCATTTCTCACCTGTGCTATTGCCATAGTCTTCTGCCTAGAAATCTACCTGCAGGGTTTTCCTCAAACCATCCATTCTCCTCCCTACTGCCAAAGTCATTTTTCTAACATGCAAGTTTGATAAGTTCCCTCTCTTGCTTCAGATCCCTCAATGGCTTCCCTCTGTCCATGCCACAGAGTTCAAGTTCCTCAGCATGTCTCACAAGGTCCTTCATAATCTAGCCCCTGCTCACTCATTCAGACTCATCTCTAGTCCCTCCTCTGTTATACTCCAATAGTAATCAAAGAAATTAATATTGAAACACTTCTAAAGTATCAACACACAACTATTGAGCTATTAAAATAAGTGAAAAAACGTTTAAAAAACTTTATTTAATAGCACGAAACTGAAATTACTGAAATGTCCACCAAAGGAAGAATGGATAAGGAAATTGTGGCATCCTCAAGGGATAATATTACCAATAAAAAAGAATGAGCCACTGCCATACACAACAAGAACATGGATGAATTTCACAGATATAATAATGAGCAAAAGAAGGCAGACACAGGAGAATACAATCTGCATGGTTCTATTTATATGAAGTTCAAGAGTAGATGGAAAGGGTGATGGAAACCAGAATAGTGGTTACTTCTGGGGGTGGTATTGACTGGAAAGGAGCACAAGAGAAATATCTGGGGAGCCGGAAACATTCCAAATCTTCATCTGGGGGTGACTACATGGATTCTGTCTATCTCTCTATCTATGTCTATCTATCTCCCTCCCTCTCTCTCTCTCTCCCTCTCTTTGTAAATATTAATCAAGACATATAGTTAAAATTTGCATACTTTGCTGTATATATGCTACATCTTAATTTAAAAATTGCTGGGAAGTCCCTGGCAGTCCACTGGTTAGGACTCGGCGCTTTCACTGCAATGGCCCAGGTTCAATACCTGGTTGCAGAACTAAGATTCCACAAGCCACGCAGCACAGCCAAAAAATTAAAAATAAGCAAAAAATGCTAAATTTTTAGAAAGTTTGATAGCTGGGTATGGAGAGACAGATATATTGCTGGCTCCACTGTAAATTGATAACAATCTTTTGGAAAACGGTCAGGCAATATGTAATGAGAATTAATACTTGACATCATTTCACCCACCAATTCCACTTTTGGTAAAAAAAAATTTCCTAAGAAAATAACACGGAAAAAATTTAGAGAGCACTTGTAAAAACATGTTTAGAACAGTATTATCCACAAAAATGGAAAGTTGTATACAAACCAAATGTCCAATTACTGGGAAAAGTTTAAACTGTGGTAAAGGAATACAATAGAATTGCATATAACCATTTTAAATTGTCTTGCAACTTGGTCAAATACATAAACAATTATATCAAAATAATAATTCCAAAATTAGAATGCAAATATAATATACCAAATTATATCAGTTATCTATTATGCCCTACAAACTACCTACAATTTAGTGGCTTTTTTTTTCTTTTGGCCACACCATGCAGCTCATGGGATCTTAGTTCCCCAACCAGGGATTAAACCCACTCCCTCAACAGTGAAAGTGCAGTCCTAACCACTGGACTGCCAGGGAATTCCCTAAAATTTAGTGGCTTAAAACAACCATTTTATTTGCTCACACTTCTGTGGGTTAGCAATTTGGTCTGAATTTAGCTGCATGGTGTTTTAGCTGGCCTGACCTGGGGTCACTCTTGTGATTGTAGTCATCTGGCCGCTCGACTGGGGCTGGATGGTCTCAGACGGTTTCATTCACCTGGCTGGAGTTTGGTGCTGGCCGAAGGGTAGGCCTTTCTCTCTACATACTCTCTCATAGCAAGGAGGGCAGGTCAAGCTTCTTCACAGGATGGTGGCAGCATTGCAAGGGGGCAAGAGCAGAAACTGCAATCTCTTGATCAAAGCCAGTCATAAGCCAGTAGAGATTCAAGAGGGGAGGTAATAGACTCTATACCTTGATAAGAAGAACATCTAGGTCACATTGCAAAGGGTGTTATGAGAAGGAATGGTGGAGTATGTGGTCATTAAACAACTTACACACCAATGATTCACAGCCAATCCCACAAGGAACATATTAATCATGTGTAGTACGCTAATAAGGATTGAAGAAAGATCCAAAAAGCTGTAGCAAGTTGTTTTATACATATGATTTTTTTTCTGTAAAATTGTTTGCAAATTGTTTTTAGAACTAAGAAAAGAAATTTACATACCAAAATATATTCATTTGACCACATTAAAAGAGAACACAGACGACTATTTTGTGCACAAGCAGTGCTCATAAAAGGTATCAGATAAGTAACTCCAGTGTTTCAGATTCTATATTTAATGACAGAACAGATATGGCAGGGACCGAATCAGCTTTCCAGGAAGCTTCAAACAAAGATTTTCTGAAAGATTCCCCACAGTTTGTGATAGAAGAAAGTGCTACATACCTGCTTATGAGCAAAGGTTTTTATTTCACCTAGGACTTCTTAGTAGCACTGGCCTACACTACCAAAACAGGTTCCCCACTCATTATTTCAGATTTCTTCCACTCACTGAACATGTGTCCTCACATTCTTATTTCTAAAAACTTTGTACTTCACATCCATACTCCTTTGCTACCCATTATTGTATTTATTTTACCATTTTGTTCTGATTTCTTCTTGCTTAGATGCCTAAGATTTCTCCTAGATATAAGGACGTACAGCCCCTAAAACTTAGTGTGACTAAACTGAACTCATGTCCCCCCAAACCTGCTGCTCTTTCTGCCCCCCTGGGTTAGTGGCATCTTCATCATTTTAGGCACATCCAGGCTCAAAACTCTGGAGTCACCTCCATTCCCTCCCTCTCCCTCTTCAGCTAGCATCCTGTTGGCTTCCTCAGCCAGCTGAGTTGACCTTTGAAAAGCCTCTTCTGACTGCTTCCATTCTAATCCCCAAGGAAGCCCAATTCAGGACCTTATTAACTCTTGCCTAATTACAGCTGCCTCTCATCTCTTCATGATTTTTTTTCCATGCCTCATGCTGACATCTGCATTATCCTTATAAAATAGACCAGTCCAGGTACCCCGATCAGGAAATTCAAGTACCACTTGTCTTCTAGGTTATAGACAGAAGGGGATATTTACCTCCTTCCCTGCCCTTAGCAGCTGAGGTTTTGTGACATAAAAGATTGGACACCAAGCTTGAACTCTTGGAGAGTCAGGAGGAGAGTCTGAGGGTTGAAGATGAAGTACATCTAAGGTTAGGGGTAATACTTTGTGGATCAAAATGTCGTCTACAGACCAACAGAACCAGTAGCACGTGCGAGTTTGCAAAAATGCAGAATTTCAAGAGCTACCCCAGACCTACCCCAGAGTCAGGATCTGCATCTTAGCACTATGCATGTGATTTATGTGCACACTAAAGTTTGGGGAGCATTCTAAGGGGCACCCTTTGTGCACTACTTTAATCCTTTTGGCCTCAGATCTTACTCCAGTGGAGACTCCTGGAGCTTAGTTTCGCAAAGTAGTGTAGCCCACATGAGATTGCCTGCCCTCAGAGCAGGGCCAGCTTCGTGCGTCTGAGATGGGTCTGTGCACTCACACACGGAAGGGCCCCACACTGGGTCTAATTCTCTGCTGTCGCCATCTTGAAATTGTCAACGATTTTTGAACAAGGGGCTCTGTATTTTCATTTTGCACTGAGTCCTGCAAATTATGTAGCTGGTCCTGCTCCAGGATAGGGAGAAACAGCAAAGTCTGGGTCACAGGCTGAGTGATTTCTCTTTAGGACATCCATAAGCTCCCAGACTCTTCTATGATCCTAATGGAATTGGGAGGGTGGGGAGAACTCCTCCCCAATACCTTCATCTGGAATGAAACTGGGTTTTTGCAACTCTGACAAATGGGGGAATGAAGCAAATTTGATTTGATTTTGGAACACAAAAGAGTATAATAGTACTTGCATTTCAGGTTACAGAGCAAATTCTTACCCCTTCCATGAAGACTTTATTATGTCAGGCGTATATTTAAAATTCTGTGGTGGCTTTCCATTACCCAGAAACTAAAGTACAAACCTTGTAGTAAAACATTCGAGGTTTTGTTTGATCTAATGCCACCCTAGTCTACTACCCACTAAATTCTCTCTTGAACCTTAAAGATGGGGGATAGGGGGTGGAGGGAGTCAAGTCTTCCTTCCACCCTCATCCCCCGTCCACCCAGACCACATACTTGACTCCAAATAGCCAACCCTGATATTAGGTTCTTATGAGTACACAGAAACTTTAAGCATTTATACAAATAAATAATATGCACTTTGTTTCCTTTTCTTATACAAAAGGTAGCATACTGTATTCACTGTTCTCTCCATTATTTTACTTATGCTACTGTCCTTAGCTTGGGATATTTTTCTATATCATCTTCATTACTATGTCAAGCAATCTTCAACACTCATTGCAAACCCCTTGCCTGAGCATTCCCAAATCCCACTAGTTGCAATTTAAGATTATGTTCCTGGGAAATTAAATAGGAACTGTATAACTGAACTGTAATTAGCTGTTCAATATCTCAGAAAGTGTCTTAGTTTTGACTTAAAAATGGCATTTCATATGGGTAATCAGATTTAAATTTAAATAGACTTTTCCCTCCCCTCTTTAGATTGCTATAGGATCCTTTTCTTACTGAGAAGCATAGCATTTAGTGACCTATATTCTTTTATTCCAACACTTCGCATCAATAATATTAACCCTGTATGAATCTAAGTCTTTCTAGGTTCGTAATTGTCTTTTTTTCTTTTTTTTTTTGGCTGTGTTGGGTATTTGTTGCTGCGCGCGGGCTTTCTCTAGTTGCGGCGAGCGGGGCTACTCTTCGTTGCAGTGCATGGGGTTCTCATTGCGGTGGTTTCTCTTGTTGTGGAGCACTGGCTCTAGGTGCGCAGGCTTCAGTAGTTGTGGCACATGGGCTCAGTAGTTGTGGCTCACGGGCTTCATTGCTCCGCAGCATGTGGGATCTTCCCGGACCAGGGCTCAAACCCATGTCCCCTGCACTGGCAAGCGGATTCTTAACCACTGTGCCACCAGGGAAGGCCCTCATGATCATCTTTTATGCCTACGTCACACACGGCTCTTAACTCAAGAGTACTGACTCTTACTGCCTCCACCATCCTTATGACCAGCACAACCTGCACAGGTTGTCATCAACTTTACAACCCACTGCTTAGGTAAGCAAAGCATGAAGTCACTCAGGCATTGCAGCTGGTATTGCTTCCAACTATGTGGGTTTTTTGGTTTTTTTTTTTTTTTCTTTCTACACTGCTTGCTAGTTCTAAATGAGGTCATAACAACAGCAGTTGGCACATCACACAGATCATGTTCTCTAATTAATCAATAACCTCATCACTAATTCAGGTTAGGAAAGCTTGTGCTGAAGACCTCCTCTTGCAGATGGACTCTCCATACCCAGCACATATGCCTTCCAACAGCTCTGGGCCCACAGCCAAAAAAATCAGTGACCAAAAGGGAAGAAAAGAAGACCAGTCCTGTTAGAAAATGTTTGGATAAGGATTCTGATTGTCTTGGCTGGGCTCCTA